>NC_081376.1:11849649-12155721 GCF_030684315.1 Stegostoma tigrinum
GGTAAAATTCACGTGATGAAGGAGTAGTGCTCCTAAAGCTTGTGATTTCAACTAAACCTGTTGGACTATAATCTGGTGTCATGTGACTTCTGACTATGGTCAAATCATCACGTTCCAAGTCCAAAGAAACTGTGCTTCTTGTCTTGCTTGTGTATAGTAATGAAAATGCCAAGGCTATACCTTGTTTCCTATCTGGAAAAGAAATAACCCATTGTAGCTTCATTTCCCAGTGCTGTAAGGCTCGCATTCAGCATAAACAGGTTGGTAAACATACTTTGACACTTCACATTTTTTAAATCAACCATTGTCTGCTCCAAATGTCATATGTTAGAAGATAAATGTTTTGATTACAGTCAAAGACTTTTCTTTCAGAGAGTGCTATACAGTTAAGTACACTGCATAAGACATTGCACCATACTGATTCCTAGCTCCCCAATCCAATCCAATTGCACCCTTAACTAATATCTCCATCATTCCATTAGCCCAAGCCTTCAAACTGTATTAGATGGTAACACTAGGGTGGAGACCATGCTCTGACTGACTACCCAGGACAATGTTGCTATATTCCCACTCTTTGTACCTTTAAATCCTCTAAACTGTTTCAAAATACACATTGCAAATGAACCATTCTTTCTTTCCACCATTGTTCTGCCACAGCTTTTATGCTTTCAGATTCCCAAGCCCTGCTGCCTGAATATCCAGTCTCACAGCAAACTGAGAGAAATTAGCTCATTTCTCTGAGGAAAACAACAGCACTTATTAATCTGATATTCACAGCCAGGATCTAAGCTGCTGTCACTGCACAAACATACGAGGGTAGTACCGAGGTAGAATCTTCATGGGCTTTGTCACTGGGCATGAGTGCACGGCAAGGTCCAGGGGAATGCTGGCACTATGTGAATGCAGTTGACCCGTCCATTTCAGAGGGCATACGTCCCACCTTGCCTAATCATCTGCTGCTTTATTCAGGCATAGATTGGATGGACCGAAGGCAGATTAGTTGTGAGGTGTTTTTATGTTAAAAATAAATGGCAAGTTTCTTTTATTCGCAAATGGAGCTGGCTGGGGAGAATCAATCCTTAATGAAACTAAAAGGGGAAGTCATTTCGAACATGTCTCATTAAACTGGACACTGCACAGGCTACAACATTCCAGCAAAATTTCATAAGACTTGTGCTGTAGAGTTAGCCATACTTCCAGCCAAGCCAGTTCAGTCCAGAAAACAACACTGGCACCCACCGGGCCATGTGGAAAAATCGTACGGCTTGTTCACTAAAACCAGGGCAAATAAACTCAGCTGATTGCCACCCCATCAGCGTACTTTCGCATATCGGTAAAGTGATTCGATGGTGCTACACACCTCAGGAGCAGGAGGGACAGGGATACTATCACAGCAAGGTTGATTATTCAGCCTTTAAAAAAATTTAACCTATTTTTCTAACCAACCTGTTTGGACATGCTGTTAGAGATAATGGGAACTGCAGATGCTGGAGAATCTGAGATAACAAAGTGTGGAGCCGGATGAACACAGCAGGCCAAGCAGCATCTTAGGAGCACCAAAGCTGACATTTTGGGCCTAGCCCCTTCATCAGAAAGCCTTTCTGATGAAGGGTCTAGGCCCGAAACATCAGCTTTTGTGCTCCTCAGATGCTGCTTGGCCTGCTGTGAACTTGCTATTGCACTCTTCAGTAATAGCTGGGTCTTGAACCTGGACCTCTCACTTCATGTGCAAGGACGCTACCACAGTGCCACAGGAAGGTGTCTCAGCCAGCTTTATTTTTAAACCTATTTTCTAATCAACCTGTTCAGAGATGTTACTACATACTTCTGGAGCAGGTGAGACTTTAACCTGCAAGTCTTGGTCCAGGGGTAGAGACAGTACCTCATCCAACTAATAAGAGATGGCCAGCGTCCTTATCACCTGGCTACCATTAGAAACTAGGGTGAGTAACCCTCATAATAAGAGAGAAATGAAACATCTGAGAAACCTTTAACAAAGGTTTCTTTAATATGTGAAAGAACATGTGAATTCATAAAGAATTAAGGGCTATGGGGAGAGTCCGGGTAAGTGGAGTTGAAATGCCCATCAGCCATGATTAAATGGCAGAGTGGACTCAATGGGCCGAATAGCCTTACTTCCACTCCTATGTCTTATGGTCTCATGGTCTTAATAAGAGAGAGATGAAGGGAATATCCAGTAGGAGTATAAACCATCACAAATAAATTGACTGGAATATAGTCCTAATCTAAATTATCTCGAGCTAAGGCTTAAACAGGGTGGCGGTGACAGTCAATGATCCCACCCCACCTCCTGCAGTAGTAGTCCTTTCCCTCCCATACTTCATCACCTCTTACACTTATGTATTCCTCCCCCCCAGTCCTTCAGTACTATAATCCGGTCTGCATCCCAGCACTCTTCCTCAATCCCAAAAATTAACTTCTGTAGTGTCCCACCTCAGCAGTGGCCCCTAAAAACCAGCCTTGACTTTCAGTGAACAAACCCCTCCCCTGCACTGACCATTATCTCTCGATTCCGCCACTGCAACCCCCACCCCCATCCCTCTGATTGTTATGGAGAGGCAGCTCACCTATTGAATGAGCGACTGATCTCTGTGCAACTCCTGACTGACTTACCACGAATCCCTGCACTGCTTGAACTGCACCTACAGAGGCCCAGTCCCAAGGTGATAGAGGTATGAACCCATCGACCCTGGGTATCCCACGTAGTCGACTGACTGACTGTGTCTGAGCCCCTGGACTGATAAACAAGGGGAGCTGTGTCACCCCTCCTCACCCACGGCATGAACAGCTCAAAGTGTCCTGTCTAGAACTAAAACAAATTGTGGAACCTCACCAAGGATTGTTGTAACACAATGAGCCAGAGAATACATTTCTTTATGATAGTAGGTGTGTTATCAAAAGTGCTGATAGGAATTGTGAGTCAGCTAAAACATTTTAGGAAATAATTTTAACATGTCGCCCACAGATCTCCTGAGATATTGTACAGAATAAATCACAAAAGAGTTTCCCAACAACATCTCATGAATATAGCTTTAACATACTATGTGTTTGCTATATTCATATTTTAAAATCAAATATGGATACATCACTACTTGCTGGAACTCAAAGTCCAGTTTCAAACAGTTAGTAGGAATTTGGAAAGGTGTATTTAAAGGATTAGCATTTCCTTAAAATGTCTGGAGTTTTACATGTGGTCTGATGTAAATGTCCTGGTTAAAGTATGTAAAGATTGAGCAAATTAGCATTTCAGTGTGGCAGGATGATATCTGCTGGTCTTCTCATCAATGGCATCAGGTCCCTCACAACTACTCAACTCTCAACCCCTGTCAGTGGGCACCAGTGGGGCTGGGGACAGTGGGTGGCAGTATGGCATCTGGCAGAATTTTGCCTTGCTTGCTATTGTTCCCCTAACTCATTTGTCTGGTGTGCAGGAGGTGGAGGCAAAACCCAGCCCAATGGTTTCTCAGAGTAGATCTCAACATTGATGCTGTTTGTAAGTCGGTTAGCTCAGTTGGCTGGACAGCTGGTTAGCTGATGCCAGTAGTGTGGGTTCAGTTCCTATACTGGTTAAGGTTACCATGCAGGACTCTCCTTCTCAACGTCTTCCCATGGCGAACCTTAGGCTAAACTGCCACCAGTCATCTCTCTCCAAGGAGATGGTCTCTATGGCTATTGTATCTTTACCATCCATATGCCCTAGCAGTTGATCATCAAATGCTGTACAATTACCAAATTTTAGCCCAAATGACTTCAAGCTTTACTTGTGAAGCCAGCTTTCTCATGGAGTGCTAGGAACATTTAAACAAAGTGATAGTAGCAGAAAGAACAATGCCATAAATCAGTCAGTTAATTGTGGTTAATGATGTTTTAAAATCAGAATTTGAGAAACTCTCACCATCAGTAACGTTTAAGAATAAAAACCCATGCAAGTCAAAAACTCCCCACATTTATCCAACATACCCTGGATCTACACAGGATTCTGCCGTCATCTCGCTCTGAACGGGAACCAGATCAGATTAAAGCTTCCAAATTTATTTGAGTATTATTAATCTAATAACATTCAAATTGTCTTGTGTGCAAGCGTCTGGCCAGACACAACTGGGAACTATTATCTGGTGCTAATTTTGATGATTACAAATGGATTATTTGAGAAATATAGAAGTATGAAATGTGCTGTCTTGTCCAAACTATAGTTAGGCTCAATAATTTAAGCATGAAGACAGAAAGTTGCTAGCATCCAACTTTCAACTTAATCTCATTTGGCAACATAACATACACGCAAGCCTACCCCTGGTCAATCACAGCCTGCAGGTTGGAGACATTTTCTTCCATTAATTCATTAAGAATGCCCAAGATCATTCTGTTCTTTACAGAAATTTTCTCGCCAGAGAGAAATTGAGGCAAAGCCAACTCTTTCAATTCCATGCTTCCTCTGTTTGTTTTTCTGGTTCGCAGGGACTGTGGAATTATCTACAACATAATCACCTTAATCATGCACGTTCATATATGGTTGTATTACATTATAACATCAACTTCTGCTTTGTTGTCACTCATATTGCATTGTTATATAAGAGTGCAAAACACAGAAATAGACAGCTTAGCCCAAATGGTTCATGCTGTGCATAAACCTTTGCGGTTGCTGAACCTTTCAGCATTGACTTGCAGTGCCCAGAAGCTGATGGTCAATCTCCAGGACACTGAGGGGTTGCAGCCCAAGGATAATGCACAGGGACAGCCAACAGTATGGGGCTTTGTTTTGTTCTTTTCCTTGAACATTGTCCTTTAACCGATGTATTGAATCTAGGCAAATAAAAAGCCTGTTTGACTGACCATAGAGCATTGTCCAGTTAAATTATAGGATTATGATTATAGGACATTTAAAATGATAGGATATAGAAGTATACGCACACCATTTGGCCCGTTGGGTTTGCTCCATTCAATGAGATCATGGCTGATCTGACAATCCTCAACTCCTGTTTTATCCTTACAATCCCTCATTTCCTTACTGATTAAAAATCTGGTTATCTCAGCCTTGAATATACTTGTCAACCCAGCCTCAACAGCCCTCTGTTGTAAAGACATCTATAGATTCACTACTATCTGAGAGAAGAAATTCACCCTTATTTCTATTTTAAATGTGCGACCCCTTATTGAGATTATCCTCTTTGATCCGAGACTCTCCCACAAAGGGAAACTATCTTTCCCCATCTACTCTGGCAAGTCCCCTAAAAAGTTTGTATACTTCAGGAAAGTCTCCTCTCGTTCTTGTAAACTCCAATGATTACAGCCCCAACTACTCACCTTATAAGGAGATCCGTCCATATCCAAAATCAACTGAGTGAATGCCTTTGGGACTGCCTCCAATGCCGGTCATATCATGAATCCTTTTGCTTTCTGATTGGTGTAGAAAGCCAGGATTAGATATTTTGCTTGACTGGAGCATTGAGGTGAGTCTTGTGTTGAAACCTCAGGGAAAAGTTTTAATTACGGGAGTAACCTGTTCCTTTCACCCCAATCTTCTAACTGTACCCACATCCTTCCTATTCCTATTGTGTTTATCTAGCTTGGTCTTAACTTTGGCCATGTTCTTCATTTCAACCACCTAACACTGTAGCAACTTCCACTTTTAATGAAGAAGGAAGTCCTGAATTCTGTTTTAGATGTATTAGTGCCTACTTTCTATTTATAGCCCTGAGTTTTATTCTCCCGTCCCTCATCAGTCTACATGTGCTGCCATGCATCTACTAACTGGATCAATGGGCAAAACTATCGTTGAATTAGTGATAAAATAGTTTGCAAAAACACCAGCTACACAGTAAATGGAATTTAGATTTTTGGTCATTAACTCTGGGCTGAATTTTACAGGCATGGAGTGTCCTGGTTTGCCATCTTTTGCCCGACATCCCCAGAAGATTAAGTCAACTTTGAATGGACCAATGCTAAACCAGCCTGCCCCTCAGATACCATCCACTCTGGGTGGCCTCAGGGTGGGGCTTCCGTCCCTCAGTGGAAGTCCAGTCCTTGAGACTGGCTGTCCAATCTGATTGGCCTGCAGCTCTATCAATCCCATCAGTTGCTGGCACTGCAAGGGGACCAATCAGGATCAAGGGTGGATCCCAGAACCAGTTTATGTCCCAGATGATTTGGGCAGGAAGGCTAATGGGGATCATAATAAGTGGGACACAATGGGATTGAGTTTTGACAACATTCAAGGGTGACAACTTGAGGAAGGTGTACTTGATGCACACGTAGCAACCTATCCCCCAAAGGACATATTTCTATCCTTTTCTATGTTCTAAACAGTTGGGTTAAACTTAACTGTTTTTCTAGGGCAACCGTATTATGGCAATTTTCAAGTTAATTGACTTGTTACAACCCAATTGCCATTAGTTACTTTACACAAATGATGGGCAAGCTACTGGTTCTGGTGCACAGCTGCATAACATGTTATGGGAACTGGGTCAGGGGTAGGTGGGTATGTGGTGGGGTAACCACCCAATAAATGCCCATGCCCTCCAGTCTGGCAGGATGGAGAAACATACGTAAGATACAGCACTGTAGCATTGACATCAGAACACACTGACATCAGCTGCTATTGTGTGAGACAGTCCAAAAAATCAATTTTGTGACTCTCCCATTAATTTCTATTGTCTCACCTTTCATTGAAGTTTGAAGCTTTATTTCCAAATTTTGTCAAGTAAAAATGTGTAGTATTTTGGCCCAGTTGTTAAGCAATGTTGAATATTTATCCCAAATATGGTTCTCTAAGCGTGAATTCTTCCAGACAATCAGTAAGCTTTTGGTAACTTCAGGGCTGTGTGAACTTTATTTACCAAAGAAAATATTTTTCAAATTACGTTTGTCACATCAAAGTAAAACAGAATCTGTTAACATCATCTATTCAAAGCATATAACACTGATCACAGGTATAAAGTGTCTGTTTTGTTGAATAATGTTTCACTGATACTGATTTCGTGACTGGCTTTAAATTAAGTTGTTATTCTGTACATAAAGTTAGTTGAAAAGCAAATGATGAACTTGGATATTAAAGTCTGTGTTGTTCATTGGATTTAGGACCCCAGAGCAACCTTGAAATGATGTCACAGTGCCACACCGCTAAATAACATAGTATGCAGGGAGTTAGTTTGTGCTTGTTGGTTGTGGGTTAACAGTTAGATCTGTAAAAGATTGAGAGGATTAATGGAGAGATGAGAAGAGAGAAGCATATGTAACAAATAGTCTTACCTAATACAAGGGCAAGTCAGAGGCTGTTATACCTCTGTATTTAACATTGAGATGCAATAAGTGACGTCACTTGGAAAACAAAGCCTTTCTTGATGTTGCCTTCTCCTTGACCAGTCTGTCTCAAGCTCGAACTCAAATTACATGATGAAAAAACCTATACAAATAAAATGATGGTAAGATGCATAGAGCTCAGATGTGGCAGTCTAGATTAAAGAGAAATTGGCCCACAGGCATAGTAATTGTGTAAAAGTTTCTGGGCAGGTGAGGGCTTTTAGATCATTTAGTCCACCCATTCACAATATTCCCTTGATGCACATCAAATCCTAAATCTCATTTGTTGGCCAGAAGTTGTCTAGTTCCTTCTTTAAGCCACTAAATTTGTATCACATGCTTAACATTCTTTCAATATATAATATTTTAACTTTTTTCAGTCGCATTTAATTGATTAAAATAACTCGCTATGTTTAAATTACATAGGAGATTGTTTAGATTACATTTGTCCAAATCTTGGATAATCATATCAGCTCTCAGTTATTTTCGAAAGAACAAAAGCCCCATTTAGACAATCTTTCCTCATCTTTTCGCTCCACACTGCCCTCCAACCCCACCACACCCGGCACCTTCCCCTGCAACCGCAGGAAATGCTACACTTGCCCCCACGCCTCCCCCCTCACCCCTATCCCAGGCCCCAAGATGACATTCCACATTAAGCAGAGGTTCACCTGCACATCCTCAATGTGGTATACTGCATCCACTGTACCCGGTGTGGCTTCCTCTACATTGGGGAAACCAAGCGGAGGCTTGGAGACCGCTTTGCAGAACACCTCCGCTCAGTTCGCAACAAACTACTGCACCTCCCAGTCGCAAACCATTTCGACTCCCCCTCCCATTCTCTAGATGACATGTCCATCATGGACCTCCTGCAGTGCCACAATGATGCCACCCGAAGGTTGCAGGAACAACAACTCATATTCCGCCTGGGAACCCTGCAGCCATATGGTATCAATGTGGACTTCACCAGTTTCAAAATCTCCCCTTCCCCAACTGCATCCCAAAACCAGCCCAGTTCGTCCCCTCCCCCCACTGCACCACACAACCAGCCCAGCTCCTCCACTCCACCCACTGCATCCCAAAACCAGTCCAACCTGTCTCCGCCTCCCTAACCTGTTCTTCCTCTCACCCATCCCTTCCTCCCACCCCAAACCGCACCCCCATCTACCTACTAACCTCATCCCACCTCCTTGACCTGTCCGTCTTCCCTGGACTGACCTATCCCCTCCCTACCTCCCCACCTATACTCTCTCCACCTATCTTCTTTTCTCTCCATCTTCGGTCTGCCTCCCCCTTTCTCCCTATTTATTCCAGAACCCTCACCCCATCCCCCTCTCTGATGAAGGGTCTAGGCCCGAAACGTCAGCTTTTGTGCTCCTGAGATGCTGCTTGGCCTGCTGTGTTCATCCAGCCTCACATTTTGTTGTCTTGGATTCTCCAGCATCTGCAGTTCCCATTATCTCTGAATCTTTCCTCATGTGTCATTCTTAAATCTCAGATCAATGCTGCTTACTAAAACCCTGAAGTGTCTCTCTTCCTCAGCTGGATTGCATAACCTTACATTTGTCTGCACTAAATTGCATCTTTCCCTACTCTGATCACTGTTTGAGCTTGTCAAAAATCCTTTTAACTTTGCATGCATTGATATTTGTCATTAGCCACTGTTCCTGACTTGGACACTTTGGGCACTGTTACTTCTTATAATTCATTAATAAAAATGATCAACAACAGCAACTCCATTCCTAAGCCTTGTACCAATCCTATTTTAGCTAGCCGCCAGTCAATTCCTGCCCAGGTATTATTTCTCACTCCTGCCAATCATTTTATCTCTTCTCTAATACATTCCCATCTGTCCTGTGTGCTCAGACATTGTGTAACAACTTGTGATGTGAGAGACTGCCAGATGCCTTCCTGGAATCTCAGTACAATAGATGCACATCCTCTTTCTTCCCTATTTAGTTCCCCAGCTATCTGCTAAAAGAATTCCGATAATTCAGTTAAGCGTCATCTCACAATACTTGGCTTATTCTTTTCAAAATGCTCACTCATATCATCCCACAAAACACTTTCTCAACTGTGCTCATTTGATGGTTGATTTCTTGCCTCTTGTTGAAGAATGAGCCACCAATCTCCAATCCTTTGATGTTGTTCTGGAGCACAAGGAATTCTGAAAAAGTCTTCAAGCAACCTTCAATGGATTAAAAACAAAGTTGCTAGAAAAGCTCAGCAGGTCTGGCAGCATCTGTGAAGAAAATATCAGAGTTAACGTTTCGGGTCCAGTGACCCTTCCTCAGAACTAGCCTTCAATGGATCCCTGAGCATTATTTTATGGGAGAATCATTTTGTCTGTCTAAACATTGTGAAGCTTGAGGTGGCATGGTGGCTCAGAGGTTAGCGCTGCTGCCTCACAGCAGTTGGAAGCCATGCTTGATTCCAGCTTCGGACGACTGTCTGTGTGAGGTTTGCGTGTTCTCTCCATGTCAGCGTGCATTTCCTCTGGGTGCTGCAGTTTCCTCCCACAGTTCAAAGATGTGCAGGTTAGGGTGGATTGGCTAAGTTGTCCCATCGTGTCCAGGGATGCGCAGATTCAATGGATTAGCCATGTTACAGGAATGGGGTGGGATGCTCTTTAGAGGGGCAGTGTCGCCTCAATAGGCCGAATGGCCTGCTTCCACACTGTAAGGATTCTAAATCACGCAAGCTCACTGTGAGCTGGTTATATAATAACAGACTGGTGAGTGTATCTATCAACCTCTGTAATGGAAGGTTGTTACTCCCCAATCCTTGACCTAAGCCTTTAAAACACACCACATTTTAAAAGCAGGAATTTCTGAATGCTAGATGGTTCTGATGTTGGCAAATGATTTCTTGGTTCGCCAATGCACAATGAAGCAGCGACATCTTTTTCAGATTATGGATGAACTTTATATGAGTTTTTGAGATAGATCAAATAGCATCTTGGCTCCCATCAATTTCAAAATTGGATATAAATAGCTCAAAAGAAATTCCACAGCAATGAATCAAGCCAACAGAATCAAAACAATATATGTACAATATTTCCCCAATCAAACATATTCAACTGAAGATCCCCTTTATATAACCTGACACACACTAGTTGTCCTCTTTGGGCTCTCAATGCTATGTTCTCTGGTATCTCAGTCTGCCAGTAGATACTTGAGGAGTAGTTCTGTTATGAGTATTGTCAGACATCTCCTCCGATCTCAATGAGAAACGCACTTGAACCTAATATGGAAGAAAACAACAGGTGCACTCCTTAAAAGGCATTGTTACTTTTCCTGAATATTAACAATCAGACATTAACATGGAGCATCGATTCCTAAAGAGGGCGAGAACAAAATGGGCTCTGGTAAGATGTGCGTCAGAATCACACAAGATGTCTACTGCAGCCTAACTTTCATGCATCTGCTGCGCGGTGAGACCCATTTCTTGCCAGGCAGTGGCAAGTTCCCAGTTAAGGGGATTACAGCTTGACACATGCCTTATTAAGGGCACAACTTGCTTCTTTAATAACAAAGTGTGAAGCTGGATGAACACAGCAGGCCAAGCAGCATCTCAGGAGCACAAAAGCTGACGTTTCAGGCCTAGACCCTTCATCAGAGAGGGGGATGGGGAGAGGGTTCTGAAATAAATAGGGAGAGAGGGGGAGGCGGACCGAAGATGGATAGAGGAGAAGATAGGTGGAGAGGAGAGTATAGGTGGGGAGGTGGGTATTCTGCTTCCTATCTTACCAATTGTGTTAAACAAACTAGACTCATGGATTCTCGATGTAGCCATCAGGGTAGGTACCTGGCAGCTTCAGCTTGCCACTTGCCTCATAGAACCTCCACACTGAACAGCTGGCACCAGAGTTTCAGACCACGCTCCATAAGCACCAGACATTGGCATCTGATAGGTGCCAGCCCCTAAGCACCCTCATGTCACTTCCCCAATCCACTTACAGGGCAGCTTCTGCACTTCAATGCTGGACCTTGTGAGAGCACAGTGTCCTCAAGGACAGATACACAGCTCATGGACTGGACCAGGCTGCCTGTCTCGGCTCTCCACTCACTGTCGTAGCTCACACTCACTCTGAGCCAACCTAGACGTTCACAGAATCCCTGCCTAGCATTGCCTTGCCTTTTTGTTCTTCGCCACCTCAGCCTGAGACACCAGTCTCACAATGCTGCTGTATAGCTGTGCCAGGAAGCCAAGAAGCATTTAGTGGTTGTCAGTACTCCTCAGCCAGGTGAGGGGAGATAGTCTTTCCTCAGGGGCTCCTGACACTGTAAGTCAGGGGCTGCCACGGGTATCAGCCCAGCGACCTTGGGCACAGTCAGTTAGCCGCTCTGGGTAGTCAGAATCAGGACCATTTAAGGCCTGAGCATTGGGCAACATATGGCGCATCTTGACTCCCACTGCCCTATTGTGAACTGTTTTCCTCCTGGAATGAGAGGCAGGTGGGTATTAAGGGAGATGAAAGTGGGTGGCACAGCTATTCCTATTAGTGCAGGTGGAGAGATGTTCCCTGACAGTGTAGGCAGCACAGAGGGCTTGCAGGGTTGATGCTGTCAGGAGTTGGTGGTGGGTATGAGTGAGTGAGAGGTGAAGATGTTGTAGGTAATAGTGAGTATGGAAGAGCACAAACCTTGGTGGAGGTGGGCCCAGTAACTTAGTGAGTATGAGTTAATAGAGAGCAGATGGTGGCACTTAGACTGGCAGAGGGGAGAAGGTTGTTGGCCTTCTTCCTACAGTACTGGGCATTCCTCCAGATGGCTCACTGCTGCTATTGATCAGAAAGGTGGCAGGAGCAGATGCCCATACTGTGGTTACAGTGTTGACCTAGGGGCGCATATACAACTATTTCGAGTTGACAGTAGGAGTTTGAGGGTATCTATAAAGGATACATCTACTCCATCCCCTCCCTGCCCTTCTATCCTAATAATCTATTCTAAATGTTTAATGTCTGCAATGTTCAAATCCCAGTCCTGATTTTACTGTAGAGCTTTGTTTCAATAATCCTTACCATGTTTTGTTTCTTCCACCATATACCTGCCTTTAGGCGCTGTACAATGTACATTGCTGGACATTCAGTTTAATGCTTCTTTTTGCCAGCAGTTCCTTTTACTTTACGCTTAACTACTTGTTTACACTCCAGTTCGATAATTTTATTTACTTACTGGCCACACATTCACTGAAGCATTTTAAGCAGTTCAGGCTCAGCCACAGTATTATGTCATAGATATTTTCTCTACAATGATCATGAAGCCATTGAAATAATCGTTGCACATTTTGTGGTGAATCAGGCTGAATGCTGATAATTACATGTAATTTATACCTCTCTCTCTATACAGTGCAGTAACCTGTCCTGACCAGGGTTTGCCAACTGGAAGTATTCCTGGAGATTTCATTACATGACAACTGACTCCTAAACGTACCAAGCTGTTAAACACTGTCTTTTGTCTACTTCAAACACCTTTTATAGCGAATAAACAAAAATATGTTAAAATAAAACACGGGTTATTTTTGTAATGGTCTGATGATTATCTTCCTAATTTGCTCACATTAGTATCCAGGAGATTAACTTTTATCCTGGGGAGATTCTAGGAAAATCCTGGACAGTTAGCAGCCCTGACCCTGACTCGTTTACCAAGTGAATCTATGATCCTCTGCAGGGAGCAATATCTTTCTTTTGCGAAGCCCAGACTCTGTGTGAAGCCATCAGAAACATTGCTTTCCAACATTTCTTCTGCTAATTCTGCTGCTGCTGTGATCGTGATAGCCAAATGGAACAGGAATGGGAGCTAAATTTCCACAGGAACTCCCTAATCTCCTGACAGAACATCCAGAAGAAGGACGGGAAGCATAGGAAACACCCGGATAACTGACATGGGCAACTGGGAGAGCTGCCAAGGAAATTACTGAGATAACAAAGTGTGAAGCTGGATGAAAACAGCAGGCCAAGCAGCATCTCAGGAGCACAAAAACTGACGTTTCGGGCCTAGACCCTGATGAAGGGTCTAGGCCTGAAACGTCAGCTTTTGTGCTCCTGAGATGCTGCTTGGCCTACTGTGTTCATTCAGCTTCACACTTTGTTATCTTGGATTCTCCAGCATCTGCAGTTCCCATTATCTCTGAAGGAAATTACTGATGGAGGTTTCACTATAAGAACAGTACACAGTAAGTAATGGTTACCTTCCCCCTAAAGACAGGCCCTGGTGTGAGTTGACTCCGGTCTGGGCAGGGACGGAGTAGAATGGATGCTTTTATCTCAGGGGTTTACAATATCGAGACATGCTTTGATTGCAATGTTCAAATTTCCTAAGGGGCTTGACAGCTTGTCTAAAACTAGGGTGCAGGGTCTCAGGGGTCAGCATTTAGGACTGAGATGAGACAATAATTTCTTTACCCAATGGTTCTGAGTCTATGAATCTGCCGTTTCGATGGGACTGTAGAGTGTGTTCAGATTGTAGACCTTAGGGAGTTAAAGGTCTGTGGAGAGGTTGAGAAACTAGACTGAAGGTAGAAGATAAGTCATGATCCTATTGAAAAGTGGAGCAGTCTTGAGGTCCAGTGTGCTTTTCTCCTTCCCCTATTTCTTCTGTTCTTCTGTTTCCATTTAACTGTAATTACTGTCTAAATACTAATGTAATTTGTAATGCTGTTTAATTTACTGCCAGCTGTGAGATGAAGCATCCAACTGGATCTAATCACCCGATTAAACAATTCAGCTTCAGGAAATGATCACCTTGCCCTTTGGTTATGAATCCTGCTTGATTTCCTTTAGTGGCAACATGCCCAACAAAAGCAAGAAATTCTTTACTAGGGTAAATTCCAACTGCTTTATTTTCTGAAAAAGTAAAAAGAAAGAAACAATTCTTGTTTTAATAACCCATGCTACATGAGGTTTAATTTATTTTCATTCACTTATGGGTTGTAGGCATCTCTGGCCAGCCAGCATTTATTGCCCATGCCTAGTTGTCCTTGGTGGTGGTGAGCTGCCTTGTCGAACCATTGCAGTCCATGGGCAGTAGTTAGTCTGACAATACCCTTAGGGAGGCAATTCCAGGATGTTGACCCAGCGAAAGTGAAGGAACAGCAAAATATTTCCAAGTCAGGATGATGACCGACTTTGAGGGGAAGTTGCTGGTGGTGGTGTTCTCATGTGACTTCTGCCCACGTCCTTCTAGATGAAAGTGGTCATGGGTCAGGAAGGTGCTGCCAAAGGACTGTTGTTGAATTTCTGCAGTGAATCTTGTAGACACTGCTGCTACTGACCATTGGTGGTGGAGGGAGTAGATGCTTTTGGATGCGGCACCAATCTAACAGCTGTTTTGTCCTGAGTGTTGTTGGAGCTGTAATCTTCCAGATAAGCACAGAGACTCAGTGGTTAGCACTGCTTCCTCACAGTGCCAGGGACCCGGGATCAATTTCACCCTCAAGTGCCTGTCTGTGTCGAGATTGCACATTCTTCCTGTTCGGCGTAGGTTTCCTCCCGCAGTCCAAAGATGTGCATGTTAAGTGGATTGGCCATGCTATATTGCTTGTAGATTCTGGGATGTGTAAATTAGGGGGTTGGGTCTGGGTGGGATGCTGTGAGGGTCAGTCTGGACTTTTGAGTTTCCAGGCTATCTCCACACTGTATGGATTCTATGATAATACAGTGGAGAGTATTCCATTATATACCTGACCTGTGCCATGTTGATGGTGGACAGGCATTTAGGGAGTCAGGAGGTGAATTACTCACTGCAATATTCCTAGGTTCTGAAGTGCTCCTGTAACTGTAATGTTTATATGGCAGGGTGAATTCAGGTTCTGATCAATGGTAACCATTAGGTGTTGACAGTGGGATGATTTGGTGCTGGTTACATCATTGAATGTCGGGGTTGATGGCCAGTTTGTCTGTTATTGAAGATGGCCAGTACCTGGTATTTGTATGGCACAAGTGTTACTTTCTGCCTGGATGTTGTCCAGGTCTTGCTGCCAATTGCCATGGCCTACTTCAGTATTTGAGGAGTTGTAAATGGTGCTGAACATCATACTGTCATTGGTGAACATCTCCATTTCCGACCGTAGGATGGAGTGAAGGTCATTGATGAAGCAGCTGAAGATGCTTGGGCCTAGGACACTCCCTGAGGATCTCCTGCAGAGATGTCCTGGAGGTGAGATGAGCCCCAACAACCATGACCATCTTCTTGCGTGCCAGGTATGACTCCAACCAGCAGAGAGATTTCCTCTAATTCCCACTGAGTCCATTTGAAACGGCGTTGTTGTAGGTGGGTTGTCCTCACATGGTCAGGTGGGAATGGAGAGTCTTGAGCCAATTGTTTAGAGGTTGCCAATCCCTTGTCAGCCAATAGCCAGTTCCTGGTTTATTGTGGTGTACAAAATGCTGAGGAATGGCAGACTATTCCAAGATCATAGTTGCTGCCAGGATCTTGGACATCACAGACATATTGGCATACATGAACTTCACATTGTCGATGACACTAAAATTGCGTCACAACACCTCATTGGCACATGGGCTGTCTGTCGCACTTGCATTTTCATCCTGCCCTATTGGGAAAATGGTAGTCTGGCAAAATCATGTGATGTCTCCTCTTAGCTTTCTCTTGTCAGTGAGAAGATAAATGAAGACCCTGCTCCTGGTTTAGAGCCTCTGATGCAGCAATGGAGGGCAAAAAGTTCATAAAATTGACGACTGGAAATCTGAGGAAGACAATCACCTTGTTGACCACTAGGAACATCGTTATCAACATGGTGCTGTTGAAGGAAGAGGCTCAGTCCAGTGATCAACTCCTTGGTGGACCCTAGGCACCTAAAAAATATTTTGCTTGACTGATGGGGGAGGTCAGAGAATTTTTTTAGTCACTTATGGAATGTGGGCATCGCTGGCTGCTCATTATTTATTGCCCGTCCCTAGCTGCCCTTGAGAAGGTGGTGCTGAGCTGCCTTCTTGAACCGCTGAAATTAATTGTGCTGTAGTTAGTCTCACAATGATCTTAGGGAGGAAATTCCAGGATTTTGACCCAGTGACACTGAAGGGATATTTTTCCAAGTCAGAATGATGAGTGGTTCGGAGAAGGACCTTGAGTGAATTCCCGCAATGGGCATCTTGTAGCTAGGTACACACTGCTGCTACTGACAGTTGGAGCTGCACTCGTCCAGACAAAGTGTGTAGTATTCCATCACAGTCTCTCTGAAAGTCCATGGTTCGTAAGGTCTGCTGTTCAGAATCCTTCATCTTCACTGCTATGGCAGGCTTTCTGGGGCTTTCTGGAGCACTGTCTGGTCAGGATGCAGCTGTACTCATTTCAAAATCCAATGCATCAGCAAATCCCCTCCAGGAATCCATCCGTTAACTTGGCAAGAAAAAACATGTAAGGCTAAAAGCATCTCATCTGCAAATTCCACTTGGCCTGGCCCTTCAATCAATGCTATTGAGGGGGGGGCGAAGTTGTTGGGGTGAATTGGAGTGTAGTACCATTGTTCAAGGAGATGAACATTTGTTCAACAAGATTAGGAAAGCTTGCTATTTGGATCTGCACAGCCTGAACTGCAGAAAGTGTGTCAAATGGGGTGTGGCTCACCACTGCTCTGCCTTTTCCCACTGTGTGTACAACACACCCATTCTTTAGGCCTTACTTAGGGCGTGTTGTTAAGGCTGCACCAGGACTGGCTGTTTTGATGTTTTCTGACATTCACAGTGCTTTGGCACTGAAATTTACAGCCTTATCTTTCTTCTGTAGTGGAAAGCTGACAGTAATGGGAGACCCATCGACTTTCTCTGTTCATACTTTCAAGAAGAGCTAGGAAAAGGGGAAGCTAGAGGTATATCTCCAAGGTTAGAATTTGAGCCTCTGTTGAATTTTCTTTTCCTTTTATTCGAATGTAGGAATTATCAGGAGATTGCACTGTCAATCAATACTGTAGTTGCCAACGCAAAGGCTCAGCCCAGGCAAGTTGGACAGAAAGGGCTCCCACAAGGTACAGAAGTTTTGTTTTACAATACAGATACAAAGGACAATGTAGTTTGCACAAGTGCTACTTCACCCACAACCTTCAAGATGATTCCTTCCATCAACGTGGTACACACATCTACAGGATGTGAGATAGTGACTCACCAAGACTTGTTAGACAGTATCTTCCAAACCTACAACCTCTGCCACCTAGAAACTGGCGAAGGCAGCAGAATCTCCTGCAAGTGCCCCTCCAAGCCACACACCACCCAGAAATATATCGTCATTCCTTCGGCGTCACCGGGTTAAAGCCCTGGAACTCCTTCCCTAATGGCACATTGGGTGCCTACTCCCCAGGGGTTGTAGTAGTTTAAGAAGGCAGCTCACCACCACCTACTCAAGGACAATTAGGCATGAACAATAGCCTGTGAAAGAATAATAAAACAGCAATTTTCTGACTCATCCCAAACTCATAAAATCCCCTACACCTATCTTTGCCTTTCTCTGCAGTCAATATCCATTCAATATTTTTGAATGGCTGTTTGTTCTAATGCAATTATGAAAAAAAAAGTTGTTGGCAAATTGCATTTCAATGTAACTGCAGAGGGCATCCTATGCCACTCGGTCTGTGGACAAGAAAATCAGGTATGACTCATGGTCAATCCGACCCCAGCCCCAGAACAGTGGCTGCAAAGCAATAAGTCAAAGCAGTGTGCAGAGTACAAGAACTCAAAAGTTATTTTGAGCCTGTATAAAACATTGCCTTGACTGGAACACTTCTATTCAGTTCTTCATCACACTTTAGGAAGCACATGAAAGTACTAGCAAGCTTAGAGTCATAGAGACGTACAGCACAGAAACAGACCCTTTAGTCCAACTCATCCATGCCGACCAGATATCCTAAATTAATCTAGTCCCATTTGCCAGTATTTGGCCCATATCTTTCTAAACCCTTTCCATCCATATCTCCATCCAGATACCTTTTAAATATTGTAATTGTACCAAGCTCCACCACTTGGACTGGCAGCTTATTCCATACATGCACCACCTTCTGCATGCCCCTTTTAAATCTTTGCCCTGTCACCTTAAACCTATGCCCTCTAGTTTTGGGCTCCCCCACCCCAGGAAAAAGACCTTTCCTATTTACCCTATCCATGCCCTCATGATTTTCTAAACCTCTGTAAGGTCACCCCTCAGCCTCTGACGCTCCAGGGAAAATAGCCCCAGCCTATTCATTGCAGAAAAGAGTAATAGGAATGGTTCTGGGGTGAGGAACTTCAATTACATGAGTAAATTGGAGAAATCAGGCTTCTTCTCCTTCAGTAAGAAAAGGCTCAGAAGCAGTGCTTAAGAATTTTTAAGAGTAAAAGAAAGAAATTGGTCCACTTGATCGAGGAGGCAAGTGATGGTGTAGTTCGTACTGGCAGTTCAGAGATAGAGGTGATGTACTGGGACCCCAGTTCAAGTCCCACCATAGTTGAACTTGAATTTTAATAACCTGCAATTAATGATGACCCTGAAACAATTCTCATTAAATCTGGTCCATCAATTGTCCTTCAGGGAAGGAACCCTATCATCTTTACTTGGTCTGACTTATGTATGACTCCTCACCATCACCAATGCGGAATATCTTCTCTAATGTCCTATCAAATTCATTTAATTGTATCAAATTCCTAAAATTCTCAAAAAAAGTAATGAAACCAGATTTTGATCTAGATACCTTAAGTGACAACAGGAAACTTAGAATCATAGATCATAGAATCCCTACCGTGTGGAAACAGGCCATTCAGCCCAACAAATCCACACCGCCCCTCTGAAGAACATCCCACCCTGACCCATTCCCCTATGCCTGTGTTTTCCTTGTCTAACCCACCTAACCTAAACATCCCTGGGCACTATAGCATGGCCAATCCACCTAGCCTGCACATCTTTGGACTGTGGGAGGAAACTGGAGCACCCGAAGGAAACCCACGCAGACGCAGGGAGAATGTACAAATTCCACACAGACAGTCACCTGAGGCTGGAATCAAACCCGGGTCTCTGGCGCTGTGAGGCGACAGTGCTAGCCACTGAGCCACTGAGCCACTTTTAAAGCTTCCTTTAAATCTTCCTGACTAACATCTGGGGAATACCGCTAAAGTTGGGAGAGCTGTCTCACAGGCTAGCCAAGTTGCAATTGATACGATCACAGTCACAAAATCGTACCTTACAGACGCCGTCACCAACCCTGGATATATCCTGACCCATTGGCAAGAGAGACCCATCAGAGGTGGCGCACAGTTGGGATGGAGTTGCCCTACAATTCCTCAGCATTGACTCCAAATCCCATGAAGTTTTATGACACAAAGTAAAACATGGACATGGAAACCTCCTGCTGATTACCACATGCTGTCCTCCCTTGCTGATGAATCAGTGCTCCTCCATGTTCAACACCATTTAGAGGAAGCACAGAGGGGGTCAACAGCACAGAATGTTTTCTGGGTGGGGGATTTCAATGACAATCACCAAGATTAGCTTGTCAACATCACTACAGAACAATGTGGTCAGGTCCTAAAGGACACAGTTGCTAAACTGGGTCTGTGGCAGATGATGAGGGAACTAACAAGACGCAAAAACGCATATAGCCTCATCTTCACTAATGTGCTAGCTGTCGATACATCTGTCCATGACAATGTCAGTACGAGTGACCACCACAGTCCTTTTTCTGATGAAGCCTTCACATGATTATTCGACTGAATTTTGTGATTATTATCCTGCAGCTCCATTTATTTGATTTAAGATTAAAGGTATGATACATGTTACTCTCCAATGGAAATCGAAATGGGAGAGAAGAGATAACGGGAACTGCAGATGCTGGAGAATCCAAGATAACAAGGTATGGAACTGGATGAACACACCAGGCCAAGAAGCATCTTAGGAGCAGGAAAGCTGACGTTTCAGGCCTAGACCCCTCATCTGAAGGGTCTAGGCCTGAAACGTCAGCTTTCCTACTCCTAAGATGCTGCTTGGTCTGCTGTGTTCATCCAGCTCCACGCCTTGTTATCTTTTAAACAGGAGAGAACTTGTATTTGTTTCACAATCGTGAGTTTTAATTCTTGATGATATCTTGATGACCTCAATCATCTTTAAACATGGAAGGACACAACCTAGTTAAAGTCAAGAGGAGACGACTGGTCTAGGAATAGCCAGTCATGGAACAACAGGTCAAAGAACTGGTAAACTTCTAATCCTATTGGCTCTACCCTTTACTCAAAACTGTGCCTTTTTTTTCTCCTTTCTCAGTGCCTATCCAATTCCTTTTCAGAACTAGTTATTGAATATCCTTCCACCGCACTTTTCAATAGCACATTCCTGATCACAATAACTTCCTGTGCTGAGATAAAACAACTTTCTTTCCCCTTTGGGATTTCCATCACTGATTTTATGGCATTGTGCTCTTTGCTCACATATTCATTCCTACTCAGTGTTCAGGTATATTTTAAGTTTTTCGCTCACCACAACAGTATTTGAGAACATAATATAATGATGATTGGGTGTTAATTGCAAATGGGGATGCAATTCTAAGCTGGTGCTTGGCCGTTTGTGCAGAGCACACATCCAAATCCAATAACAGGTCTAGACATATTTGGAAAGCATTGCTTGTTTGTACAGTATTTTGCACAAATATTTTGTAATTGCATGGAAGAATGTTTGCACCACCACCCCCCCCCCCCTTTTAATGCATTACACACGGGGTCCTACAAACAGCTCATATTCTCTCTGTGCAAAATTATGTATTGTTAGATCCAGAACATAATTCATTCTGCAAAAATGTGGTTAGCAGCTATAATTGGTGCAAATCACTGGGTGTGTTTATGTTTTCCATCCATTTAGTGCGTGCAAGTGATATGACCAATGTTTCCTCCCCACTGTTAGCTATTGTGTGTGTTGTCACACTTCGTGTTCTCTTGAAGACTGATGTGCAGCAATGCACATGCGTTGAAACACACGCACACACATACATATACAGACACACATACGCACATATACATACACAAATACACACTTGGGGCAGCATTGTGGCTCAGTGGTTAGCACTACAGCCTCACAGCGCCAGGGACCCAGGTTCGATTCCACCCTCGGGCAATTGTCGGTGTGGAGTTTGCACATTCTCCCAGTGTCTGCGTGGGTTTCCTCCAGGTGCTCCGGTTTCCTCCCACAGTCCAAAGATGTGCAGGCTAGGTGGATCAGCCATGCTAAATTGCCCGTAGTGTTCAGGGGTGTGTGGGTTAAAGGGGGATGGGTCTGGGTGGGATGCTGCAAGGGGCGGTGTGGACTTGTTAGGACGAAGGGCCTGTTTGCACACTGTAGGGAATCTAATCTAATCGCACAAACACATACACACACTCACTCATACAAACACAAACACACACACACACACACATACACACACACACACACACACACACACACAATCATGCACAGCAAGATTGCAAGATTACTCACTTGAGTACATAAATGCAAGCACAAACATGCTCACGATCTTATGCGCACACCATTAAAAGAAACATTGACTATGCCCAGGCTGTTTGTCGTACCGAGTGTGCCCAGCTTGTTTGTAATATTGACTGTACCACTCTGCTTGTTGCACTGATGGTGGTCAGCCTGATGATATATTGACTATTGTTACTGACTCTACCTAGCCAGTTTGTCATGTTGACTGACCCCAGCCTGGTGTTACTGACTGTGCCCAGCCTGTTTGTTTCTGACTGTACCTTGCCTGTTTGTTTCTGACTGTGCTCAGCGTGTTTGTTACTGAATGTGCCCAGCCTGGTGTTACTGACTGTACCCTGCCTGTTTGTAACTGACTGTACTCTGCCTGTTTGGTGTACTTACGGTGGATTATGTATTGGTACTGAAGGTTCTGCACCCGAGCCATTGAAAGGAACAGGTCACAGCCGTACCTGCACATTACGGGTGTAGCTAATGGTAGCTTACCCTTGAAAGGACGAACACTTTAGTTTGAGTAGAATGCAGACCAGGAGGAGGGATTCAACACAAGGTATTGAATATGATACATACCACAGATCATTTGGGCCACAAGTTTGCTCCTGCTTCTTCCACCCAGTGCCAATGTAAAGTAGGACACAGTGACATAAGATCAACATTACACCATCATCACACCCATCTCAGAAGCTACAGAAGCTCAGCTGATGATGGAAATCAGAAACTTGCCTGCTGCATTGAAAAGACTAATGTACAAGGTGTTGAGCTTGTGAGGACATATCCAGAGAGAGGGGGATTTTATACTTGTAATTTATACCCAGCACAGCAAGACACATTTGCCCCAGAGTGTTCTGGCCAAGACTCCCAAATGGGCATGGAGCATAACTCAAAGCTTAGTTCCTCTCCTTGGCCATCAACCTGCAGGGCAGCCACGAGTTGGTTGCTGGTCATGTGATTGCAGTCAATGGGAGCATGCGGACCTCCTCAGATTCCATTTGTTCCCTTCACCCCCTCCAGAAACATAAGATGTAGTTCAAGTGTGACTATTAAGTCATTGCTGACTGGAACTATTCCAGAAGAGGCTTTATTCAGGAACTATTCCAGCCTTCGTACTCCCACATTCATGTCATTGGACAGCTGGTGGGCCTGTCGTTTCCAGGGTCAACCATTTCTCATCCATACAGACCCTTTATTACCCAAATGGATGAGTTTCAATTCAGTCAAGTGGCCTACTTCTATCTGCAATATTTTGTGGTTAATAATGAAAAGCTTTCAGAAATAAAGATCCTGAACAACACTGCAGGTTTTCGAAGGTCATATGGTTTTTCTCCCCCTGCTGCTTGTAATAGTCAATGGGAGACTCAATGATGATTGCTGTGTGTTACTAACTTTATTCCAATTGTTGTATCTTCACGTCCCTCTGTTATTAGCCACCTTTACCAGTAGGAGGTACTGGGTCATTTGAAATAGTTCACTGCCACCAATCCTCCTTTGCATTTGCTTTGTCTTGGGCCTCCTGAAGGATTAGTGGATAGGAAAGGTTGCCTGCATGACAGTAATAAGTACAAATATATATCGTCAGGCACAAATACTAGAACCTTGCAAAGATGTACAGACTGTGTATGATACCAGTCAAATGGGTGGAGCTAATATACTATGATCATTAATATAATATAATATGAACATTAATCCCTTTGGAACCATTACCTTGTAGAACACTGCTCCCCGCCCAAAACATTCTCCTCACAGTTTTCCTGCTCTCCTTGCCACTGCCTCATCTCCCCCATGCCTCTGACTTCACAAGTGTGGGTGATCAGAACTTTCACTCCTTTCTCAGAACTCATTCTCCTTGGACTTGGAAGAATACTCTGTGTCCTACTGCTTAGCTGATAACATAATGATTAGGAGACACTTGAGGTTTTCAGTGAGAGATGACAAAGTGGCATGTGAGGAAGAGCATTTTTATGTAGTGTCTGGTAAATGGCTTGCTGCTTACAAAGAAGTAGACATGATGAATGATTTAAGAAGGAATTTAGATGGGTACATGACTGAACTAGATAGAATGGGTGAATGGGACTGATTGGATTTGCTCTATAGGGAGCTAGCATGCACTTGATGGGGTGAATAGCCTCTTTGGACCACAATGGCTCTTTGACTACAATCTGTTAGAAGAACCTGCCACCTGAATAAAATAGGACAAGTTTTTGTTATGCCATCCCATCGAGAACAAACCCATCAAATTTGGCTCCATTGCCATTTTGTTTCCTGCTTTTTCAGCTGGCAAGTTCCCTTTGTGACTCTGCTGACAATGTGTCAATCTGTACAGGAGAAGGTTGTGGTTTCAAATTCCCCACCAGGGCCTGGATAATATTAATCAGCCTCTGGCTTCAATGCAGGATTTAGGGATGTTCCATCTTTCAGATGAAATATGAAACAAGACCCTCTCAGTTGGGCACAAAAAGATTTTGCAGAGGAGTGGGCAACATCACTGAAAACAGGTGTGTTTATAGCACCTTGCTGTATGTAAATTGCCTGCTGTATTTCCTACATTATAAATGTCTGCTTCACAGAGTTGTAGAGTCATACAGCACAGAAACGGGCCATTTGATCCAACCAGTCCATGCCGAACATAATCCCAAACTAAACTAATCCCACCTGCCTGCTTCCAGCCCATATCCCTCCAAACTTTTCTTATTCAAATACTTATCCAAATGTCTTTAAAACTTTGTAATTGTACCCACATCCACCACTTCCTCAAGAAGTTCATTCCACAAATGAACCACTCTCTGTGTAAAATATTCACATTCTTGTCTTCTTCTTAAAATCTCTCTCCACTCACTTTAAAAATGTGTCCCCAAGTCTTTAAGACTCCCAACCTCGGGAAAAGACAGCTACCATTAACTCTACCCACACCTCTCATGATTGTATGAACTTCTATAAGGTCACCTCTCAACCTCCAAAGTGCCAGTGAAAAAAGCCCCAGTATCCCAGCGATAGCAAGAACTGCAGACGCTGGAGTCAGACACAACGCAGTGTGGAACTGGAGGAGCACAGCAGACCAGACAGCGTCAGAGGAGCAGGAAAGTTGACGTTTTGATTTGGCACCTGACTTCAAAATCTTTGCTCCTCTGATGCTGTGTTCCTCCAGCTCCACACTTTGTTCTCCCAGCCTATCCAGCCTTTCTTTATAACTCAAACCTTCCATACCCAGCAACATCTTGGGAAATCTCTTCTGAACCCTCTCCAGCTTAATAATATCCTTCTCATAACTGGGCAACCAGAACTTGTACAAGTATGCTAGAAGAGGCCTCACCAATCTCCTGTACAACATTGACATGATTTCCCAACTCCTATACTCAAAGTACCGAGGAATTGGCAGCAAAGCATTGAGATGTGCTGAGATAAGAAAAGGTGCTATATAATTGTGCATCTGTTTTTATAAGGAGTGTAGTTAGTGCCAGATGTTTGCCTTTTAAATGCTGCACAGCCACAGAGAAAGCTGATCAGGTTTCCCCCGACAATGTTACAATACTCCTCCCGCTATCAGCCTATAGGCCTGAATGATAGGTTCTCCCATTGTCTCAGCAATTGCACCATTGGTGAAATTTTCAATGAAGGCCTCGTGTTGATAATGTTTACTGTCAGCTTTCCTTGCACATCTATAACAAAGGCCTGCATTTTACAACACTAACTACTTCAAGGACATTTAATTTGCTATCATTGCAGCAATAAGGAAAGAAAGATACTTATTCTGCTCTTCCACTTGTCTGAATAAAAACTGAAGTGATTCCAGCCAAATTTGGAAATGGATCTTTAATCCCATTAAAGAATAAAAAAAGCACTTTTGAGTCAATGAAATGATAACATTTCAGTAACGTGGTGGAATTTTAATTCTTATAACTGGAAGGATGCCAGTTTTAAAATGTTAGTGCAGCTATTTTTTTAATGAGTGGCATTCCATTTTCTAGCTATTGATTGCATGAGAGAAGACTAAGTACTCAGATCTACTTTGCAAAGTCAAAATATTACAAAAGTTGAAAATCTGAAGTAAAAACAGAAAATGCTGGAAATACTTAGCAGGTTTCATATTCATTTGTTAAAAATAAACCTTAAACCCTTTTTTAGTGCATAATGATGTTAAATTACAGCAGGGCTGAGATGCTATAGCAATTAGGAAAGATTGAACAAATAGGGCCCTTTTCTCTAGAGGTGGAGGTAATCTGATAGAGTCCAAATTTATCAAAGTGTTTGATTGGATAGATATAGAGAAAATGTTTCCTTTTCCTTTGAGATGTGAACTATGCTCTATCAATATAAGAGAGTCACTAATAAATTCAATACAGAGTTCAGGGGAAATGTCCTCATCCCGAGGGTAGTTAAAATGTTGAGCTCATTGTGACATGGTGTAATTGGGGTGAAATAACATGGATGCATTGAAAAGAAGCTGTTTAAGCATACAAGAGAAAAAGATATGGATAAATACAATGATAGGGTCAGATCCTAAAGACGGGGAGAGAGATGTAAGTAATGCAGTGAATAAAGTCAGGGGCCTGGAGCAGGATGTAATCAGTTAACATGAATATGTAAGGAAAATAGTGAAGAATATCGCATCACTGCTGAGAAATAGCTCTTTCTCAAAGCCTCATGTGAAGTATTGTCCTGTTCATAGTTGATATTTAGAATATTGAACAAAAGTTAATGATTGCAACAGCCTAATCTTGATCAACCCCACTCCCATACACAATCAAACTGGGACAACAGAAAAACAGAATTATTATTGTACATAGATGCCCGTTGAGCCAAATGGCCTAGATATGTGCTCTAAATACATTGCAAACTTCAGAAAATATTTGGAAAATGTGTGTCATTGAATGCATGACTCACTGTAAAATTTACTCCAAACTCTCTAATGTCTGTACTAGAGTTAAAGACCGGTCTAAGAATTTGGAGTCCATCTGTAGCTCGGGTTGTGGGTGTTGAGGACCCCAGAGTTTAAAAACCAGGTGGGAAAACACACTGATGCTTCGCCGGAGACTGCACTGAGGATGTTACCCAGCATGACAACGAAAGGTCTGCAAAACACAAACCAGCTTGGCAAGCCAACTAACCTCAACTAAAGACTGCTGTTGAATGCTACTGTGGATCAGTTACTGTTGGACAAGGCTCCAAGAGATTTTAATTTCATGAGGCGTCAAATTTAACTCTCAATATTTTGACCTTCTAAGGTGCATAAAATGAATGCCATATGTTTGACGATATGGGAGACCACAGACGTGCCCAGTGTTGAGAACATAAACAGAGATAAGTATCCCTTCATGTTTCCAACTGGCATTGAAGAATCTCAGTCAGCCTCTCATCTTCTTCCATTCCTAATGAAGATATTGGAACATTAAAATAGTGTGAAACCACATTCTTTGCAGAAAATTTAGCACGTGGGAATAATTTTCGAGCACTGTGCTTCTAAAAAGGAAATTAGCAGGTTAATGAAGCTTACAAAAGAGTAGCAGGAAATTCATGAGCAGGAGAGAAATATTCTCCCAACAGTGCAACCTGACCGAACTGTTGTGTGGTTTTCACATTGTTATCGTGATATTTATGCTCCTTGTATAAATGGTTTGCTCACAGGTTTTCCTCAGACTTTGTATTGTCTCTCAGCTGCAACTTAACCAGACATTCTGTATACTCTAATGGACCAGACCAAATCCTCTCAAAATATTCAGAAGATAGTCTCGACACTACCTTTTTCTTATTTGAAAGGTAAAAGTAAGATGTTGCATTCCAGTTGCAATTCGATTGGTCACACCGTCGGACTTAAAGCAAAACACACTTTATCTTTCCACTATAGTTAAAATGTAACAAAAGAGAAAAGGAACCAGAATAACCTAACTCTATTGGAGAACAGAATAGTACAGAATAGTAGATAGAGTAACTATTACTAATTAACTGTTTTGATCCAGTAACATCCCATAAATGCAGCTTTGGCAAAAGACAAATTCAGAAAACAGATTGGATACAACTGAGAGAGGAAAAAATATCTTCTTTTTTTGCAAGAACCTCTGTCAAACTGCTGAAAGCTAACTTAAAAATCCTGGTTCTGTGAGAGATTGCCCACACCCATTCAGGTTGCTTCTATTGTTCCAACTTAAAAAAAACCATGGCCTCGCAAGCTGTTTACTTTACTGGCTTTCCAAATAGGCAACTCTGTCTTAAAATGGCTGCTTTTTAAATAAAAAACAAAATAACCTTTTAAAGCCACAGCGTTGTCATTGTACTGTGTAGATCCAAAATAAAACCATTATATTCACAAACACTTTTACTCAAAAATCTCAGTCTTGGCATTACTGTAAATATCTAAAACCTGTCATTGTACTTCCTCCTTTACCACCATTGCTATGAATAGTAGGCGTGTAAATTTTCCAAAGATATATCTGCAGTTCAGATATCTTTTCATTTAGCCACTTCTACAAGCATTACCAAATCACAAGCTCAACTCTTAGATTGAACTTCCAGTAATCAATATGAAACTGAGGACTACTTTCGAATGAGCCATTAACTGAGCCCCTATCTCTCACAGGATGTGAATGTTCCCATGACACTATTCAAATAAAAAATAGAATATTCCAGTGGGCTCCTGACAAACACTATACCACAGCCACCGTGATTAAAGCATAGATTTGGAGATTCTTCAGAGATCTAAGTCGGTAGGGTCAGGTTCAAAGAAGGAATGTGATAGTATGGTGGCCACAAAGAGTCAGGAACTGAGCGGTAGGCTTGAAGGCCTCAGGATAAGAGCATTGGGGTTTGGAGTAGATTATATAGGGAGTTGGAGGGGTGACCGTTTGACCATCAATGTAGGAATTTTGACACTTAGTTACTGTTGTATTGTGGGAAATGTACGAACAATTTCAACACAGCAAACTCCCAAAACCAGCAAAAGGATCACGACCAGATACTGTGTTTCTTTTGTGTGATGTGTAATAAATAATGTTCAGGACGTCAGGGGATCTCCCCCAGTTTGACTTCAAAATAGTGGAACATTTACGTCCATCTGAGAGGGCAGAATTAGTTTAGTGTCTCAACTAAATTTCCTTAGGTCTTTATTATAAAGGGGATAGATTATAAAAACAAGGAAGGCCCACTTCAGCTGTACAACAGCAATAATAAGGCTGTACTTGGAATAAAGTGTACAGTTTTGGGCTGTTTACTGAAACAGGGATAAACTTGCATTGCAAGCAATAGGAGGTCCAGGAGATTGATTCCTGAGATGAAGCAGTTTCTTAAGACAAAACTTTGAGCAGGTTGTGCTAGTAGTTATTAGAGTTTTGAAGACTATGCAGCAATTTTAATGCAGCACATACGACTCTGAGGGGACTTGGCAGGGTCGATGCCTGGATTCAGAACTCTCTTCTTCCACTTCTTGTTGCTTCCTCACAGCAGATTTTGAGTGGTCACTTTCTGTGTTGCTGCTTGTGGGGAATGAGGCACTACCACATAATATCACTTGCAGCAACTTCCTCCCAGGAATCAATGTCAGTTTGTTCCCTTTCAATAAGACCTTCAGTGTCTCCTTAAAATATTTTATAGACCCCACTCTTAGTCTGTGAGAAGAGGATCTGGCATTAAAGCCCATGTTTTGGCATTTTGTTGCAGTGAGGAGACCTGAGTAGCTGACGCTGGCGGACTTGCCATTGGTGAACATGCTAGAGTTTGTTTCCCTGTGTTCCCACTTGACATGGAGTACCCTCCTGAGACCCCTCTGGTGGAAATGCTCCAGCTCCCAGTGATGCCGTTGGCAGGTCTCACCACCATATAGAAGCTTGGTGACAGCAACATCATTGATCTCTTGTCACAGTCTCTGTATTGAAACCTGGTTACACTGCCTGTTGGAAAACACAATGATTCTGTGCCAACTCTCCTCTCCTTTTGAGAAAGATAGCTCCTGAGATATGGGCAATGTTCAATATCATCTATGGTCCTCCCCATCAATACAAATACCTGGAGATGTTGGTTCATGTCCAAGGTCAGCCTGCAGGAGGACTTTGCTCATGTTGAGGGAGAAATCAACTCTTTAGAATGTGTAGCTTAAGAAGTTGAGGCTGGTCTGAATGACTCTTGCAGTGCAAGCCACAAATGAGCGGTTATTGGCAAATTGTAAGTTGTGGAGATGCTGAGGGCCACTTTGGTTCCCAACCTGTTTCGGTTGGAAAGCTTCCACTCAAGTTGAAAGATGTGCAGGTTAGGTGGATTGGCCATGCTAAATTTCCCACAGTGTTCAGGAATGTGTGGGTTAGGTGGGTTTGCAGGGGTTTGGGGTCTGGGTGGGATGCCTCAAGGTTGGTGTGGACTTGTTGGGCCGGAGGGCCTGTTACTGCACTGTAGGGATTCTATGAAACTCCATCATGAGCCCTTACCCTGCAAGAACCCACGTTAACTCAAGAAACTGCCATTCTAGAGTGACTACTGGTTATATAATGTTGACTAAATGTGTGCGTCCTGACAAAATGGTAGAATATGGCAAAAAGACTGCAACATTTAGACAATGTAAGTTCTTCCAGAAACTCCACATACAGATTCACAGAGTCATGCAAACACAGAAACAAATCCTCCAGTCCAACAAGTCCGTGCCCACCAAGTTTCCCAATCTAAACTAGCCCCATTTGCTTGCATTTGGCCCATATCCCTTTTAAACGTTTCCTATTCATGCATCTGTCCAAATGTCTTTTAAACATTGTAACTATACGTGCATCTACCCCTTCTGGCAGTTCATTCCACATACGAGACACCTTCTGTTTGAAAAAAACAGTCCTTTAGGTCCCTTTTAAATCTTTCTCCTCTCACCTTAAAAATATGCCCCCTAGTTTTGAACTCCACCACCCTGGGGAAAAGGCCCTGGCTTATGTCCCTCGTGATTTTGTAAATCTCTATAAGGGCACCCCTAACTTACATTTATACAGAACAGAATAAAGATACTGATGAGTGAGACATCCAAACCAAACTGCTAACCTTTCATTCAATAATGCTTAGGAATGCTCTCTGGCAGTCGCAAACCACTGAGTTTTATAAAAGCCCTTTTCCATTCACAAAGTTAGGGTAATGTTGAGCGGCTGTGACTTTTCTCTAAAGAGATGATGAACTCAGTACTCAACATAGCACTGCTGTCAGTACAAACAAACTCAATCCCTTTGCTACTCCAAAGCCAGTTTTCAATAGTGTTTGTCCAGTCAAATATTTGTGCTGGACATCTACTGTCTCACTGCTCTGACGCTCGCTCAGCACCACTAAACCTAACAGCAACTAGTGTGGAGGGAAGCTGCCTCAGATTGGAGGGGCCTGGGGAAAGTGAGTGATGGTGTACTGGCCAGAACTCTGGATGATCTGTGAGACTGGAAGAATTGTCACAAAACTTGATAATCCATTGCATTGTCATCAAGGTAGACAGTTTAGAGGAAACACATATCTGACATCCTTCCCACTAATCAGAACTTTAGTAACTAACTACGAGTGAAGTCAATGTCTTGTGTTTCTTGCTTTACACTGGTGTGGCTGTTAATAATTATGGTAATAATTTGGGGACATAATGTTGCTGGGAACATTGTTTGCCTGGGGACCTCAAATTGAGACTGCCTCTCAAAAATATGGATGTTTAATAACTTTGTCCAGATAATAAACAGTCTCCCCTTTGGTCCAGGAACTCCCCACCTACGTCCGTGACACCACCCATGCTCTCCACCTCCTCCAGGACTTCCAATTCCCTGGCCCCTAACAACCTCATTTTCACCATGGACGTCCAGTCCCTATACACCTGCATTCCGCATGCAGATGGCCTCAAGGCCCTCCGCTTCTTCCTGTCCCGCAGGCCCGACCAGTCCCCCTCCATCGACACCCTCATCCGCCTAGCCGAACTCGTCCTCACCCTCAACAACTTCTCTTTCGATTCCTCCCACTTCCTACAGACTAAGGGAGTGGCCATGGGCACCCGCATGGGCCCCAGCTACGCCTGCCTCTTTGTAGGTTACGTGGAACAGTCCCTCTTCCGCACCTACACAGGCCCCAAACCCCACCTCTTCCTCCGTTACATTGATGACTGTATCGGCGCCGCCTCTTGCTGCCCAGAGGAGCTCGAACAGTTCATCCACTTCACCAACACCTTCCACCCCAACCTTCAGTTCACCTGGGCCATCTCCAGCACATCCCTCGCCTTCCTGGACCTCTCAGTCTCCATCTCAGGCAACCAGCTTGTTACTGATGTCCATTTCAAGCCCACCAACTCCCACAGCTACCTAGAATACACCTCCTCCCACCCATCCTCCTGCAAAAATTCCATCCCCTATTCCCAATTCCTCCGCCTCCGCCGCATCTGCTCCCAGGATGAGGCATTCCACTCCCGCACATCCCAGATGTCCAAGTTCTTCAAGGACCGCAAATTTCCCCCCACAGTGGTCGAGAACGCCCTTGACCGCGTCTCCCGCATTTCCTGCAACACATCCCTCACACCCCGCCCCCGCCACAACCGCTCAAAGAGGATTCCCCTCGTTCTCACACACCACCCCACCAACCTCCGGATACAACACATCATCCTCCGACACTTCCGCCATCTACAATCCGACCCCACCACCCAAGACATTTTCCCATCCCCACCCCTGTCTGCTTTCCGGAGAGACCACTCTGTCCGTGACTCCCTTGTTCGCTCCACACTGCCCTCTAACCCCACCACACCCGGCACCTTTCCCTGCAACCGCAGGAAATGCTACACTTGCCCCCACACCTCCTCCCTCACCCCTATCCCAGGCCCCAAGATGACATTCCACATTAAGCAGAGGTTCACCTGCACATCCTCAATGTGGTATACTGCATCCACTGTACCTAGTGTGGCTTCCTCTACATTGGGGAAACCAAGCGGAGGCTTGGGGACCGCTTTGCAGAACACCTCCGTTCGGTTCGTAATAAACAACTGCACCTCCCAGTCGCAAACCATTTCCACTCCCCCTCCCATTCTCTAGATGACATGTCCATCATGGGCCTCCTGCAGTGCCACAATGATGCCACCTGAAGGTTGCAGGAACAGCAACTCATATTCCGCTTGGGAACCCTGCAGCCCAATGGTATCAATGTGGACTTCACCAGCTTCAAAATCTCCCCTTCCCCCACTGCATCCCAAAACCAGCCCAGTTCGTCCCCTCCCCCCACTGCACCACACAACCAGCCCAGCTCTTCCCCTCCACCCACTGCATCCCAAAACCAGTCCAACCAGTCTCTGCCTCCCTAACCTGTTCTTCCTCTCACCCATCCCTTCCTCCCACCCCAAGCCGCACCTCCATCTCCTACCTACTAACCTCATCTCACCTCCTTGACCTGTCCGTCTTCCCTGGACTGACCTATCCCCTCCCTACCTCCCCACCTATACTCTCCTCCCCACCTATCTTCTTTTCTCTCCATCTTCGGTCCGCCTCCCCCTCTCTCCCTATTTATTCCAGAACCCTCACCCCATCCCCCTCTCTGATGAAGGGTCTAGGCCCGAAACGTCAGCTTTTGTGCTCCTGAGATGCTGCTGGGCCTGCTGTGTTCATCCAGCCTCACATTTTATTATCTTGGAATTCTCCAGCATCTGCAGTTCCCATTATCATCAATAAACAGAGTTGCTGGTTTCTGCACTTTTATGTCTTCTATTGAATGAAAATTTCTCTATCACATTAAAATTGCAATCTTGGCTTTTTTTTCTCTAGTATGGAAACTACACTACCACATCTACAGGCAGGAATGTGAATTAACATTGAGACACTCTCATAGCTAGCTGCTAATGAGCTTTAATAAACTTGCTAAACAGCTTAAGAATCCCTCTGGTTGCCTTGATGATTCTTGCAAGAAATAGTAATAGCTTCTAAAATAACACAAAGAACTGCAGATGTTGGAAATCTGAAGCAAAATCAGAAATCGCTGCAGACACTCAGCAGGTCTGGCAGCATCTTTAGAGAGAAAACAGAGCTCATGTTTCAAATCCAGTAACCTCTCTTCTGTTTTCTGTTTGTAGTTAAAGCCTCATCAGGTTTTAGGTGATGTTACTTTGTTTTAAATTCAGTGTAGCATTCTTTTTCAATATGTCCAAAAAGGTTTATCATGATGAAGACAGGCCATTGGCCACAGGACTGGACCTATTATCTACAAGCCTTCCATGTCAAAAATGCTTGTCTTTGTTAAAAATAATTGACTTCGGAATTTGTCTTGTTATCTGAGCTCAGAGAATTTTTTTTTGTTTAACTTCATATTCAGTTATTGTATTATTTAAATTAAGTACAAACCCTGGGAAATGAATCTTGGTTGAGTCATGATAAAGTTGCCATGCTCACATGTACTTAATAAAGTCAATAAAACTTTGAGTGCCCTCTTAGACCTAACTCCACCTTTCTCATGCTCTTCTGGTCACTTTCCAATCTTCCACCCTCCATAACAGATAGCTTGTTCCAAAGCTCTGCTCCCAAGATCCTGAATCAAGGACAGATAGCAGGACTGGATGCTGGAGTGTATTGAAAATTGCGTTAAGCGTTTTGTTCACTTGAGGCTACCTTACCAGCAAAGAAGGTCTTTAATAAAGAAATAATAAAGGATCTGTGTTCAAGTGCTTTCATGTTCCAATTTTAAACACATTTGGCTGAATATATAACCATTGCTGTCCTAAGAACATCAGAGGTACCAATGTAGGTCAACAATTATAGGGCTGATGGGTGATTGAGACTCGGTGTTTGTCAAGATACAGGCTCCAACATTTTGTCTGAACCCAAGTTTATGGAAGGTGTAATTTGAGAAGTCAGCCACAGAGGGTTTACAGTCAAAAAGGCAAGGATGAGGGTTCACCTGCAGATGAGCTACAGCATGAATATATCTCGGTGATTTTACAGAATTGGAAACAAACAACTCAGCTGATTGAGAAGATAAAACTCAGATAAATAAAGAAAGGTGAAGAATGCTGGAAATGCTCTGCAGGGTTTGTTGGCATAGGTAGAAATAAAATGAGTTAATGTTTGTACTTTTATGCTGCATTATCAGGACTAGTCAACACTGGAAACAGGACAAGAATGAATGCTGTTTTTCTTACTTATGTACTTATTCAAAGTCAACTACATGGGAACATTGTTCTGGCAGCACATTGATCCATGACTAATTGACAGGATATAGGCTTTCCCACACAGGAGAGAAAGAAAACAGACCATATTAAAGAACTTGTTCATGAATTATAAAAATATCAGAGATGGGAAAAGGGCTGTTGGACATGGCAGGGTGGTAGGAGATCACATGATTAAACCTTCAGGAATGTGTCTAGCCAGAGTTGGGAACCCTGTATAGGAAGGGGAAATGTTGGGACTGGACTGGGGGAGGATCGAAACTGATAAAATAGCAGTGAAATGGTAGATCTAATTCTTTGCTCTATAGGATAAGAGCAACACAAAAATAGATATAGCTCTGAAAGTAGTGTGTAAACAGCAAGAACATATGAGTTAGCATTCCACAGAAAAAGATGTTCTTACTTGATGCAATCTCACAACAATGTCTGCAATATTAATTGTCTCAGATGTCATTCAATCTAATCCACTGTGCACTTTCAACATTTTCACTTCTATTTCAGATTGAGGGCATTCAAGGAAAAACATTATGTTCAAGTTTAGATTTTTGCTGGTTAATGAATTATAAAGCTGCTTTCACTTTCTTCGATATTAATGTCAATTTTAGATCACTTTCATCTTTCTAATAGCAATTAACTGGGGATTTGTGGTTGCTTGGTATGATACTGAAGCTAGTATTAAAGAGATTGTGATAATCACATTTTGCAAATGCCCTGTCCAGCTGTTCGCCTGTTAATAAAGTGTACATTTTATGCTTTGGAATCAGATCATCAATAAATATCATTGGATATGTTTTTGCCACTAAAGTAATGTTGAATTAGGAGGCTTCAACAGGAGAATGCTAATGAAATGTCACAAGTATTTACTCTACTCATGTAGTCAATTACAATGGTAATTGTCAAAAAGCAATAGATTATTTTGTCAAATCAAACCGATAACATTCAGCAAAGTTTCAGAATTACCGACTTTATAAATGAAGAAACTCAATACCATTCAGGGTGAAGAAACCTGATTGTGTTTCTTAAACAGTCACTCTCTTTATCACTGATACTCTGTGACTACATTATGTGTCATTGAAAGATGCTTGTAACTTAGTAGGGTTCCTTCGACAGCAGTCTGAAACCCAGAATCTTAGACTCAAAGAATTGTTATGATGCAGAGGGAGGCCATTTGGATCATTATTGTCTACGATAGTTATCTGAGCATTTTAAATTGGGACCAATCACCCACTTCTTCCCCATAGCTCTGCACATTTTTTTCCTCTATTCATCAATGGGATGAGGGCATTGCTGGCCAGGCAGCATTTAATGCCTATCCCTAATTTCCCTGAGAGCAGTTCAGAGTCAAACATATTGTGAGTCTGGAGTCACATGTTTCCCTCTCTAAAGGACATTAGTGAACCAGATGCGATTTTCCCCGACAATCGGCAATGGTCAACCTTAGATTTTTATATCCAGATATTTTATCGAATTTAAATTCCACCATCTACCGTGGCAGGATTCAATCCTGAACCCCCAGAACATTGTCTGGGTCTCTGGATTAACAGTTCAGCGATAACACCACTAGGCCATCGCCTCCTCATTGTTATTATTTAAATAATCACCTGCATTCTCTTGAATGCCAGAATTGAACTTTTCCAGATACTGTATTCTAGAATGTAACTACTCACTGTATCCTCATTGTCGCTGTCCATGAACTACAGCTTTCCTCACAAGTCTATCATGTGGCACTGCATTACCTCTTCAAAAAATTCCAGCAAATCATTTAAAAACAATTTTCTCATAACAAGTCCATGTTGGCTGTTCCAAATCAAACCACATTCTTCTATGTGACTGTTCAGTTTTCCTACCGCTACAGTTACATTGACTGGTCTATAGTTTCTGGACTCACCTTTACACCCTCTTTTGAACATTTGCGTGATATTTGAGTTCTCCAATCCTCTGGCCCCACCCGATTCCAGGACGATTGAGAGATAGTTCCCAATGTCTCGCAAATTTCCACCCATAATTCCTTCAATATCTTTGGATGCAGCTCAATCTGGTCCCAGCATCTTATTAATTTTAATATGGACAGCTTATCCAAAGCTTCCTCTTTATTAAATTTAAACCTTTTTGGTGACTGAATCTGACCTCGTGGCTGGGGCAGCATGTCCCTCATCAATAGTGAAAAATGCAAAATATTCACATAGCACTTCAGGCATGTCCCTTGCCTCTAAAGATATTCCTAGAAGATTTTGCAATTTCCTTTTTTATTGGCTGCTAGTCTATTCTCTTCTTGGGGTGGTTAGCACTGCTGCCTCACAGTGCCAGGGACCCAGGTTCAATTCCAGCCTTGGGCAAGTGTCAGTGTGGGTTTCCTCTGGGTGCTCTGGTTTGCTCCCATAGTCCAAATATGTGCAGGCTTGGTGGATTGGCCATGCTAAATTGCCTGTAGTGTTCTGGGATGTGTAGATTAGGTGAGGTCTGGGTGCGATGCTCTGAGGGTTGGTGCGGTCTAGTTGGGCTGAAGGGCCTGTTTCCACACTGTAGTGATTCTATAATCACTCTTTGCTTCTCTTATTTTGTTTTCTCTCTCTTTCTGTATCTTTTGTATTTATTTGTATTTACTGCTGAAGACATCTGTGAGCACACGTTAGCTGCTTTAACTTTTTGGCATTTGGATGTGAGTTTGCTCGCTGAGCTGGGAGGTTAGTTTTCAGACGTTTCGTCACCATTCTAGGTAACATCATCAGTGAGCCTCCAATGAAGTGCTGGTGTTATGTCCCGCTTTCTATTTATCTGTTTAGGTTTCCTTGGGTTGGTGATGTCATTTCCTGTTCTTTTTCTCAGGGGATGGTAGATTGGCTCCAAATCAATGTGTTTGTTGATGGAGTTCCGGTTGGAATGCCATGCTTCTAGGAATTCTCATGCGTGTCTCTGTTTGGCTTGTCCTAGGATGGATGTGTTGTCCCAATCAAAGTGGTGTCCTTCCTCATCTGTATGTAAGGATACGAGTGATAGTGGGTCATGTCGTTTTGTGGCTAGTTGATGTTCATGTATCCTGGTGGCTAGCTTTCTGCCTGTTTGTCCAATGTAGTGTTTGTCACAGTTCTTGCAGGGTATTTTGTAGATGACGTTTGTTTTATTTGTTGTCTGTATTGGGTCTTTTAAGTTCATTAGCTGCTGTTTTAGTGTGTTGGTGGGTTTGTGGGCTACTCTGATGCCAAGAGGTCCGCGTAGTCTGGCAGTCATTTCGGAAATGTCTTTGATGTAGGGGAGAGTGGTTATGGTTTCTGAGCCCATTTTGTCTGTTTGTTTGGGTTTATTGCTGAGGAATCGGCGGACTGTGTTCATAGGGTACCCATTCTTTTTGAATACGCTGTACAGGTGATTTTCTTCTGCTCTTCGTAGTTCCTCTGTGCTGCAGTGTGTGGTGGCTCGTTGGAATAATGTTCTAATGCAGCTTCGTTTGTGGGTGTTGGGATGGTTGCTCCTGTAGTTCAGTATTTGGTCTGTATGTGTTGTTTTCCTGTAGACGCTGGTTTGAAGTTCCCTATTGACTGTTCATTCTACTGTGACATCAAGAGGATGCAGGTCAGCTCTCAGTCCCCGATGCTCCAGAGATATTAGCCCCAGCCTATTCTGCCTCTCCTTTTGCTCAAACACTCCAAAGCTGGCAACATCCTTGTAAATCTTTTCTGAACCCTTCCTTGTTCAGGGAGACCAGAATTATATGTAGTATTCCAAAAGTGGCCTAATCAATGTCCTGCACAGCCACAAAATGACCTCCCAACAGCTATACTCAATGCACTGACCAGTAAAGGCAAGTATATCAAACACTTTCTTTATTTCTATATCTTTTAGAGCTTTTATTGATGTGTAGTTGCCACCTTACATTCATTTAACATTTTTCCAGGGAATTCCATTCAGTTAGAGAAGGCACTTGAAAGGACACATTCAGAAATGCGACTTGCCGCAACTATATTCGATGGTCCATCCTATACCTCATCAGCATTAAACAGTGAGGAGTTACATATAGATTTACAGCATAGAAACAGTAAATCCAATCTCACAAATCTAACAAAGGCATTTGTATCCCACAGGATCATCTACCCCCACCTAACCTCATCTGACCCATCGTTGTAACATCAGGACACTTCTAGATTCATTTTCAGAGGACAGAAGTTGTAAAAAAAATCAAAATGATTTAAAAATACATTTTAGTTTAAAAATTCCACACATTGCAGGCTTTTTTTTTGCTTGCTGAAATGGAAATCTGAAGTGGCTGTCACATTTCAATACTGATAGCAACAAAGTGATAATTTAATTGTTAAAAGGCTAACCTGTGAGATTATTGCAGCATTCTCCCTGGAACTGTTACAGTTCATCATTCTGTCACTCCACCTGAGCTTGTCTTGCATGTTTGTCTGACAGGGCGAGACATTGTTTCCAAGAATGCGCACTGCAGAAGATACCCTGCCAAGTACTTAAAATACAGCCGTGATCAAACATGGCATCTTGACATTCTTTGGGCATTTGTATTTTCAGATTGCCCTGGATATGTGCTTAGTCTTCCTCCATGCTATTATGACTCTCAGAGGATTCTTTATAGTTGAGGGCAAAAATTCAATGATTTCCAGGAATTAAAGACCTTGTGAAGATCATCAATCCAAAAGACTGATTGTTTCTAACTCCACAGATGCTGCATGATCTGGTGGGTATTTCCAATATCTTCTGATTTTATTTATTAGGTACACAAGGTTATTTCATTCTGACCACTTGTGGCCTTCAGCCACCTAGATTCGATATGCTGAAATTGTATTCCCACAGCCCTCCAACTCAACAAATCCCTCACCTCCCTCTTAAAATGTATCTCATTCACCAACTGTTTGATTGCCCCTCCTACTGAATCCTTCTTGCGTTCAGCAATTTATTTTTAGTTATATTCCTATTAAGTGCTTTGAGACATTTCTCCATGGTAAAGATACTACAAGAGCGGACACAGCTTTTGTCTGCCATTCTTACAAGCTCTATGAAAGCTCTTTCCTGTAGGTTTCAGGGCTTTTTTGGGTTCTGCTGTGCTCTGTTCAAGGCTCAACAGTTCACCGTTAATATCTATGGTGGGCAGTCTACTTGCAAAGGTTAATGTCAGAATCTGAACAACTGGTTTAACACCAAGAGTCAGAACATGTACCTTTAAATAACATGTTCCGGGAAATGTCTGTGCATGTAATTATGACAGTTGTCTTTGAACTGATAAACATTGCTTAAAAAGACAGCAGCAATGTGGCTTAGTACTTAGCACTGCAGGTTCACGGTGCCAGCGTCCCATGTTCAATTGGCCAACTGTGTGCAATTTCCACATTCTCTCTGTGTCTGTTTGGGTGTGCTCTAGTTTCCTCCCACAGTCCAAAGATGTGCAGGCTGGGTGGATTAATTTGCTCATAGTGCCCAGGGATGTGTAGTTTTGGTGGGGGATTGGTCTGGGTGGGATGCTCTGAGGGTCAGCGTGGACTTGTTGGGCTGAAGGACCTGTTTCCACACCGTAGGGATTTGATGATGATGAAAAATAGAGAGGATTTGTGTGCGGCAGTGGTGGCCTGGGTTCAAGTCCCCCCTACTCCAAAGGTATATCTAAACAGGTTGATTAAAAATTTATATAGAATGGGACAAGACCAGCTTACAGTATTATCATAGACAATGAAAACAGAAAGCACAACAGATAGTGTAAATGGGAAATTGATCAAAAATCTCAGCAGGCCTGCAGCACCTGTTGAGGGAAATCAGAGTTAATATTTCAGGTTGAGTGTTCCTTCGTCAGAACATAAACTGGTTGGATAAAGCCTTGTTACCATGATGTAAATTTAATGTGGTTTCACATAGTTCAAAAGGACAGAGGTACCATGATTGCTATTGTGCAAAGAGAGCTGTTAGATTCTTTTTAACAACTTGACAATATGAGATATTCTTAGGGCCAGATGATTAGAACAGAACTTGAAAATGAAGGCCAGAGGGGTACCAATATCCTGGGGGGAAAATTTGCTAAGGCAGTTCGGGTGGGTTTAAACTAATTCAGCAGGGGGATGGGCACCAAAATTGTAGTTCGACTATAGAAAAGGTTGAGAGTAGGATGGTCCGAAATAAAGTCTCAGGGAAGCAAGATGGCACCAGCAAGCAAGAAGTTGGTTTGAAGTGTGTCTACTTCAATGCCAAGAGCATCCGGAATAAGGTGGGTGAACTTGCAGCATGGGTTAGTACCTGGGACTTCGATGTTGTGGCCATTTCGGAGACATGGATAGAGCAGGGGCAGGAATGGTTGTTGCAGGTTCCGGGATTTAGATGTTTCAGTAAGAACAGAGAAGATGGTAAAAGGGGAGAGGTGTGGCATTGTTGGTCAAGGACAGTATTACAGTTGCAGAAAGGATGTTTGGGGACTCGTCAACTGAGGTAGTATGGACTGAGGTTAGAAACAGAAAGGAGAGGTCACCCTGTTGGGAGTTTTCTATAGGCCTCCATATAGTTCCAGAGATGTAGAGGAAAGGATAGCAAAGATGATTCCCAATAGGAGTGAGAGAGATAGGGTAGTTGTCATGGGGTCTTCAACTTTCCAAATATTGACTGGGAACACTATAGTTCGAGTACTATAGATGGGTCAGTTTTTGTCCAGTGTGTGCAGGAGGGCTTCCTGACACAGTATGTAGACAGGCCAACAAGGGGCAAAGGCACATTAGATTTGGTACTGGGTAATGAGCCTGGCCAGGTGTTAGATTTGGAAGTAGGTGAGCACTTTGGTGGTAGCGATCACAATTCTGTTATGTTTACTTTAGTGATGGAAAGGGATAGGTGTATACCACTGGGCAAGAGCTATAGCTGGGGGAAAGGCAATTACGATGAGATTAGGCAAGATTTAGGGAGCATAGGATGGGGAAAGAAACTACAGGGGATGGGCACATTAGAAATGTGGAGCTTATTCAAGGAAAAGCTCCTATGTGTCCTAGATAAGTATGTACCTGTCAGGCAGGGAGGAAGCTGTAGAGTGCGGGAGCCGTGGTTTACGAAGGAGGTGGAATCTCTGGTCAAGAGGAAGAAGAAGGCTTATGTTAGGATGAGATGTGAAGGCTCAGTTAGGGCACTTGAGGGCTATGAGGTAGCCAGGAAAGACCTAAAGAGAGAGCTCAGAAGAGCCGGAAGAGTCATGAGAAGTTGTTGGCGGATAGGATCAGGATAAACCCTAAGGCTTTCTATAGGTATTTAAGGAATAAAAGAATAACAAAAGTAAGATTAGGCCCAATCAAGGATAGTAGTGGTAAGTTGTGTGTGGAGTCAGACGAGATAGGGGAAGCGCTAAATGAATATTTTTCAACAGTATTCACTCTAGAAAATGACAATGTTGTCAAGGAGAATACTGAGATACAGGCTACTAGACTAGGTGGGATTGAGGTTCACAAGGAAGCGGTATTAGAAATCCTTCAGAGGGTGAAGATAGATAAGTCCCCTGGGCCAGATGGGATTTATCCTCGGGACCTCTGGGAAGCCAGGGAGGAGATTGCCGAGCCTTTGGCATTGATCTTTAACTCGTCATTGTCTGCAGGAATAGTGCCAGATGACTGGAGGATAGCAAATGTGGTTCCCCTGTTCAAGAAGGGTAGTAGAGACAACCCTGGTAATTATAGACCAGTGAGCCTTACTTCAGTTGTTGGTAAAGTGTTGGAAAATGTTATAAGGGATAGGATTTATAATCATCTAGAAAAGAATAAATTGATTAGGGATAGTCAGCACGGTTTTGTGAAGGGTAGGTCGTGCCTCGCAAACCTTATTGAGTTCTTTGAGAAGGTGACCAAACAGGTAGATAAGAGTAAACCGGTTGATGTGGTGTATATGAATTTCAGCAAGGCATTCGATAAGGATCCCCACAATAGGCTATTGTACAAAATGCGGAGGAATGGAATTGTGGGAGATATAGCAGTTTGGATCGGAAATTGGCTTGCTGAAAGAAGACAGAGGGTGGTAGTTGATGGGAAATGTTCATCCTGGAGACCAGTTACTAGTGGTGTACCGCAAGGGTCGGTGTTGGGTCCACTGCTGTTTGTCATTTTTATAAATGACCTGGATGAGGGCATAGAAGGATGGGTTAGTAAATTTGCAGACAACACTAAGGTCGGTGGAGTTGTGGACAGTGACGAAGGATGCTGTAGGTTGCAGAGAGACATAGATAAGCTGCAGAGCTGGGCTGAGAGGTGGCAAATGGAGTTTAATGCGGACAAGTGTGAGGTGATGCACTTTGGTAGGAGTAACCAGAAGGCAAAGTACAGGGCTAATGGTAAGATTCTTGGTAGTGTAGATGAGCAGAGAGATCTCGGTGTCTATGTACACAGATCCTTGAAAGTTGCCACCCAGGATGATAGGGCTGTTATGAAGGCATACAGTGTTTTAGCTTTTATTAATAGAGGGATCGAGTTCCGGAACCAAGAGGTTATGGTGAAGCTGTACAAAACTCTGGTGCGGCCACACTTGGAGTATTGTGTACAGTTCTGGTCACCGCATTATAAGAAGGATGTGGAAGCTTTGGAAAGGGTGCAGAGGAGATTTACTAGGATGTTGCCTGGTATGGAGGGAAGGTCTTATGAGGAATGGCTGAGGGACTTGAGGCTGTTTTCATTAGAGAGAAGAAGGTTGAGAGGTGACTTAATTGAAACATATAAAATAATCAGAGGGTTAGATAGGGTGGATAGGGAGAGCCTTTTTCCTAGGACGGTGACGGCGAGCATGAGGGGGCATAGCTTTAAATTGAGGGGTGAAAGATATAGGACAGATGTCAGAGGTAGTTTCTTTACTCAGAGTAGTAAGGGAATGGAACGCTTTGCCTGCAACGGTAGTAGATTCGCCAACTTTAGGTACATTTAAGTCGTCATTGGACAAGCATATGGACGTACATGGAATAGTGTAGGTTAGATGGGCTTCAGATTGGTATGACAGGTCGGCACAACATCGAGGGCCGAAGGGCCTGTACTGTGCTGTAATGTTCTACGTTCTATGAAACCATTGCGTAAATTCCCAAAGTGACGATTACACACTTTTCTGATTGACTATTTTAATCCTTTGAAATTGTGTTTTGTAATATGACTCAGTACTTTAATTCCTTCAGTAAAAATCATCAAGGAGAATGAATTACTGTCAGCTCAGGGTTTCAGAATCTTACCAATTCTTTTGTTGTTACCTTTCCAAACCATCTTGGACCTGACTCCTTTTGTCTGTTAATCTTGTAATCCATCGGAATGATTCCCTATTGTGTTTGGGGGAGATTGCTGATAGCCTGGACTCAGGCATCTCTATCTCCCACTCAGCTTTCCTGCCATTTTCTTAACCATCATTTTCCATGCCCCCTTGTCCTTTCACCAATCAAACAGATTGGAGAAGGGGTGGGGACCGAAGGAACAATGGACTGAGAGTAAAAGGTGATGGAATAGAAAGGGAAAGATTCAGATCGGGGATAAACAGACCAGAGAAGCAGAGGGGAAAGGAGTGACAGTGTAATGAGATTTTCTAATATATTCCTGAGTGAATTAATGATCAACTATTCAGGATTAATTTCCTTGATAATTCAACAAGTTAACTCATTTACAGTGATCAGAACCAAATGAGAGATCTTCTCAGCTCACCTACTTTGAGGCTTTTGTCTTCAAGATTCAGAGTCTCACTTACAAAGGGCTTGACTTCAACCCTGGATATATCGGGAAAATAGCAAAATTCCAGGAGAATGTTGGTCAGCAATAATCGACATTTGAGTTCCACCTCTCGCAAATCAGTTTGTCCAGCGATCAAAGCCCTCACCCCTTATCTCTCTTAAACATTTGGTTTGCCTTCTCTCCACAAAGTCATCTGATTGTTTGCAAATAAGTGAACCTGAACACTTTTCAACTTTTTGACTTTTCTTTCCAAGAGGTCACACATTAAACTCTCTTAAACGCAGAAGTTGTCCAAATCATTGCATCTTCTCCTGCTCCCCTTACAGTAGTTAGTTTTACGGTTTATGTATTCCCAAATGATAGGCAACATAAAAGTGTAACTTTTCCAAGAATTTCTAATGATGAACTGCTATGCAACAAATCCAAGTCCAAAAGCAACTAATTTCCTCACAGCTTCTCCAGTTTGGAGCCATTAGCATGGAATGAAGACACCAATGTTAGTGTTCATGGATAACACACATCAAACAACTGCACTGAAAAGGTGAATACACTTTGCAAAGCTTTGCCATTGAAAATGCTGATGTTTCTCTGATGTGAAGAGGCCACAACAGGATCTTTTAAACTGAGAAAGGTCTGCCAAGACTGGAGATTTCCTGACTTGTGCCAGTAATGGAGATCTAGTCCTCAGTTTCCCTTTCTTTGTTCCCAGACCTCCCCTGGCTGTATCCCTTTAGGAATCCATGATTCATTGCCTGGCTCTAACTGGTTATATATGACCTGAGATTCCAGATGAAAAATCATAATTTCTCTTCTAGGCCTCCTTTGCACTACTATTTGTATTCTTCATAACATTTCAAATTGCTGTTTTTTATTAACCATAGCTCAAACTCTTTAAATCATCTCTTGCCTCTTTTGTCTCTGGCTTTTAAAATGGTTCCCAATAATTTGTCCATTATTTCCAGTTTTCGTTACTCTTTTTTTCCCACTTTTCTCTCCTTCGACTGAGTACTATTTCTCTTTAACTGAGTACAGTGTACATTATCAGTACATACCCATTTTGCCAATTACCCCTGTGCCTTTCATTTCAGTTCTGAACATACTTGGATATAGATGAGAAAAAATATTCCAGTCAGGAATAATTCTGAATATTTCTCCAGATTCTTGAGCACTTTATTTGTATATTTCTGAATTTTCTCTTCTATTCTATTTATTTGTGTATAATCTTTTCTTCTATTGTATTCAGTCCATACCATTTCCGTAATCTCCCACCTGTTATGACACTCACCTTATTGACAGAGTTCGATTCTTTAATGTCAACTGTAAGAATTCTCTGATTCTGTTCCCATTTCTTAGTCATCCTAACAAATTTAATTAAACTCTAAATTCTCAAGGCATTGTGATGGTTCCAGCACCATCAGGGTCTGAATTTCAATCATACTACTTGGCCCAAAGTCATCTTCATCATTTGTTCTGACCCTGAGGCAATAATCACAAAGGATGGTTCCAAAATTACAAAACATTTCAACCAACTGGCTCACAGCAAAAGCCATTGAAGGCAAGACTTATAACCAAGGAATGGGGTTTTCAGAGATAATGGGAACTGCAGATGCTGGAGATTCCAAGATAATAAAATGTGAGGCTGGATGAACACAGCAGGCCAAGCAGCATCTCAGGAGCACAAAAGCTGACGTTTCGGGCCTAGACCCTTCATCAGAGAGGTCTAGGCCCGAAACGTCAGCTTTTGTGCTCCTGAGATGCTGCTTGGCCTAATGGGGTTTTCAGTACTGGATGGTTGCTGTGGGAGACAGCCATAGCATATATCAAAGTAATTTTTCTTCCCTTCTCTAATGGAAATCTCAACACTTGCTGGTTATCTACTCCACTGATATAGCTCCACATTCTTGTTCCAAGTACCTAGTTTCCTCTGCTTGGTAACAATTGGAAATGAGTCTGATTGCTGCCATGTAAGGAAATGTTCTCTGTCACCCTTTCAGGCTTCTTGCTATGGTTAGCAGATTTGCTTATTTTCTCATTTCCCAGCTTTGTAAGATTTTATTTCATTCCTAGGTTGTAGGTACCATTAGCAAGCTCAGTAATTGTTACAGGCCCCTGGTCTTCATTGATAAGCCTGTAGTATGCATTCTTTTGAAACTGCTGCAGGCCGTGTGCACAAGTTGCCACAAGGTTGTGATGTATGGGCTAATCATCCTCAATTCCGTTGGCCAATTTAATAGCTGGGACTTCTGTTTGAAAGAAAGCTGCTTTAAAAAGACTAGGACATAGTGCTCTAAAATGGCTACCCAAGTCACCTGACCAGCAAGTTTAAAGATTAAACCTACAGATTAAACTCACTGGCTCAATATGGAAAGCCCTGAGGGTGCACTGGATAATTGTGCTGAGAAGTTGATGAAATTGTGCATGATTTTGTCACTGTTAATTCCTACAGCCCTCTGATTGAGACAAGTAACTACAAGAACCAAATACAAAGGGCATCCATAGCCTTACCTTTCAGACTGTTTTCACCATTTTCTAATATTGTCAGGCTCCTACTTAAGTTGAACTTATGTGCAATTTAAGTTGAATTCTCTGTCCTTCTGCCAATTTTCTGATGTATTTTCTGAAGCTTAGAGATGCTTCCATTCTCTTCTCAGGGGCTGGAGGTGGAGGAGTGGATTGGGTTGGGTCTGGGGAGATAGGGGACAGGAAACATGTCAAAAATGAGACATTTGCCACAATGCAGTAGCAATAATCTGGAAGAGTTGTTAAGGATTATGATTCTGGATACTCCCACCGGTAAGATATAGGCAAATTGTTCGGAGATTATTATATTACAGGTTACTAAAACGCCTGTTTAACAATGTTATGATTCTGGATGGTGGTCATATAGATTGGAGAGTGAAGCTTGGCTTGACAGGTCATATTTTATGTTGAAATTTGATCGCTGTAGTGGTTATTCACAAGAGTATGTCAATATACATGATGCAGGCTTGTGTACATCAGCTTGTATGGCCACTTAGTCAAACATTCCTGTTTGCTAATGTGACCCTGTACTCACCACTTTAATCATTGTTTCATTTGTAACTTCTTACACGGCTACATCCAGGCTGAATGTAAGTCTCTGGAGCCACATTTCCTCTCTTTCCTGTTCACTTTTCTATTCTCTAGTCTGGATGTCGACTACAACAGCTTTAGAGCTTAAAGATAAAAACAGAAGTTGCTGGAAAAGTTCAGCAGGCCTGCCAGCATCTGTGAAGAAAAAATCAGAGTTAACATTTTGAGTCCAGTGATCCTTCTTCAGAACTGATTTCTGAGGATGGGTAACTGGGCCAACACGTTAAGTCTGATGTTTTTCTTCACAGATGCTGCCAGGCCTGCTGAACTTTTCCAGCAACTTCTGTTTTTGTTCCTGATTTACAGCATCCACGGTTCTTTTGGCTTTTATCAGAACTTAGAGATGCTTCCATTCTCTTCACAGGGGTTGGAGGTGGAGGAGTGGATCAAGTTGGGTCTGTGGAGATAGGGGACTGGAAACATGTCAAAGGTGAGATATTTACCACAATGCAGGGCTCATGGGTTGGGGGGAGGTGGGAGAGGTATTGATTTACACTTTGCCACCTTGGTACCGGTGAAACCACTAAGTTTTTGTACTGGTAATATTGTCCATTTTCATTTCATACCACCTGCATTTCTGGGCATTTTAGTTTTTCAGCTTAACATGGTGGGGAGGGAGGAATGGAAGGAGTTCAAGCTGTTTGCCCTTTAACACTAGGATTCACTCCCCAAACATATTTGTCTCTTTCGCTCCCTGTCCCAGATGCTCCGTAGGACTAATCTCTTTGACTAAGCCTTTATATGCCACTCCAGATATCTCTTACTGTAGCTTAGCTTTGATTAGCTCAATTGGCAGGACAGCTGGTTTGTAATGTAGAGTGATACCATTGGTATGGGTTGGATTCCTGCATCAGCTGAGGTTACCATGAACGACTCTCCTTCTCAACCTCTCCCCGCACCTGAGCTGTGGTAACTGTTGGGTCAAACCACTTTCTAGCCAGAGATCAGCTCTCTGATACAGCAGGGCTCTACATTTATCTGCGACAATGTTGACTGCATCTGGAGTACCAGGTACAGTATTGGTCTCTCTACTTAAGGAAGGATATAAATAAGTCGAAGTAAGTAGGTTCAGAGATGATTTACTGGACTAATTCCTGGAGTTGTATTGTGAGGAAAGGTTGAATAGACTAGGCTAGTATCCACTGGAGATTAAAAAAGGTAAGAGAGGGCTTGGTTGAAACCTATAAGATCTGCTGGATGTTCCCTCCATCTGGAATGGGTGGTCACTAAGGGGTTACCTATTTAAGACAAATAAGGAGGATTTTTTTCTCTCTCAGGGGGTCATGGATCTTTGGGACTCTCTTCCTTAAAAGGTGGCAGGAAGAGAGTGTCCAAATATTTCTAAGGCAGAGGTGGGTGGATTCTTGATAAACAAGGGGATGATTATTGGTGGTCGGAGTGAATGTTGGGCGATCAGTTAGTCAAGACATTACTAAATGGCAGAGCAGAAGCAAATGGACGGGGTTGCTCCCTTCTACTCCTCATTCATATGCTCTTGTAGGCAGCTGGTTTCTGATGCAGAGTAATGCTAGTGGAACAGGTTCAATTCCTGCACTGGCTGAAGTTACCAAGGGCTCTCAGCATCTCCCCTCACCTGAGGCAAAATGACCCTCAAGTTAAACCATTCCCAGTTCTCTCTCTAATGGCCCAGTAAGTGTACAACACCTTTGCATAAGTCTTCCCTGTTAATATTCTTGCGCTTCACTTAGTAATATTGCAATAAGTTAAACACAATATAGGAATGCAAACCTTTGATATCATTTTATATCATAGGACAACATCCTATTCAGGAGCTTGTGAGTCAGAAAATCGCTCCCTATTTTCTTCCTATGTCCCAAATTAACAAAAATGCTTTATTATTTTTCAATATGTAGTTGATGTGAAGGTCAAGCTCCCTTCACAGATACTTTTTTATCTGCTGTGGATATCTAGAGTATCCTGTTTTTTATTTCAACATTCAAGTTCTGGCTTTCTCCTTGAGGCTGTGTTGTTTCAGAAATTAAATGAAATTGGCGTGTCGGATCAAGTTCAGTGATATAATATTTAAGTATGAGTTCACGCCAACCCTTTTAATAGTCTCCATGGGAAGTAAATGTTTAGGACATTCTAGCAAATGTTATGTAAAACACATTGAATACAACATCAACAAATTGAGAGATTTCACACCCTTAAAGTGAAGATTGTACAATCCAACAGTTTTATGAAGCATGCAACAATCTTTCATTAACTCCCCAAATACCAAATTAAAATTTGCTCACAAAAGAATAGGTGAGGGCAATTTACTTTATAGCTGAATGGGTTAATAACCATCCAGTATTGGAAGGAAAGGTCTAAAGACCTGCATTTATATAGCACTTTACATAGCTGCAGTACGCTTTACAGTCAATAAAGTACTGTTGAATTGTCATTATTGTTGGAATGTTGGGAAAGAATGGATCACAGCATATATATGATTAATTAATATCATCCAGAACAACAGATTCCCCGGGCTGTATCTCAGTGGTAGTCAACATTTGCTCCCTGCCTTCAACAATCAAATTAACCAAATCTACAAGCCTTCTGTTCCATGCATATATAAGATTTTTGCAGCAAATGGTGTCCCAAATTTATAAAAGACATTGGCTCTCGAACCCAGAGTTCTGAACTCCAGCAGTTTGTGGAATGCCATACTAATATTGAAATACAGCAGAATGACCGGCTCACAGTTCTACAACAGAAAACAAAAATGGTGAGAACAAACAAGTTGTGTGCCCAGGCTGCTGACTTGTGTGGTTTCTCCTGGCACCAATGTCTTTGGGCAGTTCTGTAAAACTCTGCCCTACAGATAGGGAATGACCCTGCAACAAATTTTTTCCAGAGTAATTTTAGAATCAATTTGGTATCTGAGCCATGACCCCAAGTAATGATGCAAAACATTTGTAATTCTAAAATAAAAATTAACTGTTTTCCATATTCAAAACACCAAGATGAATATGTAAAGTTGGCCACATCCAACTGAGAAACAATGATCTCAATTCAATCTTCTTTAATCCAAACTAACAATGCAGACATGAGATTGCCTTTCTTCATTTATTACTATTCGGTAATAACCTATAAAATTGAATTGCCTGTATAAACAAAAGCAAAAGAATTGCAAGGCTATAACAACACTATCTCTTGCAAGTTCCCCTCCAAGTCACTCACCATCCTGATTGGAAGTACATCACCATTCCTTTAATGTCACTGGGTCAATATACTGAGATCCCCTTTGTACAACACTGTGGGTGTCCTTACATCCCATGGACTACAGTGATTCTAGAAGTTAGCTCACCACCACCTTCTCCAGGGCAACGAATAATGGGCAATAAGTGCTGGCCCAGTCTGTGAGGATTACATCTTGTGAACAAAGTAGAACAATGAATAAAGACGTGGGAATAACTTGATAGCTCCTGCAGGGAAACGGCGCTGGAGAAACAGGATGAATTATATCCTTCTGTGTTGTATTTAAGGTACAATAGTATTGCAACATTTTTCACACCAGCACTGTGTTGACGTTAACAGTTTCTGAGCAGATGGTGGAGTTATCAGTATGGAAGAGGTGAGGAGGATTTTTTCCTCATTAGTCTGTGGAAGATTCTTCCCCAGAAAACAGTGGGGGCTTAAGTCATTGAATTTATTCAAAGATAGATTTTGGCTAGACGAGGGAAGTGGGGTGATGGGAAGAGGGGAGAATGAGCTGATAGTGAAATAGAAGTGAGGCCCCAGCCAGATCAACTATGATCTTATTAAATAGCAGACCAGATCTAAATGATCTGCCCTATGCTCCTATGTTCCTATTCGATTGTGTCTCACATTCCTTGACGACAACTCCCTTGAGAAGTTTGTACTACATTTCGAAATACTTGTTTATAAAAAGCTTCACTGTGCTGCCTTCTTGAGAAAGGAGGGATGTCAATACCCAAAAACATTAGACAGAAAGGGAGAGATAGAGAGAGAGAGAGCTGAAGGGTCAGTATGGGGAAGTTCTGAGCATAGTTGTAATGAATCAATTGTGAGAATGAAGGACTATTTTTCCATTTGAGTAATGTGTGTTTATAAAGGCAATACATCACAGCCATACATGGTACACTGAAGTAAGGGAAGACAACAACATGCTCCCTTACCTCAACTCACCTGGGAACGTGAAAAAATGCCTCATACTATTGTTTTCTGTACAGTTTATTGGTGCGTCCTGGTCATTGCTGACTGATATTCCTCCTGGCTTGTTCATCTTAAATCGCTGCCATGCTGCTCATTCAAGAGGATATCCCTTCTTTATCTGATGATCTTGGAGAATTCTGAGATCCCCTCCCCACCTCCAAGGAAGGCTTTACTTTTCTTACCTTCCTCCGCTAAATACCGACGCCTTCGTGTTCCTGAAATTGTGTCTCCCAATGCTAGTTCTCCTGCCCACCAGTAGGTAGGATCTGAATGATGGAGCGTTGTCATTGGCAGGCACTTTCAGTGAGGCTGAGCTGGACATTCTTGCAGAGTCAGTGCTCTGAAGGCCAAGGACATGATCTTTGATCTGAAGTCATGCAGTGAGAGCGCCTCAGCTGATAAGTGAGACTGAAGAGCTAAATCATTCCAAGAACTTTAATCAGTTGATGTGTTGCACAATATGTCACCAAAAAACTATTTTTGATGGATCCTAGAGAATGTCATCTATACCAAGAGAACATGATAATCAGGATGATTTGCAGCAACTTGGTCCCACATCAGTGCTCATACACACTTTATGCTGCGAATTTCTCACAGACCAGATTATGATGTTACTTTTGGTGTAATTGATACAGATAGGTTCAATTATAGCATTTCTTTCTGGTTTTTGGTGTAAATCAATACTCTGAGGAATGGACCCTTTGCCTATTTAGCTTCCAGTTTCTAAAAGATCATTGTGACATTGTTGTCGCCGACAAGGCCAGCACTTATTTGCTTCTGAAACACCAGTGTTGAGCCTTCATCTTGAACTGCTGCATTCTGTGAACTAAGCTGAACTGAATGTTTCCCTACAATGTGTCTAAGTCAGGATGGTGTATGTCTTCAAAGGAACTGAGACATCGTGGAGCTCCCGTACGTCAGCTTCCATTGTCCCTCTGGGTAGAGACAGACTCAGGTTTGAGAGGTTCTGTGCAGCAAAACCCATTTCTTCAGAGCAGCAGTAATGTACTTCATTGTATGTGGCTTCCCTTTTAATCTATTTTAGATGGTCATTCATGTTTGAAAAAGAAAAACCTGACCCTGTCCCTGTTCCTGGTACCTTGAAGAAAATATTACATTTCTCTGCATATGGTGATGCCAGAAATGAGCATTTCATGAGGGCAACAGTTTATTTGAAAATAGATAATTGAGGGGAGGCTTGTAATAATTTAACCAGGAGAGCTCTTGGATTATTCACAGCTTCAACTGAAGATGAATACTGATATTTGAGTTACATTGAATAGACCCCAAAATCAGAAGCAGGGATCCAACTGCCTGGCTACCCTCTACCCGTTCAAAGTGATGCAAGTATGAATGACTACAAGCCTCAGCAAAGGACCTGAGCTCCTGCAAGGACCTACTTAAAACTAGCCACAATATCAGCTGTCATGACAACAGGCAGTGCTGGGAGGAAGCACAATAGAAATCTTTCGAGGAAATCTCAGAGTTTCTGATATCGCCTGGTATTTTAGCTCACTTGATCCATAATTTTTGCGAATGCATCTTCTACAGGAATAGGAGATGCACCCTTTCAAGTACGGATTGATGGAAAGTGTAGTCCTGCTCACTGTGCATCCCGGTCACAGACAGAGACGGGAGAGAGATATACACTGGCAGTGAAAGAAAGTTAGCTTCGATTTGGGTTTGTAAAGAATTTGGTCTCCACTTCAAAATGGACACAAAACACAAGAGATAACATGGTGTGAAGCTGGATGAACACTGCAGGCCAATGATGAAGGGTCTAGGCCCGAAACATCAGCTTCCCTGCTCCTCGGATGCTGCTTGGCCTGCTGTGTTCCTCCAGCTTCACACCGTGTTATCTCAGATTCTCCACCATCGGCAGTTCCTACTGTCTTTGTAACAAAACACAAGCCCTTAGAGGCACGTTTAGGTTCTAAGGAGTTAGCTAAAGTGCCTGCAGGTGCACAATGATTTGGGCTGAGGGTGCAATGATAGAATATGTTCCAGAAAAGCAGCAAAATAAAGTGAATGCTTTGACTCATATCCCGGTGGCAAGATCAGAATAAGATTGTTGTGCTTGTTGAAAAGGTTAAAACCTTTGCATTGACTACAACTACAGGTCTACCAGCACCAGCGCAGTGACTGAATGAAGTTTGAGATGTATAGAAATCTGAACAAGAATGTGCCCAGGTGAGAGAGCCATGCATCAGAGGAAGGCCGTTCTGCGCAATCCTATTCTAAAAATTGAGGCTACTGGAGTGCAGTGGATGATTTACTCATTGAGATGAGGGGCCGTCAAAGCAAGAGATGCCGTTTAACAGCAAGTGCCCCAATTGCATTTGGGCATCCCAAATGTTGTGCCAGAGCAGGGTATTCAGGGTAGCCAGGTCTCTCAGAGCTACTGAAAGGGATGATATCAGGCTGTATTCATCATCAGGAGGTATGAGAACTATTGATGTCATCTTCCTTTCCATCGTTACCATGGGAATGTCCTGGGGTTAACCTGTTCAAACACAGACGCAAGATCCTCTTGGTCTTGCCAGAAAAGTTCCAAGGAAGTGTCATACCAGACTCTAAATATTAACTCTGCTTCTCTCTCTGTGCACATGCTGCCAGGCCTGCTGAGTTTTTCCAGCACTTTTGACTTGTATTTCAGATCTCCAGCTATTTGCTAATATATTGGATGATGGGCTGAATCTTTGATTATTTAACATGCTCATCATATACAGTGTACATCACCACATAAACTGATGCAACATCATATGATTTGGTCCCTTGTAGAACCTTGTGGGAGGTCACAGAATATAGAGCAGGAAGCCGTGCTCCAGTAAAGCTCCTGTTTCCTCTGCCCCACCAGTCTCTTTTATAGTTTGTATTCATTAATGCCAAGAATATTGTAAGTAGAAGACAATAGAGGAATTAACTGAAATGACACAACAGACCAGAGAACCAAAGTTCTTCATTGCCTTGCAGGAGGTCTTCCTGAAGAAGGGGGACAGGGGGACAGAGAGATTCTCTTCCCTCACTGGGCAAGGTGACCCTGCAGGGACACACTGAGAAGAATGTAGGAACAAGATGAGCTGGATTCAGTGCTGCGAAAAGCTCAATGACCTCACCAGAGCAGACAAGGATAGTGAATGTATGCTTGAAAATACCCAGGAACTGCTTTTTGATTATTCAGTAGTATCCGAGGCTTAAGCAGTGAATGACTGAGCAGAACAGCACACCACCAGTCACTCTGGTACCTGCAGCCAACACCTTAGAAATGTTCGTTCTGTAAACCTTGTTGGGCAGCGGGCAAGGTAGAAATTGTGCACAGTGAGTCACTGGGGACAAGTGGGCTCAGGTCAGGTCAGGCTGAAGGCATTATGTAGATTCTTGCTCCCTACAGATAATTAGAACAGTAATAAAATGTGAGGCTGGATGAACACAGCAGGCCAAGCAGCATCTCAGGAGCACAAAAGCTGACGTTTCGGGCCTAGACCCTTCATCCAAGGGTCCAATGAAGGGTCTAGGCCCGAAACGTCAGCTTTTGTGCTCCTGAGATGCTGCTTGGCCTGCTGTGTTCATCCAGCCTCACATTTTATTATCTTGGAATTCTCCAGCATCTGCAGTTCCCATTATCTCAGACAATTAGAACAGACCAGGTGATAGCTTGAATGGGATGGTGTATAGGGAAAAATTGATGGATATGTGCACAGAGATATGTAGTGTGTAGGCAGAACTGCCAATGACCCTATTGTCACCTTCAAGGAAGTAATCTGGTTCAAACCTGCTACAGAGCTTTGCACAGAGCCTGGAGATCCCATGTGTACTCCAGTTAAGATACAGCATCTCTTTACAACCAAAGGTATTTATGATTTTCTCCAAAGGGTCAAGGAAAATATTTTTCAAATTATTATGCATCCATTCCGTAAGGACCATATCAAACAAAAATGAGTAAATGTTGTTTAGAGTTATTTTAGTGATGAAGTGAAACACCAAGATATAACACAATTGAATCATTAGCCACCTTTATTCACTGTTTATAATGAGGTCATGCTTTTTTTTCACATGCACATCTATGTTTTCACTACAAACACTATGCAAGAGAAAGCAGCCCAATCCCCTCCCCATGACTCTAAAGAGAGGAAAGAAGATCTTACATAAATATCGATCAAGCTTTAATGATAAACACTATGTTGCAGGTGGAAGGCAGTGACAGGATTTAGGCCAGAGTAGGCCTCAGGCCCAGGCTGGACATTGCTTGACAATTTACTGATGGACCAAATAGACAGTTGGAATGCAAACTAAGAATTTCCATGGAGCTCATCCCAAAGTAAGGTTCCCACATCTCTTCAGTTAGGTTATAGCTGCAGAGCAGCTGCACAGCTGAGGGAATTCACTATATTTCCAGTGACAATCCAAAGCTATTATCAGAATTTGTACCTAGTGGGAGACTCATCTGGAAAATGTAAAAGCTAGCCCAGAGTGGGTTGTTACAAACATCATCTTCCTTGTATGTGTATCCCTGTCTGGACTCCTGATGCCAGAAGTTCTGATATTTTCCATTTAACATGCCAGACAGCAGGGACAGGCCAAATCTCAGTGAATCAAATGTACTGCAATATGATTCCTGTCACAGCAATGAAAATGGAAGGCAAAAGATTACTGTTCTTGACTGAAGCTAAACTATTCAGTACGTAACCTGAAATAAAGAAAAACATTATAAATAATCATGTTGTACAATTGTTTTCAAGATTTCCTTTTAGTATAAAATATCATCTTTCCAAAATATCACTTCACGCTAAATAACAAATGGTTCTTTTTTCAAAGTGAAGTTATTTTACATTCAATATTGTTAATTATCTCTAGTTGTGCAAAATAATATGTTGTTGATATTCGTTTGTGCACATTTTAATGCAATTATTTATAAATGAAAATTTTTGTGACTATGACATGCACCACGTTGGTAGTTCTGAGCGTTGATGGGCGTAAATATCTGTATCCTTAGGGACAGCACAGTTGTCAAATAAAACACTTCCATCCTGCTCCCATGATGGCAGTAATCAATCAGAGATTGTATCTACTGTTCTCCTCAGTTTGGAGAATGACTTATGTAAAATACCACTTACATTCTGCTATAAAGATGTGAAATGTTAGTTTGCTGTTTCATCAGCTGCTCATAACATTTTCTTAAAAGAAGACACCTTTATGGTAAATAAATAAAGGGCACTTTTTGAAGTATCAGCTAATTCACATTCCACCGCAGGGAGACACAAAGTCAACTGAGATACAAAACCCCCCGGAAATGTTTTAATCTTTCAGAATTCACACTTTCTTGAACTGCTGTTGGCCAAGAAACAGAGTGGCTCATGTTTGCCACTGCTTTGTGGAATGTGCATGCTGGATTCTTCTCACAGAAGAAGGAGTGAGGCTCCGAAAGCTTGTGTTTCCAAATAAACCTGTTGGACTATAACCTGGTGTCATGTGATTTCTGACCTTGCAGAACAAAACTATTGATCCTAGGAGCAGTAAAGCAGTCACTTCGGTTCCTCTCTCTCATCAACATTTCATCTACGTTCTGAACTTTATTTTCCTGAGAGAAGTCTCTTCAGCAGACAGAGACTTTCTGCTAATAGCTGTTGAATTTTATGTACCTGTGATTGAGAAGCTCAACATAGTCAACTTGACTGGCAACTTATCACCACCTTCAACATTCACTCCCTCCACCAATGACGCACTGTGCCAAGATGCATCAACAGACTGAGGTTACTTTGGCACAACGTCCAAACCTGTCATCTTTATTACCAAGAAGGACCAGGGCAGCAGATGCTTGGGGGTGCAACCAGCTCCAAGTTCCCCTCCAAGATACACACCTTCATGACTTTGAATGATATTGCCTTTCATTCATTGTCACTGGGTCAAAATCCTGGAGCTTCCTCCCTGATAGCATTGTGGTCGCCCCTACATCCCATGGACAGCAGGAACTCAAAGTAAGGGCAATTGGAGATGGGCTGTGAATGCTGACACAGCCGGTGATGTCCGCATCTCATGACTGGATGAAACAAAATCGAAACATCTCAACCCAATCGATGAACCTTCATTGATTTTATTCATTATCATTTCTCACTTGGCCAAGTTTCACAGGTGATGCTCTATAAAGTTGCATTTTTCCAGGGGACTGAGTGTATTTCTTCACTGCTGGGATGTAGTGTGTGTTTATGCATTTTTAATGAGTTTGATATATTTTCTGGAATGGGTTTTAATAACAAAACTAACTCTTTACACGTTTAACGCAAGAATTTCTGGCTGATTACATTATTACGGTTAAATACATGCAGAATTGGCATTCCAGCATTCTTTTTAAAATATTCCAAAACTTGTGGAATCAAGGAGTGGAAGCAGAAGAAAACCTGTCTATCCCTCCTCACCTGGTATGACCATATCCTGAAAGGGGAAGATTCCCAGGCCTGCTGAAGATCGTCCTCTTTGAAGTCCAATTCCCAGACTCATAACCTCTGCTGCTGTGTGTGAGCGAACCCAACGCCTCACTATTTCCTGGTTTTCATTTTCTTTCAGGGAATTAAGATTTCTTCCAAGAAGACCACGTAGTCTCTGAGCAGAGAGTTTCTGAAAGAGATCAAGTAGCAGCTATGTGAGATGATTGGTGTCCCATGTGCTTCCTTTCATATCATCCCTCTCTCAGATGAGACCAACCACATCTGAAGCCACAGTGTGTAGTGTGCTCATAAATGGATTTACCCAAACACCTCTTTTCTTAAACAAAAACATTTTTAAAAATGCCTGCACTATCATTTTCAATTGCAAGTTATCCAAAATCCATGATCGATAAAGAAAATTATCTCTCGTGAACTGTTTGCTCTGATGAAGTCATGCAGACTCAAAATGTTAGCTTTCTCTGTTTCTACGGATGTTGCCTGAGCCTCTATGATTTTGAGCATTTTTGTTTCCAGATCAAAAGCTGTTTGTTCATCCCTATTTGTACCTTTTGACTTTCTCTGCTTGTGCATTGCATGCATCATCTTTAAAACATTCAAGTCTTCTAATGGTATAAGTGAAAATTGTCGTTGGTTGCTCATCTGATATCAGTTTATTCTTACAATGGTGTTCCTTCCCCAGGGAATATCATTCCTGTGGCAGGTGTTTCAGCAGTAATGCTGTTGTTGAACCATTAACTGATGATAGATCTGTACTCTGTGCAGTTGGTACCGTCAATCCTTTCTCATTAGCCGTCAGATGATGCAGCTTGTCTACTTTGTGGTGATATCAGTTTGCAGCTTGTTCTCCTTTCAATGTATACAATCAAGGTGACAACATCTCTGCACAGGTCTCAAATTGCCCAATGGGTTGAATTCTGTTGAGAGTGTTGAATATTTTCCACTCTGACCAGATCAACAATTCTGGTAATGATTTGGCAGCTTTATCAAAGTGTAATTTGGCTTTCTGCCATTTCACTTTAATTTTGTGACTCACTGCTGCTACTGCTCTTGCTTTTTCTTTTAACCACGGATGTAAGTCTACAGCATGACTTTAGTTACTGGACTGGACTACTTTCCATGTCTTTGGTAGGTACATTTGTCCACATCCATTTACTGGCAGAGTGTTTACAACTGCTTCCTCTCTCGAAATATCACTGACTGGTTTACATGAATACTTTTCTGGAACAGAGACAATACCAAAGGGCAGGTCTAATCTTCTGTGCTACCCAAATTGCATCTAGAATGTTATTAGAAAAGGCCTGCTTTCATCCAGTTACATGTTCCAGTATCCATCCTCTGTATGGAGGGTCAAAAAAACTTGTGCCTTGGCTTAGTGGCAGTAAAATTTGTCCAATGGATGTGAGTTTGCTCACTGAGCTGGAAGGTTAGTTTTCAGACGTTTCGTCACCTTTTTTTTATTTGAAAAAATATACTTTATTCGTAAGATGTACAAAAAATAAAACATATTTACACACCTACCCAGTCATGCAAGCCGCTCCAGGTTACCCAGGGGGTACATACCCCAACTAAAGGAAAAAAAACAAAGAAGGAAAAAAAAACAAAGCAAAGAAAACACCCCGGCAGTCGTCACCCCGCACAGTCCCCCCGCTGGCCCCATGACCAGTTGGGGAAGGCGCCAGCTGGGCCCAGTTACCAGATAGGGCCCTTTTTTCTATTCTGGACGAGGGGTTTCATACCGTGGTCTTTCCCCACCGCGCCTTGGCGGCGGCTGCCCCAAGCTTTAGCGCGTCACTCAGCACGTAGCCCTGGACCTTGGAGTGCGCCAGTTTGCAACACTCGGTCGGGGTCAGTTCTTTCACCTGGCAGACCAGCAAGTTGCAGGCAGACCAAAGAGCGTCTTTCACCGCATTGATGGTCCTCCAGGCGCAGTTGATGTTGGTCTCGGTGTGCGTCCCCGGAAACAGCCCGTAGAGCACGGAGTCCCGCGTCACGAAGCTGCTCGGGACAAACCTCGACAAATACCACTGCATCCCCCTCCAGACCTCCTGCGCATAGGCACACTCCAGAAGGAGGTGATCAACAGTCTCATCCCCCCCACAGACACCTCGAGGGCAGCGTGCGGTGGCGCAGAGATTCCGGGCATGCATAAAGGATCTCACTGGCAGAGCCCCTCTCACCGCCAGCCAAGCAATGTCCTTGTGCTTGTTTGAAAGTTCTGGCGATGAGGCATTCTACCAAACGACTTTGGCAGTCTGCGTGGGGAACCAGACGACAGGATCCACCCTCTCCTTTTCCCGAAGGGTCCCGAGGATACTACGTGCTGACCACTGCCTGACGGCCTTGTGGTCAAAGGTGTTTCCTTTCAAAAGTTTCTCCACGAAGGACAGGTGGTACGGGACGGCCCAACTACTCGGAGCGTTCCGCGGCAACGAGGCCAGGCCCATCCTTCACAACACCGGGGACAGGTAGAACCTCAGTAAGTAGTGACACTTGGTGTTTGCGTACTGAGGATCTACGCACAGCTTGATGCAGCCGCACACAAAGGTAGCCGTCAGGGCGAGGGTGGCGTTCGGTACGTTCCTTTCCCCCATTTTCCAGGTCTTTGTACATGGTGTCCCTGCGGACCCGGTCCATCCTCGACCCCCAAATGAAGTGGAAGATGGCCCGGGTGACCGCAGCGGCGCAGGTCCAGGGAATAGGTCAGGCCTGCGCCACATATAACAGTACCGAAAGCCTCTCACACCGGACAACCAGGTTCTTACCCGCGATGGAGCGTCCACCTGCCCAGCTTCTGTTTCAATTTGGTGATACGCTCCTCCCAAGTCTTAGTGCACGCCCCAGCTCCACCAAACCAAACACCCAGCACCTTCTGGTAGTCTGTCCTGACGGTGAAGGGGATGAAGGAGCGGTCGTCCCAGTTCCCGAAGAACATGACCTCGCTCTTACCCCTATTGACTTTGGCATCCGAGGCCAGTTCAAACTGGCCGCAGATGTCCAACAGCCTACTCACCAACCGACGATCGGTGCAGAAGACGGCGACATCGTCCATGTACAGGGAGGTCTTGACCTGAAGGCCTCCGCTGCCTGGGATAGTCACGCCCTTCAGGCTCACGTCCTTCCTGATGGATGCGGCGAAGGGCTCCACACAGCACACGAACAAGGCAGGAGAGAGTGGGCAGCCCTGCCTGACTCCAGATCTGACGGGAAAACTGTCCGATTCCCACCTGTTGATCGAGACTGCGCTAACGATGTTGGCGTAGAGCAGCCGGATCCAATTGCGGATGTCCTCCCCGAACCCCAATTTGGAGAGGACGTCCCTCATGTAAGCATGAGAGACCCTGGCGAAGGCCTTCTCCTGGTCCAGGCTGATGAGGCAGGTGTCCACCCGCCCGTCCTGCACGTAGGCAATCGTATCCCTGATGAGCACGAGGCTCTCAGCGATCTTCCTGCCCAGCACAGCACAGGTTTGGTCAGGGTGAATCACCGACTCCAGGACAGACCTGCCCGGTTGGCTATGATCTTGGCCAGGATTTTGTAGTCCACGTTCAATAGTGAAATGGGACGCCAATTCTTAATTTCTTCCCTCTCCCCCTTCCTCTTGTAAATGAGGGTGATGATGCCCTTCCTCATGGACTTGCACATTTCCCCTGCCCGAAGCGCACTATCGTACACCTCCAGCAGGTCCTGGCCGACCAGGCCCCACAGAGCGGAATACAGCTCGACCGGTAAGCCGTCGCTTCCAGGAGTCCTATTCCTCTCCAAGGACTTGAGGGCTCTGGTCAGCTCGTCCAGGGATATCGGCCGGTCCAGCCACTCCCTCGTGCCGTCGTCTAAGACCTCTGTGATAGACGACAGGAACGACTCGGAGGCTGTGCTGTCTGTGGGCTTCGTGTCGTACAGTCCGGCATAGAAGGATCTGCTGATCCTCAAAATGTCGGGCTGAGACGACGTCACCGAGCCGTCATCCTCCTTCAGCCGGCTAAGCACAGAGGTCTCTTTGTGCACCTTCTGAAAGAAGAAACACGAGCACGTCTCGTCCAGCTCCACGGAGCGGACCCTGGACCGGAAGATTAACCTGGAGGCCTCCGCGGCGAAGAGCGAGGCTTGCTGGCCCCTCACCTCGCGGAGGTCCTCCGTGACATCGACCCCCATCAACTGCAGAAGAAGCAGGTTCTGTACCCTTTTCTGGAGTCGCGACAGCTTTCCCCGCCTCTCTCTCGCCTTCCGAACACCCTTGAGGACAAAGAAGCTCTTGATGTTCCCCTTCACCGTCTCCCACCAGTCGCCCGGAGACTCAAAGAGGGGTTTCACGGTTCTCCAACCGGCGTACTCCCTCTTAAGCTCCTCAATGTTCTCTGGGGTCAACAGAGTAGTGTTGAGCTTCCACGTCCCCTTGTGTGACAGTCCGCCAGCAGGAGGCAGTGGTCAGAGAAGAACACCGGCTCGACGCCGGTGGACCTGACCGAGAACGCCCGTGACACAAACAGGATGTCTATCCTTGAGTGAATAGAACCGTCTGGCCACGACCAGGTGTACCTCCGCTGCACTCCGTCTGCAGGGGTGCTGAAGACGTCGAGCAGTTTGGCGTCCTTCACCGTGCCCATCAGGAATCTGGACGTGATGTCCAGTTGACTCCCCCCACCCGCTGTCCCCACGCCGGATCTTCCATCTGCATCGATGATGCAGTTGAAGTCTCCGCCTAGGATGACCGGCCTGGACGTAGCCAGCAGGGGTGGAAGCCGCTGCAGGACGGCCAACCGCTCACTCCGTACCGCTGGGGCGTACACGTTGATCAGCCTCAGGGGAGCGTTCCTGTAGGTGACGTCAGCCACTAGGAGGCACCCCCCCCACCTCCTGAAATTGAGAGATGGTGAAGTCGCGCCCCCGCAGCAGAATAGCCAGGCCCAAGGAGCAACAGTCATTACTCCCCGACCAAATCGAACGCCCACAGGTCCAGGCGCCGGACCATTTCCCGTACCTGCCGAGGTGCGGTATCCCGCACTCCTGCAGAAACAGGAGGTCCGCCTTGATGGTGGTCGGGTAGGCCAACGTGGATACACGTCTTGCGGTGGACCTGACACTGCGCACATTAATCCTCGCTACTCGTACCCCCATTGTGCAGTGACCACAGTACCCTCCCCAAGTCCAAGGTCCAGCCCCTCCATCTGTCCCTTCATGCCCATTGCCCGGGCTAACTGCTGGACGCTCTCCGGGCTCAGGAAACCGTCCATGCTGCCTTCCGGGTGGCATCCCCCCATCAGGGGTGCGGAGGCAGGAGGGTCCGGCTCCGGGTCAGGCTGGGGACGCGCTGTTTCCTCCTTCTCGCCTGGAAGTTCCGGGGGGCCCTCCAGTGCCCCAGCAGCACTTGACTGGGTGTCGGAGGGAGACTCAGGATGCCTCCCGTCACCCGGAAGCAGGGTGCTGCTTTCCTTCTCCCTCGAGATCTTTAACTTCTGCTTCGGGCGGGCCCTCTCCGAATCCCCCTCATCAGAGGAGCTCTTACAGCCCCCCTGCAGCTGCCTCTTCCCGCCTGATGGTTGCGGTTACTGGGCCCATCGACACACGTTCCTCCTTGCTTTCCGGACCGTTGTCCACTCCCCTGGGTTGCCTGTCGCCGCCTCCATCGACTCCGGGTTGTCGGGGGGTAGCGGAGCCTGCAGGGGTTCTTTGCTGGCCTCGGGCCCATCCTGCGGGGCTGGGCCCTCCTGCAAGACTTGGCCCTCCTGCACATTAGTGGGGTCCTTGCTGGGCCCTGGTGCCTTCCTCTCCTCCGGGGGGGCTGGCCCCGCATTGCCCCTGCTGGCGACCTGGGTGTAGGTGGTCCCTCGCTGTGGGCATGCCCTATAGAGGTGGCCCGCTTCCCCGCAAAGGTTGCAGCTTTTCTCTTGTGGGCAATCCTTTGCAAGGTGTCCCTCCTCCCTGCAGTTCCTGCAGATGGTGGCTTTGCAGTCGGCCGCCACGTGACCTGACCTACCACAGGCATGGCAGACTTTAGGTTGCCCTGCATAGGTCAGGTAGCCCTTGCTCCCGCCGATCGCGAAGCTGGACGGTGGGTGTACGACATTCCCGTCCGCGCCCATCCTCAGCGTCACCCTGACCTGCCTCTTACTGGTCCAGATGCCAAAGGGGTCCATGATGTCACTTAGGTCCCCTTCCACCTTCACGTACCTTCCGAGGAAGGTCAGGACATCAACTGCTGGCACATGCGGGTTGTACATGTGTACAGTCACCATACGGCTCCTCTGCGCTGGCATCACAAACAGCAGGACAGCGGTCAGTACAGAGAGGGGGCCCTCACCTCCTTTCTCCTTGAAAACCTCCAGGAAGTGCTTGCAAAGCTTGGCACTCCTGAAGGTCACATTCTAAAAACCTCCTCCGGGGAAATCCTGCAGGCAGTAAATGTCTGCAGCAGCGAACCCACAACAGTCCAACAGGACCCTCTTCACGAAGAAGGTGCAGTCCACAGGTGCACCTTCATCCACCTTCTTTACGGAAACATGGATGGTGTTCCGGACCCCCTGACCTGGGGCACGAGCACTTGCCGCAGCCATCGTTGCAGGTTGGCTGCTCCCCTGAACCAGCGTTAGGCCGAAGCCAGCATTAAGATCCACTGGTCGCAAGGGCGCACAGCCAACCCGACGTCCTCCTTTCACCTCCAAGACAGCGCTCTCCTCCTCTCGGTCCACAAGAGAGTGGGTCTTTATTTTGTTCTGGATGTAAGCTGGTTCACTGAGCTTGAAGGTTTGTTCCCAGACGTTTCGTCACCATTCTAGGTAACATCATCAGTGAGCCTCTGATGAAGCACTGGTGTTATGTCCCGCTTTCTATTTATCAGTTCAGGTTTTCTTGGGTTGCTGATGTCATTTCCTGCATTGGTGATGTCATTTCCTGTTCTTTTTCTCAGAGGATGGTAGATTGGCTCCAAATCAATGTGATTGTTGATGGAGTTCCAGTTGGAATGCCATGCCTCTAGGAATTCTCGTGCGTGTCTCTGTTTGGCTTGTCCTAGGATGGATGTGTTGTCCCAATCAAAGTGGTGTCCTTCCTCATCTGTAAGTAAGGATACGAGTGATAGTGGGTCATGTCGTTTTGTGGCTAGTTGATGTTCATGTATCCTGGTGGCTAGCTTCTTGCCAGTTTGTCCAATGTAGTGTTTGTCACAGTTCTTGCAAGGTATTTTGTAGATGACGTTCATTTTATTTGTTGTCTGTAGAGGGTCTTTTAGGTTCATGAGCTGCTGTTTTAGTGTGTTGGTGGGTTTGTGGGCTACCCTGATGCCAAGAGGTCCGAGTAGTCTGGCAGTCATTTCGGAAATGTCTCTGATGTAGGGGAGAGTGGTTATGGTTTCTGAGCCCGTTTTGTCTGTCTGTTTGGGTTTATTGCTGAGGAATCGGCGCACTGTGTTCATTGGGTACCCATTCTTTTTGAATACACTGTATAGGTGATTTTCTTCTGCTCTGCGTAGTTCGTCTGTGCTGCAGTGTGTGGTGGCTCGTTGGAATAATGTTCTAATGCAGCTTCGTTTGTGGGTGTTGGGATGGTTGCTCCTGTAGTTCAGTATTTGGTCCGTATGTGTTGTTTTCCTGTAGACGCTGGTTTGAAGTTCCCCATTGACTGCTCGCTCTACTGTGACATCTAGGAATGGCAGTTTGTTGTTGTTTTCTTCCTCTTTTGTGAATGTTATGCCAGTAAAGGGTATTATCGATGGTCTTGAAGGTTTCCTCTAATTTGTTTTGTTTAGTGATGACAAAGGTGTCATCCACATAGCGGACCCAAAGTTTGGGCTGGATGATTGGCAGAGCTGTTTGTTCGAGTCTCTGCATTACTGCCTCTGCGAAGGACCCTGATATCGGGGATCCCATGGGTGTTCCGTTGGTTTGTCTGTAGGTTTTGTTATTGAAAGTGAAGTGGGTGGTGAGGCATAGGTCCACTAGCTTGATGATGTTGTCCTTGCTGATGAAGTTGGTGGTGTCTGGTGTATGTGTCTCCGGTTCTTCTAATAGTGTCGTCAGTGTTTCTTTGGCCAGGTTGATGTTGATGGATGTGAACAGAAATTTCTTCAATATTTGTCACAGGCTGATGTATTGATTTTTTAAATGTCAATGATCTGGAACTCTTCCTGTAGTGATAGCATTGAAGGAACTTGAGGGAATATTTATTTAAGTTTTGTGGATTCTTGTAACAATCATTTTAAGTTCACTAAGAATGTGCTGGCAATGACTAAATTGCTTGAAGTAGTATATGTACATGGAATATAGGAATGGGGGTAGGCCATTCAGCCTCATGAATCGGTTCCACTATTCAATGAAATATTGGCTCGTTTATATTCTAACTCTAGTCATCTCACTTGGCTTCACATCCCTTCATATCCAAGGCTAGAAACTATCTACGCATCTGATGTTTAAAGTTATTAACTGAGTTAACATCCACTACTTTTTAAGGGAGAGAGTTCCAAACATCAGGAACTCATTTTAGGGAGAAATATTTCGTAATTTCTGTCCTGAATGACTGACTCTGATTTTAAGATTATGCTCCTCATCCTAAACTCCTCCACCTGTAGAAAACTTTCTCTGTATTAAACCTATCAATTATCAATTAAAACCTCCGATCATTTCAGTCAATTATCCCTTTCATTTCTATATGGGAGATAAAGCATGCCCAGGTTAGTTCCTGATATTCTGATCCTTGAAGTTCTGGTAACATCACTGATCTCATTCAATACTCCTGATGTTGCCCTCTCCACAGTGGTGAGACCAAACAAAGAATGATGACTGCTTTGCAATATCATCTAATCCCATGGGGAGGCTATGGCCTAGTGGTATTATTGTTGGACTGTTAATCCAGAGACTCAGGTAATGTTCTGAGGACTTTGGTTTGAATCCCAGCCACAGCAGATGGTAGAATTTGAATATCTGGAATTAAGAGACCAATGATGACCATGTAATCCATTATCAGGAAAAACCCAAATTGGCCTTCAGGGAAGGAAACTGCCTTCCTTACCTGGTCTGGCCCACAGCAACACAGTTGACTCTTAACTGGCCCTTGGGCAATTCAGGGTGGACAATGAATGCTGGCCCAGCAAATGACACCCCCATCCCATGAATGAATGAAATAAAATCCAAGCTTCCTGTCATCTCTGATATGACAAGGTGTAGAGCTGGATGAACACAGCAGACCAAGCAGCATCAGAGGAGCAGGAAGGCTGACGTTTCTGGTCTGGACCCTTCTTCAGAAAATTCTTGTCATCCCTACCTTGTTCCTACTTTTCTGTCCTCAAGAACCTCAACATAAGCTCAAAAAACAACACTTCATCTGGGCATTTTACAGCCTTCTCGACTGTAGGCTTAGATCATAAGTCCTGACCCCATTTCCATTTGTGTTTCCTATCTGGTTTGATTTCTTCTTGTTTTCTTCCTATTCCTTTCACATTGTGGTCGAAGTGTAATAATCACAGAACATAGAACATAGAACATTACAGAGCAGTACAGGCCCTTCGGCCCTCGATGTTGTGCCGACCTGTGAAACCAAACAGAAGCCTGCCATTCACCCCCAATCTAGACATGCATTTTAAATGGTTGTAGTTATACCGGACTCCACCATTTCCTCTGGCAGCTCATTCAATGCACACAGCACCCTCTGTGTGAAAAAGATGCCCCTTAGGTCCCTTTGAAATCTTCCCCCTCTCACTTTAAACCTATGCCCTCTAGTTTTGGACTGTCCCACCTTGGGTTAAGGACATTGTCTATTTACCCAATCCATGCCCTCATGATTTTATAAACCTCTATAAGGTCACCCCTCAGCCTCCGACGGTCCAGGGATAATAGCCCCAGTCTATTCAGCTGCTCCCTGTTGCTCAGATCCTCCAACTCTGGCAATGAACTTCTAAATCTTTTCAGAACCCTTTGTAATTCTGATGGAAGAATTACTATCTCTATTTCCCTCTGATCAGATCTGCCTGATCTGCTGAATGGTTCCAACATTTCCAGTTTGACTTTATAGTTGACTTTCAACTCTCCTCTAAAGTCAAAAGTCAAACGACACCAGGTTATGGTCCACTAGGTTTATTTGAAATCACAAGATTTTGCGGCGCTGCTCCTTTGCCGGGTGAACTCTACTTGATGAAGGAGTCGCGCTCTGAGAGCTTGTGACTTCCAGTAAACCTGCTGGACCGTAACCTGGTGTCATGTGTCTTCTGACCTTGTCCACCCCAGTCCAACACCGACACCTCTACACCTCCTCTAAAGTGATCCAGACTTAACTATGTTAAACCACCATCAAAGAAGCTGGCCACAAGAAAAACGTCCATCCCCTCCTTTTGTAGGGCAACGAGCAATTAGCAACTAAGAATAGTATTTAAAAAGAATGGTTCGCACTTGTAACTAGCCCATGATAGGAAATGATGGTGTTTCTTTGTGGATGTATGATTAACAAGAAGGAAGATCCCAAACTTAAATTAAGTGAGATGTTTTACGAAGATCTTCCCAAAGCTTTGAAAATCAACGTGAATGGATAATGAGAAATCTAATGATACAGTTCCTTCATCTGAAATTGGGCTTATGATTTTCTGCCTAAAATTTAGGAGGCAATTTTCCCCGGATATTTCAGGGGCTAAAGAATCTCCTAGGCAGCCTTATGCTGAAATGTTGTGTTGAGCACAAGCTGCCAACCTGCTAAAGGGATTGAAATGAGCAATTAGAACGGCCATCCTGAGGTCCTTTGTCACTTTGATTATGAGAGGACCTGATCTAATTTCCCATCCGAGCAACAACCAGCTGGCTGGGAGTAAATGCAGCAATAATTTATACCACACCTTTGATGTACTAAAATGTAACTAAGTTCTTCACAGAAGTGTTATAACGAGGGACAGAAGGATCTTGGTGTCCTTGTACACCAAATGCTAGCATGGAAGTTCATCTATTAGATGAAAGGCACAGTGGCTCAGTGGTTAGCACTGCTGCCTCACGATGCCAGGGACCTGGGCTCAATTCCACCCTCAGGTGACTGTCTGTGTGAAATTTGCACATTCTCTTTCTGTCTGTGTGGGTTTCCTCCAGGTGCTTCAGTTTCCTCCCACAATCCAAAAGAGTGCAGCTTAGGTGGATTGGCCATGCTAAATTACCCATCGTGTTCAGAGATGAGTAGATTAGCGGGGTAGGGCTGGTGGGATGCTCTGAGTGTTGGTGTGGGCCTGTTGGGCCAAAGGGCTTCTTTGCACACAGTGGGGATTCTATGAAAAGACCTTTGTTGCAAGAGGGATGGAATGGGATGTTCCTGTATAGGGCACTGTTGAGTCCCATGTGCAGTTTTGGTCTCTCTACTTTAAAAGTACTGGAAGTAGTTCAGAGGCTCACTAGGCTGATTCCTGGTTTGAAGGGTTCTCTCATGACGTAAAGTTGAGAAATTTGGGCCTGTGCTCACCAGAGTTAAAAATGATTTGAGATGATCTTCTTGAAACATTTCAAATAGATAAATCAATCAATCAATCAATCAATACAAGCCTGGCTTACGGAGCATCTGAATGGAGGAGGTGGTTTGACTTAGGGAGGGAGCTCCAGAGTTTATGCTTGCAAGCACTATCTCAGATATAGCAAGAACTGCCAATGTTGGAGTCAGAGATAACACAGAGTGGAGCTGGAGGAACACAGCAGCCTGGGCAGCATCAGAGGAGTAGGTAAAGCTGATGTTTTGGGTCAGGACCCTTCGTCAGAAATGGGCATTTCTGAAGAAGGGTACCGACCCAAAATGTCAACTTTCCTGTTCCTCTGATGCTGCCTGGCCTGCTGCATTCCTCCAGCTCCACACTGTGTTATTTCAGGCACTAACTAAAGCTTTGAATGTTCCTTTCCAATCGCTGCTAGAGTTTGAAATGGAATTTTGAAACATGTTGCAGAGACTTTCTGGCCAATTCAAGATGTCAGCAACACTATTCACAGATAATGGGAACTGCAGATGCTGGAGATTCCAAGATAATAAAATGTGAGGCTGGATGAACACAGCAGGCCAAGCAGCATCTCAGGAGCACAAAAGCTGACGTTTCGGGCCTAGACCCTTCATCATTCTCTGATGAAGGGTCTAGGCCCGAAACGTCAGCTTTTGTGCTCCTGAGATGCTGCTTGGCCTGCTGTGTTCATCCAGCCTCACATTTTATTAACACTATTCACAAATGTTTTTGGAATCCTCTGATTAAGGATAAAGGGGAGCACTGTAATACTCCACCTATTAGCTTTGTTACGGCAGGCACCAGGAGATATTAAGGGAGCGATTGGTCATCTGCACCTTGCTGCCACTGGTGTGTACGAGGAATGGCAGTAGCTGAGGCCAAGGACAGCAGGTGGTGGTGCTGCAGGATGGCACACAGAAAACCGATCCTTCGCTAACTGGTAAAGAACAACCTTTCTTTATTGGGACCTCCTCCCCTAAGCCTTTCAGTGCCACATCTGAAACTCTGGGCACTGCCTCATTTAGTTCCTATACCAACTGACATGTGCCAGTATGGCAGCCAGCATACTCCACCCATTCATTTGAACATGATGCATAGTGTATATGTACTACGCATCGCTGTATAGAAATTTGATTTAGATGTGTGTACAAGTTACTGTTTTAGCACGTACGGGAAAGATCAGCTTCCAATAATCGGCAATTCAGGACAACATTCTGAGTAATAAACCAGACTTTCAAGCAGCAAGTGTATTAGCTCAACATCATGAACCATTCGCTTTCATTCTCTCACAAAATTATCCTTTTAGTGTAGAAAGCACCCCAGGAATCAATACTTAAAATAATTGCTTGATGTGTTTATTTCCACAGCCACAGGAAAACCCTTAAGATGTGGTGTTTAACATTTAAAAGTTTAATACTGGCTCTGGGGATGCAAAAGTGATTCACCCTGGATTGTTTAGGACCAGTCGGTGGTCTCAGTTGGAAATGAAGGCGTTGTTGAGGCACATGAGAGACTACGAGAGCACTTCAACCTGTAAGTAGTCTCAGAAGCATGTATTTAAAGTTAAAGTTATTCACGCAATACAATTAGGACTCCTGAAACCGAAGAGCAACCAAGGGTTGCTCAATTGTGCCCTGGGTATGGTCCTTCCTGACAGCAGTCCCTTCTCTAGAGTATGGGTCCTCCACATCCAATGACCTCTTCTACCATCAGCACTGAGTCTATCACCACAGAGATGGTGGGCTCTGCAAGAGGGAATAGGATGGCCACTCTGTTCATAATAAAATGCTGGTGTGTCACCAAGTCGGATCTAATTCCATCCGTAATTAACTTAATTGGGACAATCCATCTTCATGGTTTTGGCAGCCAACTCCAGCCTCTGTCCATTCAGGGCCAGATAGAAAGCCTCAGGGAGCAGTTCCAACACAGCTCCTCTCTCCTCCGACTCCACCATTACTGCGGCTGGAAAGATCAGCTCTAAATAGTTGAAGAAAAATTTGTGTTTCGACTCTCAGAAACTAAACTAAGCGTTTCATCATTTTGCTTCATTTAATAATCTATAAGAAAAGCGCTTCAAATAAAGATGCAGACGCAACAGTTCTGGACAAATCAAAATTTTCCATTGGCACCTACTTCTACTTCGGTTGGATTGAGTCCTTCAAATGTCTCATAGTCCATGTTGATCCTACTAACAGCGAAATTCCGAAGATCAGCTGCTTTGGCACCACCTTCAGGAATATCGGTAGAGCATTAGTTCTCTGTGTGCGTGTATGTGTGTGTGTGTGTGCGTGTGTGAAAGTGCAAGTGCGTATGTCAATGTGTTTGGGTGTTTGTTTATGTGTGAATGTGCATATGAATGGTGTGTGAATGGACATGCCTGTAAATATTTGTTAATATAAGTGTCGGTGAGTGTGCCTATGTGTGTGCACGTGTGTGCATGTGCATGTGTGTGTGTGAATGTATAAGTGCATGTGAATGTGTGTCAGTGAACATGCATGTGAGTGTGTGAGTACGCATGTGAATGTGTGGGTACATCTGTGAATGTGTGCTTGCATGTGTATCTGTGAAAGTGTGTGCGCATCTGAGTGTGTGTCAGTGAGCACTGCATGTGTCTCTGAAGGGGTATGTGTGTGTCTATCTGGATATGAAAATGAGTAAGCCTTTAATTTTGAACTAGTCTAAAAATTCTTGGGAGGAAGAGTAGAAACATTCCATTTTTTCCACTGGAAAACAACTTCAACTTTAACAACATCGTCAAAAATTAATCTAATCATGACACTAAACATTTCAGATTGCAATGTCACTCACCAATGTACGGCTTGATTGAGCAATAGTAGGTTTTCAGGTTACCAGTTTGATCCTGGAATGCAAGCTTAGCAATCCCAAAAATTATTTCTTTTTTTGTCTGAGAACATGTGGAAATATCAAGTGGTTTCACTTTCCTGTGATAGAATGGTTAGGACATTATATTAAAACCCTTTTTCAGAATGATAGTACTGTGTATGTTCGCTAAAGCAGTCACATTCCCCTCTTGCTCTGAGTTCTAAATGAGGTGTTTGTCATTCTCATTGTATAGAGAACCTCCTTATTCAGTGTCTTGCTTTAGGTCACTATCAACACTCTAACCTTTAAGGTGAAGCCTTAAACACACCATGTTTCCCTAGGGAGCACTGTGCTTTTGAAGAAACCAGAGAAACCAGGGCTTGAATGAAGAAGGAAGCCGACACAATGGTTAGCGAATAGGCATGGTGGAACCAGAGGTCACCATTTGAGAGACAGGTTTATTAGCGTTTAGGTCGGTATGTTTGAAACCATGGTCTCTATTTTGAGACTTGAAAATTGTCATTAAGATTTGTGAGAAAGGAGAACAGATTCAAGAACAGCTTCTTCCCTGCTGTTATCAGACTTTTAAACAAACCTCTCAAAGGGTCATTTATGACCTCTTTCTGTGCACCTTCTCTGCAGCTGTAATGCTACATTCTGCACCTTGTTCTGCTACCCTGATGAGCTTTGTATGGCACGATCTGCCTGTGTGGTGTGCAAAGCAACACTTTGCACTTCATCTTGGTACATCCGACAACAGTAAATCAAACTCAAAACTCATACTTTTTTACATTTTATGGAAATATTTAATTTGACCCCTGAACAAGTAGCCGCATGCTCCTTTGCTGTTAGTTGTTGTCACAGTTGCTACTATAGTGTTTCATCTGACATTCCCTGGAGTTCGCAGGTTTGATGCTGTCCAGGCTTGAAGGCAAGTCGTGTAAAAGTTAACATTTGATGCTGAGCATGCTTGCAGCTCATTATCAGATGATTTTGGGAATATTTACTGAACAGGCTTAACTTGCAAAGAAATGGTAGATGAGGAACCAAAGCCCATAAACACACCTCTCTCCATGAAAGAGTGGCAATTGGTTCTGTACAACTGGAGGGCAACCACTCCATAAATGTGGGATAAAGTGAGGAGGTACAGCCCCATGAACTACCACATCCAATAAGATGCTTGAACCCATGCAGCTGGCTCTATTCTGCACCAAATTCTAGCCATTGAGCTTACTAAACTACAAAGAAATGGGCAAATATTTAACCTAATGAATACAGGCTTCCATGCTATGCCTCGAGGATAGCATGTCAGTGTACCATCACTGTCTCAGCATGTGACCGCAGAGTATAACAATGCCAGTCTCCACCTTATGTGGAGCAAAAAGCTACATGAGACAGGTGCTGAAATGATTAATCTCAAGAATGTAACACTCACCTGAGTTCAGTGGGAGAAATGGTTTCTAGCTTCTCCTCACTGGCTGTACACAACATTGTGCCACCAATTGCATTTAATGCATTTACATCTAATACCCCAAGCCCTTTCACGTAGTGTGACCGTAATGAATTAGTCTGAAACCAGGAAAATATTTCAAATTAGAGACTGGCACAGATTCAGAGCGATTCACAAACAAAACAGGGGCAATTGGAAGGAATGTTTCTCATACAAACAGTTGGACTATGTTATCTCATTATAGCGGTGATTACGGATTTACTAACAACCTTCAAAAGGGGTTTAGATAAATATTCACAGGAGAAAGAATCTAAGGATAGGAGAATGAAGAAGGTGGAACGAGAGCAACTTCATAAAAAAAATAATCTGGGACTCATTGGGCTGAACTGTACTATTCCAGGACGCTATAACTTTATTACTGAGGAACAAAAGACATACAGATTTGCTGCGATCTAACTGAATGACCAAATTGGCTCAAAGGGCAATGGCATATAAATTATTATACCACTTAAGCGAGAATCTGAAATGCTATTTGCAGCTCCTTACCATTTCAGCACTTCCACTGTTCTGTACTGCTTCTGCAAGCACAGAAGGATCAGTTATATTCCACTGGCTAATCTCTTCAATGGTGTACACAGTCATGATTATTCCCAACTTCTTAATTTCTTCTTGAGGAAGTCCTCTGGGGTATATCTGTTTTGGAATATTTAAGCATAAACACATAACAAGGCATTTTTCAAACATAGAGAAACACAACAGATCCCATGAAGAGAGAAACAGAGTTAACATTTTGAATCCAACATGTTCTGTGATGGAAAACTGAATAATTGCTGGCACCATGTAATAGCAGAGATGAGACATTTTAAAAATATATTTCATAGCATGTAGTTTTTGCAGGCTAAGCCAGTATTTTTGTCCATTTCTAGATGCCCAGCAGCTACTGCAGTGAAGAGTCACCCATGTTGCATTGGGTTTGAAATCACATATAGACCTGTTAAGGGTGGAAGATTTTCTTCCTGGAAAGACATTAGTGAAGAGACATTAGTATTTTTATGGCAAGTGACAGTGGTTATATAGTTGCCATCAGGTTAGCTTTTTAATTCCAGTTGCTGCGATGAGACTTGAATCAATGTCCTCAGAACATTAGTCCATTATCCACTGATGTTACCACAAAGCCAACATCTCCCCCATAACAACAACTTTAACTCGTATTTGCGTAGCACCTTGGATGTAATAAAATGTTTTAAGCTACTTCACAGAAACAAAGCCATAAAGCAACATTAGACACACGAGGCAATATTTGTGAAGCTGGACAGAAGATTTGTGAAAGAGGTATTTTTTTAAGAGCTGTGTTAAAGGCGAATAGAGAAATGTAGAAGCAGAGTGATACGGAAGTGAATTTCAAAGCCTCAAGTTAATGGAGGGGAGAATGTGGGGACCATAGCCGTGCACTGGAATAGTCAAGTAATGAAGGTAAGGAGGTTTCCTTTTATTCACTCATGGGACGTGGCCATTGCTGGCTAGCCGGGATTGTTTGCCCATACCTACTTTCCCTTGAGAAGGTAGTGATGAACTGCCTTCTTGACCACTATAGTCCACCTGCTGTAGGTAGACCCGCAATGGCCTTACAGAGGGAATTCCATGATTTTGACCCAGCAACAGTGAAGAAACGGTGATATATTTCCAAGTCAGGATGATAAGTGGCTTGGAGGTGAACTTGCAGGTGTTGGTGTTCCCAGTTATCTGCTGCCCTTGTCCTTCAAATGGAAGAGGCCGTGGATTTGGAATGTGCTGACTCAGGATCTTTGATTCACTACTGCAGTGCATATTGTAGATAGTACACACTGCTGCTACTGAGCGTCAGTGGTGGAGGAAGTGGATGTTTGTGGATGTGGTGCCAGTCAAGCAAGCTACTTTGTCCCGGATGGTGTCATGCTTCTTGAGCATTGGTGGAGCTGCACCCATCCAGGCAAATGGGGAATATTCCATCACATTCCTGACTTGTGCCTTGTAGATGGTGGGCAGGCTTTGGGGAGTCAGGAGATGAGTTACTGATCTGCTTTTGTAGCCACTGTGTTTGTGTGGTGAGTCCAGTTGAGTTTCTGGTCAATGATAACCCCAGGATGTTGATAATGGGGGATTCAGTGTCGATAACACTACAGCATATCAAGTGCTGGTGATTAGATTGACTCTTGTTGGACACGGTCATAGCCTGATATTTGTGTACCATGAATGTTACTTGCCACTTGTGAGCCCAAACCTGGTTCTTGTTGCATTTGAACATGGACTGCTCCAGAATCTGAGGAGTCGTGAGGGCTGCTGAACATTGTACAATCATCGGCAAACACCCCCACTTCTGACCTTATGATGGAAGGAAGATCATTAATGACGCAGATGAAGATGGTTGGGCCTAGCACACTACCCTGAGCAACTCCTGCAGAGATGCCCTGGAGCTGAGATGGCAGACCTCTAACTACCACAACTATTTTCCTATGTGCCAAGTACGACACCAACCAGGGGATTGTTTGCCCCCCAATACTCATTGATTCCAGTTTTGCTGGGGCTCTTTGATGCCACATTCAATCAAATGTGGCCTTGACGTCAAGGGCTGTCACTCTCACCTCAGCTCTGGAATTCAACTCTTTTGCCCATGTTTTAATCATGAGCATGTTGTTTCCGTAGAAGGTGCAAATCAGCAAATTCTACAATGAATGAGCAGTAGAATGCTTACCTAAGTGGGAAAGAAGATCAAGGCAGGGCTGGGCTTTCAGAATAAAAAGTGCACGATGTTTTGTGCTTCTAAGCAAGGTATAGAGCACATGAAGGGATCAATTACATTAACCTTTGGCTGTCTGGAATCTTTGCAAGTCCCTTATCAGAATCCATGCTTACAATGAATTTGACTGTGGCTTTTAGGTGGCATATCTGGACATTACTGTGAACTTTCTTGTTTTTCATCATGATGGGTGGAAGATCTGCTCTCTCCCCCATCACTAACATGACCTTCAATCCTTGTGTTCAGCAACACCTTCCAATGTTCCCTTCGATACTGATATGAAAGCAGTGCCTGGGACCTAAAGCTTTTAAGGTTTAATTGAAAGTCAATGTGCCATTAACTTAGCAGTAACTTCACACTGAAAAGAACAACAAAAGATGTGTTTGAAATCTAACCATAATTCACAGTTAAGACTGACATGGTGTGAGTGTGCTTTGGTGGTATGGACACACCTATAAAGGCACAAGAGAATGTAAATATTCTGCTCCAGAGTTCTGATGTTTTTATTCTGTAAATCGAGTGTCTCAACCTTAGAGTCTTACCTCTCCCAGTTTTCTTTTAATAACAAAAATTTGATCATTGTTAAAGGCTAAGCTTCCCAGTTCAGTGAGGTTTGCAGCCAGGACACTATTGTTCAAACAGGCATCCAGATCGGTGGCAGTATAGGTCGACGGCAGCAACAAATGATCAGTTCTGTCTGGTGTTATGAAGACCAGGGCACAGTCTGTGGATGTAAAGGGAATGAAAGATGTGAGGAAGGTAATTGCAATCTGGTTTCCCGATGAACATAATTACTTCCCTTTTTTTGTTCCTCCATTAGTTGCACACTTACAGCCACTAGTGAGCAGGATGTCTAATGTCACCCACGCCATTCGCACAATTACAGGAGCCAGGGCTGATCAGAAAAATAGCAGATATGATCCTCACTGGATTTAATGAGCCCCCATTTTCTTTAAACCCATGCTTTAAATGCATTCCATTTGCTCTGTTTATCTTTCCATAGATTTGTTGAATATTTCTAAGCATTATCTGTTTTTATTTTAGTACTTAGAAATGTAATGCAGCAAAAGAAAACAACAGCTAAAAATATATATTAGTAATTCAAGCCAGGACATTGCAGAGTGTTTGTGAGAGTCTGAATTGCTGCGACTGGGATTTGCTGTAACTGTGAGATTCCTGTTCCTGAATGAAGACACTCTGACACATAAAGGGAGGGAGGATAGCACCTGGGCAGTTTGAATCAGACTTCAGTCACACTTTGAGGAGGGGGTTACAGAGTCAGAGTGAGGGTGGTGTGATCAATGGTGAACAGAGAGTAAGGGGAACCCAGGTTAGGTAGAAGTTTAGAAATTGCAGAAATCAGCCCTACCTACAACATACTTGCTATCAGTGGAAGCAAGAGTAAAGATTATAGGAAGGATAGTCAGATTATAGGCATTGAAGCAGACAGCTGTTCCAGTGGATAACGTGGTGGTTGTAGAGATTCCATAAGTAATGGCTAGATAACACTTTTCATAAGTAGAACATACTTATTTGGTGTCAGATGAGAGACGCCTCAAACAAAAAGCAAGAGAGTAGAGAAACAATCAGAAATGTAGAGGAGTCATACCAGATGCGAAACATTAACTCTGTTTCTGACTCCACAAATGCTGCCAGACCTGAGTTTCTTTGGCATTCTCTGTTTTGGTTTCAGATTTCCAGCATCCACAGTGTTTTGCTTTTAGTCAAAAATAAAGTTTTAGCCTCTGCTATTAAACTAAAAACATGTAGTAGTTAAACCAGGAGAGAGAACATGTTGGAACAGAAAGCTTAGGATGCGTGGACTAAATAAATGATCTTTAGACAAAAACAAGGAGCGCACGCTAATAGCTAATGCCAATTCTACTTGGAGATGATAGCCAGTTATTGGAGCATGGTTGTAAGACAATCAAAACTGTAAATTAATACACCAGTTTATAACTTTACAGCCCAGGAAAATGAGAAATAGCCTTAGTGGTTGAGAATGAAACCATATCAATGTTGACAAGACCCTGAAGGGTCTAGGCCCAAAATGTCAGCCTTCCTACTCCTAAGATGCTGCTCGGCCTGCTGTGTTCATCCAGCTCCACACCTTGTTATCTTGGATTCTCCAGCATCTGCAGTTCCGGTTATCTCTGATACAATTTTGGCCCTCAGGTCTGTGTGGGTTCTGCAGCCTCACAAATCTAAATCTTCATGAACATCTATGCAACATTCAATGGCTCCTTTAAACAAGAATCCCTCCTCCAACAAAAATGCCTGTGCGACTCTGCCTGACCTCCCTAAATGGCCAGGAACTCAGAGGCAGGCTCTAGTTAGTGCGTTCCAGTGAAACTGGAAGGCACACAGCTCCCTCAATCAGATTGAGTTAACAACATGACAGTGTATGAACATTTATTTAAAAGCACTCAACCTGATTTGAGGTCAAGGCAATGTCCTACTCTGCTGTCCTCTTGCCAATGTGTATTTTCTTTACCATCCAGTTCAATATAAAGAAATATTTAACCAGTTTCTGGTTATATACCTGTTGCATGTTGTACTCTTCCTTTTACAAGCATTGGGGGGCATTTTTCCGACTGCTTATTCAAAGATTCATCATGGACAGTTTCGGGAAAAGTCTGCAGAGTGGAGAATATGGGTATAATTATTTAATTTGTACAGGATGAATACATAATCAAATTTATTATCTGTTTAAATAGATATTTAGAATCCCTACAGTATGAAGGAGGCCGTTTGGCCAATCGAGTCCACACTGACCCTCTGAAGAGCAGACTAATCAGACCCACCCCTCAACCCTATTACTGTAACACTGCATTTCCCATGGCTAATCCACAACCTGCACATCCCCAGACACTGTGGGTAATTCAGCACTGCCAATCAGCTCATCTTCGGACTGTGGGAGGAAACCTACACAGATGTGGGAAGAATGTGCAAACTCCACACTGACAGCTACCAAGTGTAGAATTGAACCCAGATCTTGGTGCTGTGCTAACCACTGAGCCACCATCAGTATAAAGAGTTGAGGTCTACGTATTCTTATTTTATTTTCCTGTTTTTCATTAGTTTTAGGATACAGATGTTGCTTTTAAGAGTGTGTATCACCTATTACTAGTTTTCCTTGAGAAAGTGATTTTGAAGCTCTTTTAGAACTGCAGTAGTCTCTACATTGAAGACACTCCCACAGTGCTGTTAGGTAGAAACTTCCAGGATTTTGTCTAAGGGACGGAGGTGATATATGCCCAGATTGCGGTAGAAAGATGAGGTTTTCCCATATGTCTGCTGTCCTCATCCTTCTAGGTGGTGGGGGGTTGCTAGTTTTGAAGATGTTATTAAAGGACTTTTGATCAGTCAATGCAGTATGTTCCGCACACAGGGCAACTGGCAGCCACAATGTGCCAGTTTTGAAAGAGTTGATGTTTAAGCTGAACAGGACTGCTTTTTCCTGAAAAGGGGTGAGCTTGTTGTTACAATAGCAGTCTTAAAAAGTAAAAACTATCCGCTGCATTGTAAAATGATTGCATTTGACCACCTCCATAGGTATTGTGAATGCTAAACAATAGATATCAATCGCCGATGCCCAAGTTTAAAGAAACAGCTGGTTGCAGAGGCTAATCAGGTGGTGAGGGTAACACACTTGTAAGTGAGCTTTCATGATTGGGTTTCTTCACTGCAATTCCCTATACCCTGGTTGCCTGCTCCATGCTGGGGTCTGGTGTTGCTTTACACTCAACTAATATAATCAGGGTTTATTTGCCAACCCAAAACTAAGTAACATTTCTTACATCTATTGCTCTTACATTTTAGAGAAACTAACGCCGAGATTGGAGATTGTTGTAATCGCTCCAATTCATCAGTGAATTGGACCTGTAATTTTTTGAGTGCATCATGCGTTAAATCTTACTTACCGATTGAGTACTGGAAATTACCACAAAGAAACCTAGAGTAAAACGTGAAGAACATGTGTTAAGTCTCATCATTCTGGTTTACAAGTTATTTATGAAAAGAAACATGTTGGTGTTTCTGTTTTTGAGAACTCTGAAACAATCAGGGACCAGCCAGTTTTTGGAATTGTGTTGATGTCTCTTGGGGTTACATGATGTTTAATGGCAGTGGATTACTTGTTCAACAATGAACTGGTTCTACATGGTTCATCCTTTCAATGGGAGTTGGACTATCCCATCCCCTGCTGAAAGAGAAGGTTTTCTAACACCAGGATGAACAATGATGCATTTTTGTGCTATGTTATTCAATAACCTGTCCAATATTAAACTGGCCTTTGTTTATTGGTTCAAATCTTATGGAAACCCCAACCCTAACATTTCAGGCTAATTGTCTACAACATTATTCTGGCTAAGATACATCCAAGCTCAATTAATTTTATTGATAATAAAATGTGAGGCTGGATGAACACAGCAGGCCAAGCAGCATCTCAGGAGCACAAAAGCTGATGTTTCGGGCCTAGACCCGAAGGGTCTAGGCCCGAAACGTCAGCTTTTGTGCTCCTGAGATGCTGCTTGGCCTGCTGTGTTCATCCAGCCTCACATTTTATTATCTTGGAATCTCCAGCATCTGCAGTTCCCATTATCTCTCAATTAATTTTATTGCTCTGTTTATAATTTCCCTCATAAATATAGTGCAGAAAATTGCTGTTAAAGGACCTATTTTCTTCAGAGGTGTTCCTATGTTTCCAAGGTGTGTAGCAGAGGACAAATGCCAACCACAAAAGAAACTGCAATCTGGTTAATGGGTTGGAATAATTTGGTTTGAAGGATTAGTCACCCTTAAGGAATCAGTGTCAAAAATAAAAAAAACAGCCCTTTACATACCTCCTAGCCCAGAACTTTGAAGCAGGATAAACCCATAAATAAAACAGATACTGGCTCAAATGGTACTGAGCTTCAAAGGCTGGATTGCCAATACTCCAAACTTAATGATATTGAACACAAAAACAGAAGTTTGCTGGAGAAACTGAGTAGTTTTAGCAGCATCTATGGAGAGTAAGTAGAGTTAAGCATTTCGGGTCCAGTGACGTTTCTTCAGAATCATTGAGTTTCTCCAGCAATTTCAGTTTTTTTAAAAATTTTCAGCATCCGCAATTCTTTGTTTTATTTTAATGATATTAGAGTTCAGGAATCCACTACCTGACAGGATTGACTCACCAAAGGCAGTATTGACCAACACAGCCCTCGGGGAAATGGTCAGATTGGGCGACATTCTCTTCTGCACCATGGTTGGACGGTTAGATGTCCAACTAATATTCTGCAAAAGGAAACAATAATCTTTGTCTTTATTAAGGGGAGAGTTGATCAGACTTTACCAATGTCTTATGATATCACATTGCCAGAGATCTCTCTTTATCAATGAAAGAACTGGAGTCGGTCATTCTGTCCTTCGAGCCTTCTGTTCTGCTTCAAATAGATCATTGTTATGATCAAATAGATCCTAGACAATTGCTATGCATCAATTCCATTTAAAATTTAATAATCTTGTTTAACAAATGTCTACCAAATTCTTGCTAAAAGTATTTTTACTTACAAACATACTGTGTCCCAAGCAAGGACAAATTAAATGCTCATTATCTTTACCAAGCTTATAGCATTATTTTGTTCCTGTAAAGAGTCCCATCTGCTGAAGGTTACTCTGAAAGAGTAAGGTATGTTAAATGATTGAGCAACAGGTCAAGATGTCTGTTTCACACTCCTACTATGCGTGTCAAGACAGGCAGAGCTCAGCACTAAACATGAATCTTCTGTCAAGCCAGAAAAACATTCTGCCTATAACATAAATTAATAATTTGGCATAGGTCTTTCAGTGCAGAAATGATGCCAAGTTTTGATTATTTCAATTGGCCCCAAGCCTTATCATAGAGTTTGTGGGATGGCATATGGAAAGGTTTACCAGACTAATACCTGGATTGGGCAGGTAGTCTTACAGAGAAAGGCTGGACAGACAGGAATTGTACCTGCTGGAGCTTAGCAGGGCAGGAGGTGGTTTGATTGAAACATACCAGATCCTGAGGAATTCTGACAGCCTGAGAGTGGAAAGGATATTTCCCATTGTGCGAGAATCTTGAACGTGAGGTCAACTTTTAATCAATAGTGGGTTATGCATTTGAGACTAAGATGAGGAGAATGTTTTTCTCAAAGAGGATCATGAATATTTGGAAATGGAAATGGCAGTGGGTGAAAAGTACTTGAACATTTTTAAGGCAAATGTAGATACATCCTTGATAAGCAAGGAAAGATCACTAATGATAAGTGCGAATTGGAATAATTGGATCAGCCATGATCTTATTGAATGATGAGGTAGACTTGAGAGGCAAGGAGCTTACTCGTGCTCCTAATTCATACGTATATATGTTCGTATGGAACAGTTTCAGATTTCTTCTAACCTTTAGTGTCAAGGAAATGCACACTTTTTCAAGAAAATGCATTATGTTGGCAGTGCAATCTACCCTTTTTACTTTAATCCTTTGAGTTCTGGGATCAGTCCAGTGAATCGACATTGGTCTGTCCAAGGTCATTTTCTCCTTGAACAAAAACAAAGTTGCTGGAAAAGCTTAGCAGGTCTGGCAGCATCTGTGAAGGAGGAAACAGAGTTAACGGTTCAGGTCTGGTGATCCTTCCTCAGAACAGGAGGAGTCTGAGGAAGGGTCATCAGACCCAAAACGTTAACTCTGTTTTCTCCTTCACAGATGCTGCCAGACCTGCTGAGCTTTTCCAGCAATTTTGATTTTGTTCCTGATTTCCAGCGTCCACATTTCTTTCGGTTTTCATTTTGTCCTTGAGATGCCGTGCCCAGAAATAAACAAAACACTGTATCTTCAGAATATAGTAGCAGTGATGTTGAGCTTTAGTAAAGAAATAATTATTTCAGATGCTATAAATATTGAACTGTTGAATTAAGATTGAAGTAATGTGTTTGTGAAAAACATTTTTTGAAGTTTATTGCCTTCCTGACAATTTGCAAGAATTACCAATATTAAAAGAAAACAACATTAATCCTGCATGAGAGGAGAATGCTGATTAGATGGTAAACAGACTTTAATCTGGAGAGGTGTTGTTGTGGAGAATGCTCTAGTTAATGAATACAGGCAGCTAACTACAAAGCTTTGTTTAAATTTTAAATCAGGCAGCTTGACACTGATGACATTGCATTAAGAAATAAGCAAGTGAATGGCCGTCATCTATTTTATTGAGTTTAAACAGGTGCAGTACATGTACTTTTTTTTATTCACTCGCTTGTGCGACATGGACGTTACCGGCTGGCCACAATTTATTGCCCGGACTTTTTCTGCAAAGACCAGGGCCCTCTCTTTAAAGATACATAGTTTTCAGTCAAACGTGCCCAACTCACAATCCTAAATTGGTAGTACGTAAAATTCTTTGCACACTCAGAATTATCAAGTAAATGTTGTCCAGTTGTAGAATATCATCCAATGTTGCATGACACTGTGTGAGGTTTGCAGGTGAGGACTGGTTGGGTGCATTCACTACCTTTCTTGTTTTGAACAGAAATGGGGTATCCTTTTTTGTGCAATATATCAGTCTTTAAGACATACAGACTACATACCTGGCACCACACTGGCATTTAAATTCATACCACATTTCTCAATTGTGTTATAGGCAGCTGGCCTCCTTGGCTCATGAGCATGCTGTTAGTGGCAAGTATTACTCATGTAGCTGCTGTGCAGGGGCAGCATGAAACAACTGGGTCAAACCTGTGAGAACCTTACCCTTCCTAGGTAATTTGAAGCTGTCTGGAGAATTTTCAGGACCAAAAGTGGCATGAGGTCAAGAAAGATAATAAACATTTAATTGTTCCTCACTATGGGGCACAGTATTTTTGGATGTAAAACTATTTTTATTACCACTTTATATTATTTCACCACTGTTTTATGTTTCAGGTAAATACTCATCGTACCTGTGTTTTCAGGTATACAGATTTAATGTTCTAAAGCCATTCTATAATCCAGAAAACTCGAAAATACAGAAATGACTTGGTCCTAAGTATTCTTGACTGCAGATGTTACAGTATAAGAAGATTCATTGGAAATTAGGAATAGAATGAATCATCAATAAAATAACAAGTTAAAGAATTTACACCAGTCCACAGTGAAATAGTTTATTAATGCTAAAATTATTGATCACAGACAACTTGATGAAATGCAACTACTTAGAGTTGTATTATGTAGTGATTGTCACAGAGAAAAGGTGAGAAAAAAGTTTTAAAAACTAGATGTCAGAACAAATAGTTATGTTCCATTGATGAGATTTTTAAGATTATTATACTTTCTGTTCTGCAGTCTGTCCTAGAGTAATTCTGGCTGGTTTGACTGCTATAGATCAAAGGACAGTTTAGATTGCTTTATTAAGATGGAGGTGCAAGCTATTTACACATGGTGACAATGGCAACAAGTCTGACAGTATCCCAAAGTCCAAAAATGCTGCTATACATATCTGATTATAAACATTATACAATGTTTAAAATGTCTCTTTACTTCTAAGATGCAAGGTGTTAGGATCTAATTTGGCAAAGTAGTGTTTCTACCAAGGGATGCAAGATTAAAGTGTTTCATCATACCATGAGGATGAGGGCAAAGGAAGCCATTTTTAAGATCAGGTTACAGGCTTCCCTACCACAGGATGACAGTTGAGGTTCTTTGTGGTCAGCAGAGAGAAGGCCCTGTCTGAATTTAAAAGCTGTTATATGCAAAGGAAACAGTTGCTAGTCAAAGAGGCACATTCTGTAGCCACCTAAGAATTCTGTGAGCAAGTGAAGCATTTCTGCCAATCATTCAGAATGGCGACACCTTCTCTAAGAACAAGGTCATGCTTTGAGTGATAACGTGCAACCTCTTATTGATGAAGAAGGACAGAGGGAGAGAAGGAAAGAAAGGGAAGCAATTCCTACACTCTGGATCCCATTATCTCATGGGATGTCTGCTCCTTGTGGCCAAAAATCTGTGAGCAGAGAATTGGCCAGTTCAGCCACAGGAGATTTCATGGCAGAACTCATGTCACCCTCACATCAAGGGCTAGCTAACAAAGATGAGGGATGATCAAGCATTTCTCTTGGATTTTTCAGTAACTAAAAGAAATTGTAGAGTTTCTTAAAGGTCCTACAGGTATAATGATATAAACAGGACACAGTGCCAATATCATGGGCATACTGCACTTTGTTGGTATTACATCATTCGATGCAAAATTGTTTCACTCCCTCCTAAAATCAAACTAATTATGCTCTTTAACAATTGTGTTCTGGCTGATTTATAAAATGAATTTTGATCACAATGATAGTTGCATTTTGGAATTAAACATTTCTCACCATCAATTGCTCAGTGATCTCCAAGTTGTTAAAATGACAAACACAGTTGACAATCTATTCACATCTTAATTCCTGAGGCCCTGAAGCTTCTTAATTAAGTAGCATGACTGGACAAGTTTTGTACAATGCTATTGTGAAACAAGGGCATTCCACCTTACTGCTGGAAATCAACACTTCGCAAGCTATACTTGTTTCTTAAATGAACCGTGAATGAACTGGGTGACATAAACAGAATAATGTTAAAACAGAGGCTTTTAACCAAGAAGCTGCAACTGAGTTAGATGATTTACCACGTTTATAAAAGGAAAGAGAGAAACAAAGTTGCATCCACTTTGTGCCAGCAGTACGAATCTATGTGTTTTCTTTGTTTGGGTTTTATGTTAGCAAAAATCTACCCAGCTTAAAAGATCAATGCCAGAGTTTGGTTTGCATTTATATCAATGAAGTTGAGGATACAGCAAACTGTGGGGAACAATGCTGGAGGAAACACACCGGTTAGCAGTAGAAGGCAGAGAACACAAAACATAACTTAGGTCAAAAAAATGTTGATCTGACATATCCTGCACACCAGATTCTAAAAATGTATTAACAGAAAAATATTGGGTGCAGATACAGAGACAGTTCTGAGGAAGGGTCACTTGACCCAAAACGTTAACTCTTCTTTCTCTTCACAATTGTTGCCAGACCAGCTGAGCTTTTCCAGCAATTTCTGTTTTAGTTGTGTGTGCGCAGAGACTTTTTAAGGTGGTTAGTAAAAACAGATTTGACAGAGGTTTTCAAAATCATAAATGGGGTGGATACAGTAGGATAGGGAAAAGCTGTTCCCATTTGTCAAAATGAAGAATGAGAGGGCATACATTTAAAATAACATGCAATCAAAGCAAGGGTAATGTAAAAAAGGCATTTTTCAGAATGCAAAGTGTAAGAGTATAGGCCAGTTAGCATATGGAGTGCACAGTCTGGAAATGTGGTGAAAGCAGATTCAATGAAGGCATTCACAAGATTTTGGATGATTAATTGGATAGAAATAGCATGCGTGGATATGGGGAAATGCTAATGACTAGTGCCAGGCCATAGAAGCAGTGGAGAATAGTCGGCTGAATGGCCTCCTTCAGTCATTCTGCAATTCATTTGAGCTCCCAACGAGGTTCAATATGGACATGAGCTCACTCTGATTATGTCACTGAAGCTAAGTCAATTATTCAGCATCAGCATGTCAATGTTCAGGCGAAAACATAACCCCAACTAATGTTTAAATGGGACAGCCGATCAGAAAATTGACCTCCAGGAGATCATTTTCACGACAAATATGTGAAAAGGAAAAATATCAATTTATGTATTAGCTGGCCAAGAGAATAGGACTAAAGCAGCACAAATCTAGAGGGCCAAATGGCATTCTTTGTTGTGATTGGTCTGACATCCATTAATCACAAAACAAACACTCTGACATGTCACCGACACATTCACGAAGAAGTTTTAATATCACCACTAAATGCTTTTAACACTTGTCACGTCAAGAGACATGGAAAATGGCTGCAGAGCTACAGAAGGCAGGATTTGAAGAAATGGCAAGAGACTAACCAAAGGCAGTTTTTAAAGAAAGTGGAGGGTGTAATTTCAGATGATGGAGCACAGGCAGCTGAAGGCTACAATGCAGGGCAAGAAGCATGGAAATAGAGTCAGAGGACAGCATTGGGCAGCAAGGTCTCAGAGAATGATGCTCTGACTGAGTTGCATAATAGAGAAAAGACATTGTAGGAAGAGGCCCAAGTTAAAGACTGCAGGAGGAGATCACAAGGAGGCAAAGTGCACAGTCACAGAAGATATCATTTAAATATGTCGATAGCGTTACTATATTAACATGATAGAAACCTGAAGAAAGAGATTCAAACATGAATTTGCAAGACCACATACCTTTGGGAAGGAAAGAGAAAGGACTTTAAGAGTTGAGTGTGAGAGAGGGAAATGACACCAGCAGTATTGAAAAGATGATTAGGCTGGGGGTAATAATTGATGAGGGAATCACCTACAATACAGGATCAGAAAGGAGAGTGGGACGGTTGGTAATTGTTTGGGAATGGGATCATTCAAATGGGCAGACAGTAAGCCTCGTGGTCAAAGTGAGACATGTTGTGAGAGAAATTATGGGAAAAAAATTGTAAATTGAAGGCTAGAGGGCCTGGCTTGGGTAGAAAGGATGGTTGTAGTGGATCAAGGGTTACGGGGGTGGGGGGGGAGGTGAAAGCGGAAGAATGGGGTTGAGAAATTTATCAGCCTTGATTGAATGGCAGAGCAGACTCGATGGGCTGAATGGTCTAACTTCTGCTCCTGTATCTTATGGTCTTATGTAGGGACAACTTTGGTTCTTGAGAAAAAGGGGGAAGGAGCTGAGGTGGACAAGTGTCGTATCAATCGCAGTAACATATTCATGGCTCCTCATGCTCAGTGTTGGAACAGAGGATGGTAGGGCAGAAAAGAGGAGTTTAAGAGTGCTGACAATGGAGTAAAGAAGCCAAAAGTTGTCTTTGTTTTATAGAATGATCTTGGAGGGTAGTTTCTGACAGAAAATGAGGAACCATTTTATAGGTGATAATGGAAACTGCAGATGCTGGAGAATCCAAGATAATAAAATGTGAGGCTGGATGAACACAGCAGGCCCAGCAGCATCCCAGGAGCACAAAAGCTGACATTTCGGGCCTAGACCCTTCATCAGAGAGCATTTTATAGGATCCAGTTGGCCCTGCTGATCTGCATCTAAACCTATATATACGCAGTGCACTGAAGTACTTCAATAATAATTTTACTCCATACCAAAATCTGTTTGAATTCTTAGACAGTGCCTGGTTAGGGGTTAGGGGATTTGGAAGATTGAGATGAGCTACCAAGGAGAGTAATCAGAATGAAAGACAATGTTGGAGGCAAGAATGTAACAAGTAAAGATGAGGATTAGTTGAGCAGATCACCATCTGAAGAACCATCGTGGCAACTGAACAGTGGAAGATTAGTGAATGGCAGCTTGGACAGAAAATTGTAAGTGATTTGGGGAAAATGTTCCTTCGGCACATGGGGGAGGTGGAGCGGATAGTGAGAGCAGAGGCGCAGTGAAGGGTATGGGGTCTAACTTTAATTAGTTTCCCAAGCTATGCTTCTCGGATCCATATTACTTTCTGTGAGCATCCTTTGTTCACAGCTTAGTGGATTCACATATCCTGTGGACTAGCATCATCATTCCACCATTACCCATCACCAGTATTACACAGTCTGCTGGCAACTCATTAGAGTTAGAAGGAGTGGTGAGCCATAGATGTAATAAGACAAGGCGTTGTCTGAAGTCAACATGCTGGGCGTAGAAGTTTCATAGGAAGTGATAGGATCAAGGGTGTTGTTGTATGTATAGCACAGTGTAGGGAAGACAGTTGCTAGGCGAGAGGGGTCACCTTCCAGTTTCTTTCAGGTTCCACTAACAAAGGTAGAAAGATGAAAGAATTGCATTGGTCAAGCGTCTCTTATGATCTGAGAGGGTTCTAAATGTTTCACATCCACACAGAGACTTTCGAAGCGTAGTCACTGTTATCATGCAGAAAGCATTGCAACCAATATGCACTGAATAAGCTCCCAAAAGCAATGCTTGATGGGCAATGAGTACTGCTGACAAGCAGCCCTCAGATGGTGAGGTTTCTAACTCAAGGACTTAAATTCTTGGAAACATCCAATTGGCAAGTTAAATACCTCATGGGCATATAGTTCCTGTAGGCTTTCCACACAGGGGCAACATAGAGTTCCCAGTGATTTTCCAGAAAGAAGTTAAGAGCCCTGTTACCAACATGAAATTCTATCTGTCAACAAATACAAAGAAAGCATTTCTTTCTATAAAGTCTTTAACTTACACACCCCTTTTGACAAACAGCAAATTAACATAATTGTCTGGATCACAAAGCTATTTTTAAAAGGTTAACTTGAACTCACTCTTTCTTTCAACAGTGCAAAAGCTATCATTTGAATATCTTTTTGAAATCTGAAGTAAATTCTACTCACCGTTACACTGTACAAAGCTCGTTTAGAAACAATTTAATGCAGACAAGTAACTCACTTTATTAACTACTCAGGTGCCTGTGAAACAAAATTATGATCACGTTTCTGGGAGCCGAGGCATTACTAGTGGTCTTATTTGAAGAGACATGCAAAATGTGGAATAAGTTGGATTTATTTTTTGGCTTTCATAACTCAATAAAAATTTTACTTCATGCCAAAACCATTTTAAATTCTTCGTCAGGGAGTGCCTCGTTGAAGATACTGAGTGAGAGAATTCTGAACAGATGTAACCATTTATCTGCGGTTCAGTGAGAGCGATCTCTCCTCAGAATCCTGGCTGACACTTAGAATGCAGGAATGCTGCTCTCCCTCACATGCCATTCTTTTGAATGAGGCACTAAACAACAGATATCTCTTAAGTTCATTCTTGGGATATGGTAAAAACTGGTGTTTATTGCCTAGTCCTTAATTGCCCACAAGAAAATGGTGATGAATTGCATTATTAAGTATTATTGGCCAATTTAGTGTAATTAAGATTCAATCAAACTGTGGTGGACTTGGAGTCACATGTAGGCATACTGGGTAAGTTGTCAGCTTTCCTCGTCTAAAGGATTTTAGTGAACCAGATTTTTTTTGACAACAATCCAATAACTCCCTGTGACTGAATTCTATGTTATTTTGACTAAATCTGAGTTACTATGCATTTTATGGAAGGCTTCTTACTCCTAGTGAGATTTCTCTCTGTTCTGCTTTATTAACTACTACATCACTCTTATGGCACCTCTCACATCAGATTCTAGCATTATCATAATTGACTATCTTAATGTCCCTTAGTTAGCCTTAATTAACTTAACTAATTGCCCATTTCTGGTCAATGGGTATTCAGAATAGCTTTTATCTGTAAGAGGACATTGGGTTCACATCCAAATGCCTTCCCCTGCCAGTTTACAACCCTGTCTGCCTCCAATTCCACCTTAAAAGGATGAGTAAAATCTGGCCCCTTAAATTTAATCTCAATTATGTGACTTTTATACACCCATAGCTCTTGCAAAGAAAGGAGGGGAGTTTCCTTCATCTTTTTCATAGAGGATGAGAGAACCGTCAGGAGATCTGGGGAAATGTGTCTGTCCATGAGGACCCAGGCTACACAATGGGTTTAGATCAGCCAGCTGGTGCCAGTGACAGCTCAGCATCATTAGTTTCACCCGAAATGCCACCTGACAATGATCCTTTCAGTTACTGAGAGATTGGGAAGTTAGGAACTGACAACGTTAGGAATATCCACTTCTGTTCTACACTGTTGGAAATGCACTTAGGGTAGTTAAGAGTACATCCAAAAGGTAGTGATGGTTTGGACACCAGGAGAACCCCAAAGGATATGTTGGCAATGCCACTTCACAAAGATCATTGAGGCTGTTTGACCAATCCTTTCCAATCATTTTCTGTTACTCCAAAAACAGTTTTCTTGCAAGTCTCTTTGTCCTTAAGGGGTGTGTTTATTTAACCCACAGTATTATTATATCTGTCAACTTCCAACTTAACAAGTTACAAAACAATGAAGGGAAAGGCCCCTGTCTCTGCGCTTCCCAGCCTGTGAAACTGTGTCATACAGGTGTGGTTAATACTCTGCATTAAAGTGCACAAAGCTGCAGTGTTGTTCTTCAGCCAGTCCGTAATTAGACTTCAGCTTTTGGCTATGTTGAAACTTGTGAACTTTATTAATGGGCTATGTGACAAACAGGGTGTATCTGCCCTCTTCAATGGGAAACCAGTACAGATAGTGACAGAACAGCTATTTATTCTTAGCAGGGGGAGAAACAGATTCTAATGAGCAAAAGATGAAATGTTTTGAGTGAAAGTTTCAAAACAAAACCATCCACCATCTGAAACTGATCCATTTTCTTTTAGAAGAATACCACCATTTATCACTCCATAGATATTTTTAATTATTTAGACATGTTTATAACACACATAAGAAGTAATGAACTCATGCCTCTTGGTTCGGAGGTAGGGAAATTATAATTGCAGCACAACAGCCCGTCTATTGTACACAGTTCTCCTGATCAGTAGCCTCAGTTGGCATTAACAAAGTACTATATTGTCATAACCACTGGACTAATAGATTTAACAAGGACAATTTCCTTTCCCACTGTAGTAAGCCCTAATTACATAAAGCCGCTAACCATTGGAAAGCACTCAGGAGTTGACATATATGCTGTATAATTCAGTGTATGTTTCTGGAAATCATCCTCCAATATCCCAGTCTCCATAACTTCTACTCCCCCAGCCCATCCCCCATTGTCCTTTATCAACTCGGTAATGTGGAAAATTGGACTTATCTGCAAAACAGCCTCACTCCAACCATGGATTTTAAAAAAAGCTGAATGCCAGAGGTAAATTGAGAGTGACTGCTCTCTCAACATCAAGGAAGTGTGGTGTCGAGGAGCCCAGGTAAAACAACAGTCTGTGGCAGTCAGGGAGAAATCTTGGGAATTATTTTCCTACTCCTTTAAGTCCACGAGGGCAAAAAACTGTAAGTCTACTCTTAATATTACTGTTTGTATCCCTTCACCACAAGGACTACAGCAATTCAGGAAGGAAGCTGACCACCACCTTCTCAAAGGACACTGGCCCTGATTGTTGGAGGCCAATTATCTCAGCCCCAAGCATATGGCTGCAGGAATTCCTCAGGGTGATATCTTGGGCCTGTCCATCTTTGGCTAATAAATTAATGATCTTCCCTCCAAGGAATGGCCAAAAGTGATGTATATGCAATGTTCTATGTCATTCACACTCTTCAGATACTGAAGTAGTCTATGCCTGCAAGGCTTTGAAATCATTCAGACTTGAACTGATAATTGGCACATAACATTTACACCATATAAGTTCCAGGAAATGGCCAACTCCAGCAAGACTGAATCGAAGCACCTTCTCTTGGCATTCAGTGGCATTACGTTTACTGAATCCCCCATCACGAACATTCTTGGCCAGAAACTAACCAACCAGTCATATAAATATGCTGGCTCCAAGAGCAGATCAAATACTGGGATTTCTGTGATGAGTAACTCTGCTCCAGTCTCCTCAAAAGCCTGTCCATCATCTACAAAACACAAGTCGGGACAGTGATGGAATAATCTCCACTTGCTTAGATGCATGCAGCTCCAACAACACTCAAGAAAATTGACACTATCCAGGTCAAAGGAACCCACTGATTAGTACCCAATCCTCCACCTTAAATATTCACTCCCTCCATCCCCAAAGAAATGCAGTCTCTACAAGATGAAGCTCTACATCAACTCCTTCCAAGCCCACAATTTCAACCACCTAGGAGAACAAGGGCAGAGGATATAAAGGAACATCATCACCTGTAAGTCTCCCTCAAAGTCACACACCATGCTGACTTGGAATCATATCTTCACTGACACAGGTCATAGGTTTGTTACTGCCCCTCTCTGATAGGTCTGGATGTGCACACGGACTGTACCAGTTGAAGACCATTAGCTTACCACCACATTCTCAAGGTCAGTTAGGGATAGATAATAAATACTGTCCTGGTGAGCATAGCGGTGTGCCAATGAACTGGAGATGTGTAAGTGTTATGCCCTTCAAAAAAGGGTGTATGGATACACCCAGTAACTTCAGTCCAGTCTATTTGATATGGTGCGAACTCCAGCAGAAGCAATGGGAAGCATTTAGTTCCATTCTCCATGTTCAGGTTGGTGACAGCTGGGAATCCCAATACTTTCCTATTTCCACTCCCACATCCTTTGAACAATCAAAAATAAATGACTTTACTCTTTCAGAACCCACTGTTTTCTGTTGTCTGTGTGAGGAAATTCCGAGATCTGAGAAGGCAAGTGTGCATTGCAATGTGAATTGGCCTGAATTCACCTTAATGAGATGTATGCTTTGAATAAAGAAATTCCTAGTTTTGTAGTTACAGAGTATCAACAGAGCAGAGAAACGAAGAGCTATGACATTGTGCTAATGTAAAGTTAGCCTTGATTGGTGAGTTATTTGCTTTGAGTGTCCTCTTCACTTGTTATTTATTTGTCTGCAGAATACTTGACAAGTTCTTGTCATAATCCTTTATAATCTAACTTCAGAGCCTCACATTTTATTATCTTGGAATCTCCAGCATCTGCAGTTCCCGTTATCTCTCTTCAGAGTTCTTTTTTGTTTCCCTAATTATTTTCCATATCTTTCCTAACATCTTTGTATTCCTAACTCTTCTTAATATTTTTCCTGAATGCATCATCTTTTAGTGATTTTTTTTCCTTTAACTATCTACTATATCCCTTTTATTCCAAGTCGATTTTTGTTCCTTTCTTACTCACCCACATTTCATCATTGTTTAGTGTGTATTTTTATTTTGGCAGAATATGTTTCCTTGAAACTATATTGATCGCCATTCAAACTACTATGTGATGCTGTTTTATCTGTTGTTAACTATTTACTTCCAGTTTATTCTCTTTAGCTCCATTCCTGTTCCCTCAGAATGAAGATTTATTTCGTGCTCTTGCTTTGCTCTTTGTCTTTTTTAGAGTTATTTCAGTCATTAATTTAAAGCTTACTACATTGTGATCACAATTGTCTGCATGGTCTCCATACTTCTACTATCTATTCTGGTATTATTACTGCATCCCACAAGTGATTGTTCAAAATAGAATAGCAACTAACTGGAACATGGAGTCCGACAGGAAAACAATCTTAATAGCAAGAGAACATTTTGGTATAAATAACATTAATATGGAATTTTGTGAGATAGCATCAGAAATAATTACCCCGTTTGTAAATCTCACCTTGTTTGACAATGTCCTTAAAGGAAATAAACATTGATTACTTACTTAAGAGCCTCAGTTGGCAGATGTACAGGTAGACCACCTAGTGGCTTTACTACCAGGAACATAATGGGAGTGGAAATAGGAAAGTATTGGGATTCCCAGCTGTCACCAACCTGAACATGGAGAATGGAACTAAATGCTTCCCATTGATTCTGCTGGAGTTCGCACCATATCAAATAGACTGGACTGAAGTTACTGGGTATATCCATACACCCTTTTTTGAAGGGCATAACACTTACACAACTCCAGTTCATTGGCACACCACTATATCTATGGAGGATTGGAAGATTATGGCCTGTACTGTGCAATTTCCACCCTGACTCCCTTCTGAATGCTTGGTTGCATCTCATGTGATCCTGATGAAACAGTAACCACCCAACAAGTCCTCTTTATCAATTTTAAGCCTATCCAGTGTCCCGACTTCGTCCTCCTGCACTGTGAGTTGAACAGCATATTCTTCCTTGGTTGAACAGGACCACTAAATAATGAGTGCCTTGACAGCATTTCCTGGGACCATTTGGAAATAAAATTAAGTATTCCTATTTTCATGGTCATATTTTGAAGAAAGAAAGTTCTCATCTCAACAATATCAAGTATTTCTAGAACATATCTGGGTGGGTGACCAACTGATGCTTCTAAGTTATGGCACATATCTGGAGCGGGTGAGACTTGAACCTAGACCTTCTGGCCTTGGAGAGGGGATGGGGGTGGGGGGTGACACTACCAGTGCATCATGCGGGGTCTATTATGTTTGCATTTATATCGTTATTAAAAATATAATTTTGTTACTCAACAGAGCAAAATGAAATAGATCAATTGGTGCTTCATGCAATAATTTTAATAAATATATTATGCAGAACATTGCATGATAAGTCATTGAGCAGCGTAAACATATTAATAATTGCACTGAATACTTTTTAGTATAGAAAATATACAAGTATGGTGGTTGCTTGATCTAATACCATTTTATCAGCAAACGTCCTCTTTTTCACTCTTAGAGCTGTGGCTATTGAACATTTACCAACAGTCTTTCCCGTTGGCTGCTCTTTATCATGAAGGCCATCAGTTCTATGAGTGAGGGGGCTACAGACAAAGATGCTGTTCAAATGAGAAAAATCACAGCTCAACAAGAGATTGAAGACTGGAAGATTACTTCCCATTTGGCAAATGAGGTAAAGATCAGTGGCAGGAACTTTAAATGTGGTTTTCATTCCTCATCACTGAAATAAACTTATGCACCATAATCGTTGTTGCACAGAGAGGAGCTAAATTAGCCCAGGCATTCAGGTTAGAACTGCAGACTCCTTCAAGAGAAACACCCTGCGCTGATGGAGGTTCTTATCACGATCACTTGACAGGGCAACTATACATACAACTGTCAAGTATTCAAGATTTATTCCTCTCTTAATAACCAGCACATGTTAGAAAATGACCTCAAATTACTAGTTTCAAGTAAATACAATCCGATTGGAATTTTATTCATTCCATAAAGACCCAATAAATACAAAACTGAAGAAAGATCAGAATGCAAGATTTGCTAAGCACTAAAAGGTAACACTTTACCCATTGCTGGTGGATTGTCATTCTGATTGCGATCCAAATCAGTCCTTAAAATATTGCATTTCATACATAATCAAAACATTGCTGAGCTTAGCTTGGCTTCAGGCTAGTTAAAAATGGATCATTACAAGCAGATTTCACTTCAGTTATTCAGTTTGTTAAACCTTTATTGATATCGGTCCAGGAGCCCTGATCCTTTCCATTGAAACTATTGATGGTTGATGCACAATTTATGGAGGGCATTGTAATGTGATTCCCATCATTGTGATGCAAATGGAGAGCAGGAGACTGTAGCTGTTGACTGAAGCAGAACCAGACACTGGAAAATGAAATGAAATGAAGAAAGTCAACAATATTCCTCTACAGGGATAGTAGGAACTACAGATGCTGGAGAATCTGAGGTAATAAGGAGTAGAGCTGGATGAAGACAGCAGGCTAAGCAGCATCAGAGGAACAGGAAGGCTGATGCTTTGGGCCTAGGCCCTCTTCAAGGGTCTAGGCCCAAAACATCGGCCTTCCCGCTTCTCTGATGCTGCTTGGCCTGCTCTGTTCATCCAGATCCACACCTTGTTATCCCAATATTCCTCGACAGTTCCCTTTAACCTTTTGAGCCAGAGTTGGTTTTAATTTTTATTTACAGTTTCTCCCACAGAATAACTTCATTTAAAAGAGCACTTTTCAATTTTTTTTAAGCAGTACAGCACAGAAACAGACCTTTCAGTCCAATTCATCCATGCCGACCAGATATTCTACATTAATCTACTCCCATGTGCCAGCATTTGGCCCACATCCCTCTCAACCCTTCCTGTTCATATATCCACTCAGATGCCTTTTAAATGTTTGATTTGATTTGATTTTGATTTATTGTAGTCACATGTACCTAAGTACAGTGAAAAGCATTGTTTTGTGAGCAGTACAGGCAGAGCATAACAAACTGTACCTACAGTTCATAGGGTGCTTAGAGCAAGGCCTGCACAGGAGATGTGCAAAATAAGATCAACATTAGCAAGATCCAATGGACTTAGAATTTAGTTTTAAAAGTGCGGAACGATTATCAGAAATGTGAGAATAAGATCTGCTGTCCAGGGCTTGCAAAGAGTTGCCCGGTGTCAGCATCATCTTCATTATCATGTATTATCTTTGCATCCGCCTCCACCACTTCCTCTCTTCTTCCAGTTGCACACTTTAAGCTCTGTTTGTCACTGGCTGCGTATCGTATTATAAGTGCGATTGGAAGTAACTGTGAACCTGTTGTCATGCCTCACTGGGGCAGCTAGGTATACAGCCCAGCTATTCCCGGAGTCATCACAAAAGTTAAAACATTTTAAAAAGTACATAGAATTCCCCAATTTACCTCTCTTTTGGACCCAGATTGACAGAAAGCATGGGCTTGTTTTTTGCACTTCACAATAATTACTATTTATTACAAATGTATAGATTCTAACTCCGGATAAACAATTATAAACCATCGACATGTAGTTGAACTGGTTAAAATTCTAACCATTTATAGAACTCTTTCTTTATACACCGGTGTGAACAGACACTATAAACAACATCAGTGTTCCGAATGGAGGGAAAGACCAGAAACTATTCTTTGGTCCCAGTCCGTAGAGTTTGGCCAAGACGACCCTTTAGCTGATCATAGAAACACAGAAAATGGGAGCAGGAGTAGGCCATTCATTCCTTCGAGACTGCTCCACCATTCAAAACAGTCGTGGCAGATTGTCCAACTTATTATCCTGTTCCCACTTTCATACCATACCTTTTGATCCTTTTAACCCAAAGAACTATACCTAACGCCTTGAAAACATTCAATGTTTTGGCTCGACCGCTTTCTGTGGCAGAGAATTCCACTGGCTTATCTCACTCGGGTGAAGACATTTTCTCCTATTCTCAGTCTGAAGTGGCCAACAGCATATCCTTAGACTGCAACCCCTGACTCTGGACTGCCTGATTGCCAGGAACACCCTTCCTGTGTTTACCCTGTACTGTCCTGTTAGAATTTTACGTTTTTAAGAGGTCTCTCTCATTCTTCTTGACTCCAGTAAATATAGTCCTGACAGATCTGTCTCTGTTCAGACATCAGTCCTGCCAACCCAGTCAGTCAACTCACTCACTTCAAAGCACACTGAAGCATCTCTGCATCTTCCTCATGGTTCACCCTCCCACCCAGCTTTGTGTTGTGTGCAAATCTGTAGATATTGCATTGAGTTTGCTCACCTAAATTATTTGTGTAATGAATAGCTGGAGCCCACGAATTACTGCCTGCCACTCACAAAAAGACCCATGCAAGTCAGCTCTTTGTTTACTATCTCTATCTTTGCCAGCACACTACAACCCAATCCCATGCACTTTAATTTTACACATGCTAATATTTTATGTGGGACTTTATCTGAAGCATTTTGAAAGTCCAAATGGACAACATCCACTGGTTCCCTCTTATCATAGACTGAATATTATAAGGCCTTGCGGATTTAAATGACTGCTTCTTGGTTTTTCTTCTCCAAATATTTTTGCTTGTTTACAAGAAGCACGGAGTGATTTATAAAGCTCTCTGACTTATTGATTGAATGTCACAGCTTCTGACAACTGGAAAGGGGACATAAACTGGTTATTTTAAAGTTTGAGATGCTTTTTACTGCAGTGCAAATACAGATCTGTCACTTCCAGAGATCTGTTGCACACGGCCTGAAAATTCACAGCCCTAACCTGTTAAGCTGCCTGAGAGTCATTAACAAAGTTGTTGGCTGGCAGAAGTCCTTTGTAATTAATAACTGGTCAACATTTCACAGACTAATTAGCAATTTGTTGCCAAGTGAATTCCATTTATATGCAGCCCTCTAACTCCAGCTCATCTGTAACTAGGCTTTTCCCACTCCTTGATGAAGCAATATGTTAGCAGCACTTACGATGGGTGTCAGGTAACTTGCTTTTAAAAAAGTTTATCAATCCTCCAACAGTCCTTGGCTTTTGAACCTCTCCTTTTCCCAATTCAATCCATAATCAAAAATGCAGATAAATAAAAGATATGGTCTCTACACTGTATAGATTAAATACTTTATTAATTTTGATTCTGTATGTTTGAACAAATGTAGAAACCTCACAGTGATGCAGTTTTGTTTTCCAAAATTGCCTGACAGCACCAACCAATCCTGGCTACAATGTTCATGTCAGGGTGCAGAACTAATGGAAAATGCTACTTACATTCCTGTAAGGCAAAGTTCCCAAGCCCAGCTGGTGATATTCCACCTCTGAGGCCAAGTCCCAGACTCATCACCTCAGCCACTAAGTGTGTGTTAACCCAACGCCGCACTATTTCATGATTTTCATTTTCTTTAAGGGAATTCAGGTTAATTCCAAGCAGATCTCGAATGTTCTCGGCGGTGAGTTTCTGAAAATATGAAAAAGCCACAATACAATGACAACATTGTCCTCACTCTTCCTTCCACATTCTTTCTGAAATGATTCAAGAACAATCAGGTGCATAAGCAATGTGGAAACAGAAGGTCTCACCTATTTCCTGTTAATAATGTGAGTAAGTATTTATCCCAAATGTTTTCAGATCCCTTCATCCATCAAACCAATCTAATAATACGTGTTAACAAAGTTTCTTCTTCAACATTGAGTCTTTCCATTCTGTCAACAGATTTAATTTCACTTCTGATATCACTCCCTCCAATCAACTCAAGCTGTGTAACTCTAACCAAGTGGAGCTATAAATTGTCTTTTGAATTTGAAACATCGGAGGTTTATACATGGAATCCCCACAGTGTGCAACATACCTTTGGGCCTAACAAGTCCACTCCGCTCCTCCAAAGTGCATCTCACCCAGACACATCCCCCTATCCTTTCCCTGTAACCCTCCATTTCCCATGTCGAATCCATCTAATTTACACATCTCTAGACACTACTGGCAATTTAGCATGGCCATTCTAGCATTTAAACCTGGTTGAAGTGAGGTAAACTTCATGGTTCCCTTTCCTTCACAGCTGAGATCATGATGTTCAGATGTGGTCTCTGGTCAAGGCAAGGTCTCATAAATACAGCAGTTGTGCAGAAAGGAGGTGACCTATGGTGATTAACATGGGCTGGAGTGTATGAATTCCTGTTTCTGGGCGCTGTATCTAATATCGGGTTTCTGTGTGAGGTGTTTAAGAGCTGGATGTTGGTGCATGCCTCCACTGATACTCACTTCTACTTCCACTGGATTGAGGCGGCTGAATGTCTCAAAGTCCATGTTGATGTCGCCAGCAGCTAAATGCTGTAAATCAGACACTTGTGCACCACCTTTTAGAGATCAGAAAGAACTATCAGCTCACTATTTCTCAACAACAATTCTTCATAAAAATAGAGTGAAATGGAAGATTTAATTCATTCGTTTTACTAATAAACTTGCTTGGTTAAAGATGGTAATGAACTGAAAATTAATTGATGTGCATATTTTTTTTCAAATAATCATCAAAGCAGATTGTAATATAGCTTACCAATATATGGCTTGAGTTTGTTAAAATAGGCTTTAGGATCACCAGCAAGATCCTGGAACGCAACTTTAGCGATCCCAAAAAGAATGTCTTTCTTCGCCTGGGTACATGTGGAAATATTCAGTGGTTTGGCTTTCCTGCAACAGAGTGGTAATGATTTTTTGTTAACATGAACACTTTTAGGACTTTGTTGGTCTGAGTTCTCAGTTGGTCTGAGAATTGTCATTACACTTTGTTTCATGTTATCAGCAATTGTCCATTTACAAAGTGATCCTGGGAATCAGAGGTTTTCTGGGTCACCATTAAGGCTGTTTAACTGGGAGTTTGAATATTTTCCAGGCTCTACTGAAGATAGTGGCGTCAAGTTGTGTACTTTTTCTTTTCAGTACTGTCTTTCAAATACATCTGTGCCGTAGGAACTCAAGGATCAGCTGTTTAATTTACATTGTTTTGATCAGAGCGCACTCTCTGATTTGCTGCTTGTCAGCTCGTGATAATTTCAAACTGTTTCCTTGTTTTCTCCTTCAAGTGCCTGCACTTGGATTTCATGCTGAAGCATTTTGCCAATTTACTGTGGGCAACATTGATTTTTACAGACACCAGTGGGTAAAGCACCCCATATTTATCTGTTACATCAGCTTGAGAGAATCTGACACTCACTTCAGTTCACTGGGAAGGATGGTCCTGAGGTTCTCTTCACGCAGAGTACATAATACTGGACCACCAATGACATCCAATGCAGTGGCATTTAGTGGCCCAGATCTCTGCAGGTAATTTGCAATAATTGCTTTGGTCTAAAAAGAAAAGAACCAGTGAAAGTTGGGTTTATTAACTTTTGCTCCATGCATGGTACAAATTCACAATAGTTTCTAACTACTTATTCATTTTCTCCACTGCTATGTATAAAATCAGGGCAGCTAACTTTTGACACAGGAAAAAATATAACATTTCCTTGTTGGAAACCTGGGACAATAAAGGCTCGATAACCGAATGCATGTTCCTTCAGATGTCAATTGAGTTGCTGTACATGTAGAGAAATCTTTGCTGTCATGGTTACCACAATGGCTTTTGTCAGAATCCATTCCAAAGATCTAATAAAAATCTTCCCTGACTGCCCCTTATTTAGCAAACCAGTGTGTATATTATTTTTTATTCATTCACTAGATGTGAACATCATTGGCCATGCCAACATTTATTGCCCATCCCTAAGTGCCCAGAGGACAGTTAAGAACACTGTGCAAGAGCTGTGTGTCTGGAGTCTAGATGGCAGTTTTCTGCATTAAAAGGATGATAGTGATTCTGACAGGGTTTTCCTGAAAATCAACAGCAGCTTCATGGTCATCATTAGACTCCAAATTCCAGGCTTTGTTACTGAATTCAAATTCCATCATCTGCAACGGTAGGATTTGAACCCAGGTCCCCAGAACATGACCTGGGTCTTGGGATTAAGAGTCTAATGATAATACCAGTAGCCCATCACCTCCTTTTAATCAACCATAATGGCCCAGAGTCTTTCCAGCAACATAAGACTCTGTAAGCCAGGAGCTACCCCTCACACTGTGAAGGGATTCTCCATTGCCTGCTTATCACAGACAGGGACCTGGAGTTGCAGCTGAATGGTGTGGTGGTGAACAGTGCAGTCCCTTTTCCAAACAATCCTCACAGCAGGCCCAGCCACCAGGTCCAACCAGTCCAGAATCAAACTGCAGCCTGGGTCAGTGCTGTGTCAATTTGGAATGGAAAACAAAGGAACAGAGTGTTATTTAAATGGAGAAAAACTGCAGAAAACTGCAACACTAAGGGACTTTGAGGTACTAAAGTATGAAACACAGAAACCTAGCACACAAGGGCAGCGGATAATCAGGAAGGATTATGGAATGTTGGGCCTTATTTCAAGAGGGTTGGAGTATAAGAATAGGGTATCTTATTGCAACTGTACAAGGTGCTGGTGAGATCATATATGGAGCACAGAGAGCAGTTTTGGCCCCCTTTATTTAAGGAAAGATATCATTTCACTGGAGATAGTCCAGGGAAGATTCACTAGGATGATGGTATGGAGGGATTATCTTAAACAAGTTGGGACTCTATTCACTGGAGTTTAGAAGAATGAGAGTTGATCTCACTGAAACATACTGGATTCTTACGGGGCTTGACAGAGTAAATGCTGAGAGGGTTTTCCCTCCTGGGAGAGTCTCGGATCAGAGGGAACAGTCTAAGAACAAAGGGGCACCAATTTAAGATTGAGAGGAGGAAGAGGAATGTCTTCTCTGATGATTAAGAATTCCTTACCGCAGAGTACTGTGGGGACAGAGACCTTGTGTATGTTTAAGGCTGCGATAGATTCTTGATCAGCCGGGAAATGAAGGGTCACAGGAAAATTGGATATGAAGAATGTTGGATCAGCCACAATCTTATTGAATAGCAGAGCAGGCATGAGGGGCCAAATGACACTCTCCTGATTCACTGGGATAAGTGCCACCCTACAAAACATACAAACACACAACCAGAACAAGAGTAAGCCATTCATCCCCTCAATCCTGCTCTAACAATTTAATAAAATCACTGATCCAATTGGAACCTCAAATCCACATTCCCGGCTAACCACGTTCACCACCTTGCTTACCAAGAATCTATCCATCACTCATCCTCCTCTTCTCTACCTGCAGTAGATGACCACTTAGTTTTAGTCAGTGACCCTTAATTTTAGATTCTCCCACAAGAGGAAACATCATTTCCACACTCAATCTGTCAAGCCCCCTCAGGATCTAATGTTTTTACCAAATTGTGCCTTGCAGTCCTAATTTCTAGCAGATACAAGTCTACTGTTGAAAATTATCTCAAAAGACAGCCTGCCCAGTCCACATTTACAGCCTTCCTTATATAGGAGACCAATACTGTACACTGTATCCAGATGTGGTCTTACTAGTGTCCTGTAGAATAGAAACAATAACCTACTTACTCCCCTTGCAATAAACAAAAATATTTTATTAGCTTTCCTAATTACTTCCTGTACCGGCATACAAGCAGTTTGTGATTCATGCATTATCACAACCACATCCATCTGGAATCCCTCATCATTTAGATAATACGATTCTTTCCTTTTTTCCTGCCAAAGTGCATGATTTCACACCATCTCCTCTCACACTAACTTCAACACTGCCCACACATCTCACCAAGGCTCAATGATGACAACATTGTAGCATTGTCTCCACTTCACAGTTCTCATTCACCTCACCCTCCCAAGGCTTTTCCTGCTCTCTGCAGTTTCTATCCGCTAACTCATTCATTGCAGTCACCTTACCACCTCTTCTGCTCTCACATCAAAGCTAACTCCTCTTGCATTCACTTCCAATGTACTCAATCTCTCCCTTTGTCTCACTGCAGGATAGATCTTCCCACCACCCTGTCGGATGTCTCAACGCCACCCTGAATGATCCACTTGTAATTCCTTGATCTGGTTACACTTAACCTTCAGGACTGATTGTGGTCTGATTCTGGGACTGCCAGGACACAGATCTCTCGCCTCCAACAGAACTTGTGTCAATGAATGGATGAGGAAGATGGTAGCTATGGAACCAAGCAGTTACATAGTGGCCACAACAAGCACCTGTTGAGATGTATCCACCAGGCACCCAGTCTGATCAGGAATTTGTGTGTCTAGCTTCTTGGTGGGAGGAGAGGTGCTTTGGAAGTGAAGTATAAATAAGGTGAGTTAGGGTTTTAATAATATACAAGCACTTTGAAATAAAGGTCATTGCTACTCAATGGCAAAATTCTGAAGTCACTATTTAAGCCTAGACAGGAATATCAGGAAACAAATTCCTCAACATCAAGAATCAGCTATTTTTCATTCCAAATGCATTTGCCTTCATTTTTTGCTACTGTTCACACTACACCAGGCAGGGGTCAATCCTACTCAGTACATTTCCTTTCTCTCAGAAAATATTGAATGGAGAATGTTTTATCAAGTCTTCAGAAGCAAAGGTTTCCATTTTATCCCTATCTCTTGTTACAGTCCAAACAAAATTTGAATTCAGGGTTTAAAACATGCTCTTTAAGAAGCCATACAATCAGAAGCTTCGTGCTAATCCATACCGTATTCAGATTTGGGCTATTACTTAGAATAAGAGCAAGGGTATCCACATTCATTATGTTCCATGTGATAATTTCCTCAGGGCTATACACAGTAATAATGAAACCCAGCTGTCGGATCCGTTCTTCTGGCAGTCCGTTTACGTATATCTGTTCCAAAATATCAAAAAAAGTATATTCAATCAGTTTAAAGCACGCAAGTTGTCAAAACTACCAGATGAATTTTACCAGATATTGACTCAGTGTCAAATTTGGCGAGCTTCACAGAAGGAATTTCCCTGTGAGCCCTAGCAAGGCTTCTCACCCAATTCTCCAAAACTCACCAAGTGTCTATGAACCAGGCCTCTACCCTATCTTCCTTCTCACATAAGGCAGAAGTACTCTCCATTGTCAGGATCTTGCAAAACCCCTGGCCCATCTGGCCGTGCTCCCACTGCCAGACAGAAGTTGCTCTGGCTTGGTACGACTGAGGATTACTCTCCTTAGGCTTTGAGACTTTGCCATTTGATTGAAGTACATGCAGTGTGTTTGTTGCATGAGTTGCTGGCAGATGGTGCATTCTGACCTTGCTTTAGAATGGTGCCAATCAGCAATGTGACAGATCGCTACTGGCAACTGTGTCAAGCTGCCTGGCTTTGTGTTTGCACTTGAAAAAAGGGAAGCAAGGCAAGGCAGGGACTCTGTGAGCATCCAAATAGGTGGAAAGCGATGGACACTAAGAGAGTGAGCAAAGAGTTTTGGGAAGCAGCCTGATTGAATCATTGAAGTAGGCACCTGTTCTTGTGCACAATGCCCTGTCAACAGCATTGCAATAAAAGGGCTGTGTGCTCTAGAGTACAGCACTGACACAGAGATCGTATTATATATGGATCAGCGATGTGTCATATGGCTACAGTCTGGCTCATACATGTCCAACATCAATGTTTGTGGCTTGGGGGCATGGGGAGCATGTGCTCACTGCCCCACAGAGCATGCTCCTAGATGTTAGCCTGGTGTCCAAGATGGAGGGCTGTGGGAACAAGCAGCAAGTCATTGCTCCAACTTTCATGTCAGGAATTGCTACTGTCCAGTTTCAATCCACTGGGGTGGAGAATGGGAAATTGAGTATCAATGAAGTGAAATGAGTTCTCATGGAAGAGCAGCAGCCAGCAAATTAATACATTGGCCTCTCACCATTCATTCTCATGTTCGTTCAGAACATGGTTGGAGATGTGGAGAATCTAGTGTTTGGCAATTTTGTTATATTTTACCAACTGACTCACCAATGCTCACATCATTCTAGAGTTGGGAACAGACAAACCTATAGTTTCAACATTACCTAATGCTATGTAACGGCTGGGTCATGAACAAAGGTCAGAATTTTGCAAGACTTTAGATATTTTAACATGTAATTTCAAAAATATTAAGTGGCTCTCTGTTGGGGAGGGGATGTGGGGAAGTGTTTCACAAGGGAGGGTTCCATTCTTATGTTAATTCCTGGCCAACATCTCTGATTCTGCCGACCTGAACACCTTCTTTCAAATCCTTTACCCAACCCTACATCCCTGGCTTTGTCATGTCATTGGCATGCAGCAGAGCCAACCCATTTTTGCCAACTCATGGTCCCCATTAGCAGCTCTTCATTCTGCCTGGTTTACCGTTACTATCCCTTCGGTCTGCCTAACTGTTACCCTCCCTCTCTCTCTCTCTCTCTCTCTGTCTCTCCCTAGGCTCCATTTCTGCCTATCCACTCAATCATTCCCCTCCTCCCCCTATCTTGAGCATATATACCACCTTTTCAGAGCTACCATCAGTTCTGAGGAAGGGTCACTGAACTCAAAATCTTAACTCTACTTTCTGTCACCACAGATGCTGCCAAATCTGTTGGGTTTCTCCAACATTTTCTGTTTTTCGTTTCAGATTTCTGGCATCTGCATTTCTTTGTTTTCCTTGAAATACCCTGGTTGTGGTTAACCAAGTGGTCGCATGAATGATCCACAACCAGGACCTAAATGTATCCTGCCTGGAACTATCCTGCAGCAAAGTAGGGTATCTCAGCCCGGAGCTGTCAATAACGACTGTGAGATTTCTTTCTTTTGGCATCACTACAATAGAACGCAATGTAGATTTTCCCAGTTTGCACACAGGCAAGTGTGGTCTAGCAATTGGCCACTCTTTCAGTGACAATTTTAATGTTGACAATTCCTTGTCTTCTCCATTCACTCTTTCCAAACCTTCTGTTGGTTCTTTCTGGAATATCTCAAGGTCATCAAATCTCATGGGTTAAAGTCAATCCAATCCCCAACACTGCAATATGAAGTGCACCAGGATTTTCAGACAGCTTGGAATCAATCGGTCATTAGGCTTTACAAAATGACTGTCAAAATGAGCAGCAATGGATGGTTCCCTGGTGGTGGGTTGCTTAGAGTACTGTGAAAGCATTTAGCAGGGGCAAAAAACACATTATTAAATGATACATTCTTACCTCTCCCAGTTTCCCTTTTATGGCAAGAAGCTGCTCTCTGCTCAAAGCTATTTTTCCCAGTTGAGTGAGGTTTGCTATCAACACACTATTGTTCAAACAAGCATCTAATTGGCTGGGTGAATAAGATGCCAGGCGCAATGAATTACTGATCATTTCTCCTTTGATGAAGCCCATGGTACAATCTGTAAAAATAAATTTATTTACTGTGTTAGAACCATACAGATGTCAATTTGCAGCACAGTGGCTCAGTGGTTAGCATTGCTACCTCATACACCGGGGACCCAGGTTTGATTCCAGCCTTGGGCAACTGTCTGTGTGGAGTTTGCATATTCCCCCTGTGTCTGCGTGCATTTCCTCCCATAGTTCAAAGATGCGCATATTAGGTGGATTGGCCAGCTTAAACTGTCCATAGTGTCTAGGGTGGGAAATGCAGGGATAGGTTATGGGGTGGGTCTGGATGGGATGATCTTCGGAGGGTCGGTGTGGATTTGATGAGCAAAATGGCCTGATTCTTTGAAAATGTCGAACAGAACTGATGAAACATTCACAGTCGATTCTCAAGTTTTCCATGCACTAACTGCGAGTTATATTATTTGGAAGGTTTTTCACCAAGAAGCACATTGAGTTTTCTCACCATATTTTATTAAACATGCCTCATTAACTATCGATTCCACTCCTACAGTAATCCTCAGATCTGATTCTGTTCTGTTTAACCATGCACTGCTCCCAGAAGAGCTCACCACGACTGGCCAGAATTCACCAGTGCCCTCACCATCTTTAAAAGTCCACTGTCATTTGGGAGCTGCCCCATGCTGTTCCTGTCATTTAGCTCAGAAATGGTGGATGGATGGGGTGAATGAGTGGGGACGTCCTCTTTTGGACAGTTTCTTGGGGACTGGTTGTTGCTGGCACAGGATGCCCTCCATTCCCAGGACTAGCAGCAGAGTCAATGACGCCAAACCTTGCCAACCTAATCTCAGCCATCCAGCAGCATAGTAAGGGGAAGGGCAATGACCTCTGCACTCTGCCAGCGTAAGTGTGACCACCTTCTCTCCAATGCCTCACACTCACTCCATCTCTGCTACAGTAGCCACCTCCCGCTAACTTTCATGCGCTGCTATTGCCTACAGCACTGCTTACTCACTCAGTTGAGACATCTGCAACACTGTTGCGCCCTTTATTGTTCCAGAAGGAAACACAAGGAGGGATGTCTTGCTGCACTAGTGCCAAGCAGTGAGACCACTCTTGGAGTATTACGTACAGTTTTGATCTCCTTATCTGAGGAAGGATGTCCTGGCTGTGGAGGGAGTTCAACAAAGGTTTACCAGACTGATTCCTGGGATGGTAGGACTGGAAAATGAAGAAGAATTGGATTGTTTAGGATTATAGCCACTGGAGATTAGAAGAATGAGGGGGTTTCTCAGAAACATATAAAATTCCAAAAGGACTAGACAGGGTACTTTTTGGAAGGATGTTCCTGGTGATCAGGGAGTGCAGAACCATGGCTCACAGTTTAAGCGTGCGGAGGAGGCCTTTTAGGACAAGGACGAGGAGAAATGTCTTCACCCAGACAGTAGTGAGACTGTGGAATTCCCTGCCACAGAAAGCAGTTGAAGTCAAAACGTTGAATATTTTCAAGGAAGAGGTAGATACAGTTATTAGGATTAGAGAGATTATGAGATGAAAGCAGGAACAGGGTCCTGAATCAAATGATCCACCATGATCATAATGAATGACACAGCAGGCTTGAAGGGCCGAATGGCTTGTACTACTCCTTATTTTCGGTGTTTCTGAGAAAGCAGCTGGACTGAGTCAAGACAGTTCTGGGCTGTCCAAATTTCAGCCCCTGACCCCTGATGAGCAGAAACAACTGACTGACCATGTTCAAATCCTGGACTACTATCAGAGGCTGCTCTTGGCTTACTGCACTGTGAGGCCTTGGCTTTGCTGGGAGCCCCTGGCTGAAAGCTTTCCCCCTCCTATGCTTGACTGAAGTTTATTGACAACCATAGTATGCTGCATTTGTGTAAAGCAGCAAAGAAAGACAGAGTAATATGAGCCTGTTATCTCTGGCTGAGGGGGCAAAGCACATAAATGGAAGGCAGGCATTCTGCGAGCACCAGGCAGGCTCAGAGAGAGTGAGCACTGACAGCGAGCTAAGAGCCTGGAGATACAGTCTGGGCCCAGTCCGCAAGCTTTGTGCCTATCCCTAAGCACAGTGTCATTCCTGCAGCATTACAATGAGAGTTGCTGGTGAAGACCAAGGTGCAGGATTTGAAGAGCACAAGTGCCCTGCAAGTGTCAGCATAAGCTGGCACATGTCAGATGCCAACATCTATGAATGTGGGGTGATGTGTGGCTAGTGCCCATGCAGGTCCCTCTGAGATATTGGTGCCTATGTCCAGCATGCTGATTCTTTACCACCAGTTTCCCTCAACATCCCACATGTCAAAGTTGCTGGAAAAACTCAGCAAGTCTGGCAGCATCTGCGGAGGAGAAAACAGAGTTAACATTTCGGGCCCAGTGACCCTTCCTCAGAACCAGACCCAAAACGTTAACTCTGTTTTCACCTCCACAGATGCTGCCTAACCTGCTGAGCTTTTCCAGCAACTTCTCTTTTTGTTCCTGATTTACAGCATCTGCAGTTCTTTTGGTTTTTATCCTACAGGTCAAGATTTCTCGGTGTCTACCTACTTGGTGTGCTTGGAGGAGATGGGAAGCTGAATACTAATAAGAGAAGTTGGGCCTTTAGTAAGGCATTTATCGAGATATAATCCTCCTTGATTGGTAATTCACAGCTGACTAGTGTGAAACGTCACCCTTGTTCAGCAAAGACAGCAAAGATACAGTGAGATGGTCCCAATACCTAGCCTGATTTCTCATCCAATACTTCCACATAGGCCGTATAACTCAGAGCCCTGGGATCCTGCTGACGTAGCATATCTGAACTTTGAAGAGACTGTAGAAAATGTACAAAATGTTGTTGCATTCACCTGATAATCCGCACTTTCTTCAGAACAAGAAGACTGAGGGAAAACGAAAATGGGAAAGGGTAGTTCAGCTCCTCACTCTATCTGATGTCCAGTTATAATTATTCTGTGATAAGCTGGTTAGCAAAAATGTCACTTTAAGTCTGGAACACATTAATTTTTCACTCAGTTTTACTCCTGCACTATCAGGGAACCAGATAGTTATAGTGCCCCTTTAAGAGCTGGCTCTTCAGTTAATTCTCACTAATTGTTTTTCAGAATTCTATAAACCTTTCCTAAGGCAACTGAAGCAGCTATTCCTAACATCTGGGCCATTTTTGAGGCAGCAATGGTAGCTGTGGAGCTGCGGGTCCAATTTTTGATTTCATTTATTATTGTTATATGTACCACGATACAGCGAAATGTATTGTTTTGCATGCTATCCAGACAAATCATAACTTGCAGAAGTACATCAGCGTAATAAAGCAGAATGCAGGATATAGTCTTGTAGAAGGTGCAGAGCCAACTCTAACATATGAGAGATCTCTTCACAAGTCTAATAGCAGCGAGAAAGAATCTTATGGTACGGGTTTTCAAACTTTTGTATTTTCTGCCCAATGGACAGAGTATAACCGGGGTGGAAAGGGTCTTTGATAATGTTGACTGCTTTCCCAGGAAGCGTCAATTCTGAGTCAGGCTGTCAGCCTGTACAGTTCTGGCAGCTTTTCGGCATGGTTTAATCCAATGAGCTGAGGCTGGACTACAGACACCAACAGACCCTGTAAAACGATAGCTGTTTTGGCTTTTCTGTCCCCGTGTCCCCACTGTTTGAATCTCCAACCCATGAGGAACAAAGCGCTTCCTCCCGAACTCCATCCCGCCTCCGCAATTGCCATTTGATCATTGCGCCACGTGTGGAACATTGAAATGCAGCCACAGCTGAAATATGTTTGAGAAGCATTGATGCAGCAAGAGGGAAGGCCTCTGGTGGCCAGTGATAGTGTCCCTACTTCTGAGCCCAGAGACTTAGGTTCAAGTCCCACCTACTCCAGAGGTGTGTCATGACATCTCTGAGCAGATTGTTTAGGAAAGATATACTCTTAGGGAAAGGAATGCTGTTTGCTACAGCAATATCCCCATTTCTACATTGTGTTACTGAATATTTGCTTGGGTTTATTCTATACTTCAGCTGTAATCAGAAATTAAATTTGAGCAGTTGTTACTGTTGTATGTGGAATAGACAGGACAATGCAGCCAGTGATCCATCACAATACAGATGGAATTCATTTAGTGTTGTTCTCCAACAGGAACTTAATTTATGCATTTCATGTGATTCTATTATGTTTTTATATCAATAATAATGTCACAAACAATAGGGGCACTGAGACTGCCGCACCATCAGTGGATCCTACTCCACTGTCAAGTGTCATGTAAACTTTTTTAAACCTTGCTAAGGAAGAAAGCATTGGCAAACACTTCCTCAGAGCCCTTAGTTACTCAGTATCTTCAATAGCACAGGGAGCGGGGGTGAAGGCTGTCACTATAGTAGGATTATAGAATCATGGCAGAGAGCAGCACCACAGAACTATGAAGCAGTAACCTTGCAATAAAGAGCTAAAGCCTCATGATCTGGCCAAGGGCAGTTAGCAGGATATGTTCGGTTGCCTCAGTCAGATGTATGCATGCTATTGTCTGATACTCACCGGTGGCCCGTCTCATTCTCCTTTTAGATACCATCTGGCTGGAGCTTTGTGACATGTTCTCTCCAACACCCTGCAGATTGCAAAGTAATTACTTAACTTTCAATTTGTTTATGTATTACAGCTTCAATGAACAATGAAGTAACTCACTGTAAACATTGATATCAAGTATATTGCACGCTACTAGGTCAGAAATCACATGACACACTGGTTTATTTGAAAGCACAAGCTTTTGTAGTCCTGCTCCTTCTTCAGGGATTAGTGAGAGAGGTGGCATCAGACACTTTGAAATTTGGTGTGTGATACTACCTCTCTCACCAACACCTGAAGAAGGAGTGGGACTCCAGAAGCTTGTGCTTTCAAATAAACCTGTTGGACTATAACCTGGTGCAGTGTGATTTATGGCCCTGTCCACTTCAGTCAAACACTGGCACCTCCACATCATTACGTGCCACTAATCAGCATGTGGCATAGACTGCCTTCATTGCTATTCAATGGAGTCTGTTGCTTTTACATGCACTGCAGGAAAATAGTTGCATTGAGCCCAATATCAGTTACAGGGATCGTAACATGCAATCTACTTGCCCCTGGTCCCACTGAAGCAAGCAGAACCTGCATTTGGTGCAGCCTTCTTATTGACAGTACATGACACCATCCCTGTGCATTCCTAGCTGAAATAACTCACTACATCCTTCACTTAGCACTATTACTGGTTATATTCGAATTGGATTTTTCGACAGTATTCACTCTAGAAAATGACAATGTTGTTGAGGAGAGTACTGAGATACAGGCTACTAGACTAGGTGGGATTGAGGTTCACAAGGAAGAGGTATTAGAAATCCTACAGAGGGTGAAGATAGATAAGTCCCCTGGGCCGGATGGGATTTATCCTAGGGTCCTCTGGGAAGCCAGGGAGGAGATTGCCAAGCCTTTGACATTGACCTTTAACTCGTCATTGTCTACAGGAATAGTGCCAGAAGACTGGAGGATAGCAAACGTGGTTCCCCTGTTCAAGAAGGGGAGTAGAGACAACCCTGGTAATTATAGACCAGTGAGCCTTACTTCAGTTGTTGGTAAAGTGTTGGAAAAGGTTATAAGAGATAGGATTTATAATTATCTAGAAAAGAATAATTTGATTAGGGATAGTCAGCACGGTTTTGTGAAGGGAAGGTCGTGCCTCGCAAACCTTATTGAGTTCTTTGAGAAGGTGACCAAACAGGTAGATGAGAGTAAACCGGTTGATGTGGTGTATATGGATTTCAGCAAGGCATTCGATAAGGTTCCCTGCAGTAAGCTATTGTATAAAATGCAGATGAATGGGATTGTGGGAGATATAGCAGTTTGGATTGGAAATTGGCTTGCTGAAAGAAGACAGAGGGTGGTAGTTGATGGGAAATGTTCATCCTGGAGACCAGTTACTAGTGGTGTACCACAAGGGTCGGTGTTGGGTCCACTGCTGTTTGTTATTTTTATAAATGACCTGGATGAGGGCGTAGAAGGATGGGTTAGTAAATTTGCAGATGACACCAAGGTCGGTGGAGTTGTGGATAGTGACGCAGGATGTTGTAGGTTACAGAGAGACATAGATAAGCTGCAGAGCTGGGCTGAGAGGTGGCAAATGGAGTTTAATGCAGACAAGTGTGAGGTGTTGCACTTTGGTAGGAGTAACCAGAATGCAGAGTACTGGGCTAATGGTAAGATTCTTAGTAGTGTAGATGAGCAGAGAGATCTCAGTGTCCATGTACACAGATCCTTGAAAGTTGCCACCCAGGTTGACAGGGCTGTTAAGAAGGCATACAGTGTTTTAGCTTTTATTAATAGAGGGGTCGAGTTCCGGAACCATGAGGTTATGCTGCAGCTGTACAAAACTCTGGTGCGGCCGCACTTGGAGTATTGTGTACAGTTCTGGTCACCGCATTATAAGAAGGATGTGGAAGCTTTGGAAAGGGTGCAGAGGAGATTTACAAGGATGTCTCCTGGTATGGAAGGAAGGTCTTATGAGGAAAGGCTGAGGGACTTGAGGCTGTTTTCGTTAGAGAGAAGAAGGTTGAGAGGTGACTTAATTGAGACATATAAAATAATCAGAGGGTCAGATAGGGTGGATAGGGAGAGACTTTTTCCTAGGATGGTGACAGCGAGCACGATGGGGGCATAGCATTAAATTGAGGGGTGAAAGATATAGGACAGATGTCAGAGGTAGTTTCTTTACACAGAGTAGTAAGGGAATGGAACGCTTTGCCTGCAAAGGTAGTAGATTCGCCAACTTTAAGTACATTTAAATCGTCATTGGACAAGCATATGGACGTACATGGAATAGTGTAGGTTAGATGGGCTTCAGATTGGTATGACAGGTCGGGACAACATCAAGGGCCGAAGGGCCTGTACTGTGCTGTAATGTTCTATGTTAATATATTCTATGTTAATATGGATGACACTGACTAGCCTCTGCTAAGTACACACTTCAAAGGCTCATGAGTATCATTTGAAATGTTAACGCTTTCACTGTCACTAGCTCATGTTTATGGTGATAACAGCCCATGAAGAGCACAGGCCTTCCCTTGTCTCTCCGTCTCTCTTCTTTCTCTGTCTGCCTTCTTTCTAACTCTACCTTGCTCTTTTTCTCATTTTCCATACTTTCTCTTTCTTTTCCCATTCTGTCTCCCTTCCTCCACACTATAGCAAAGATTGGGTCTTGATATGAGATGAGCAGGTAAATGAGACCTGTCTCGGTCTGTTAGGTGCTCGGTCTGCAACACAATGTGCTGTTTCAACAAACCCGTTTTTAGTTTGGTTTAAACCAGATCCCAGAACTGACTGGGTGAGAGAAGGTGTGAATTCTCTGCAGTTTTAGGTCAGAATGACCATGCTTCTGTAAAAGAGAGTGACATTAATTCTGTACACAACAGAGATAGTGACAAGATAGTGGCAACTTTGAAAGAATAATTTTCTTGCTTTTGTCTACACCACCAGAAAACCAAATCTAGAATACCTGGAGACATAACTTGCTGACCCTTGCCAAACCTTTTCGGTAAATTATCTCAAGAGTTCCCTAGGATTACTGGATGTTTCAGCAGAGACAGGAATAGCCAGTGGATATGTGGACCTGTCGCAGCTGGGGAGAGACAACAATTCAAAGGGGTAGAAAATGGGATACGCCACAGATCAGGGTGGGAAACAAGATTCAAATGAATCTCATGAAGTTCAATAAGATTACAAGCTCTGTAAAAGAATTCATTGATGCACAGGGCAGGTGATGTCCTTTGAAGATATGTCACTGGTTTCCACCGCTTGCACCGCAGCCAGGTTTTTGGGGGTCAGACTCTGTGAACTAACCTCAGAGAGCACCTGATCCCCATCCCCTTCTTCAGGTCAAATATAGCCAACGCCTTCAGCATCACGTCCGCAAATGCGGGGGGAGCCCTATCTGTGGGTGTCCTGTGGCTCCACTTGCTATGTTATAGCTCCAGGCCCAGCCTTTCAGAGAGGGAATTAGCAGTTTCTGTTGACTGAGGGCAGCTCCTTTTGAAGACGGGAGAGCTGGCCCGGCCAGCTGTGCATCCACACATGTAAGCCGAGACCCTTTGCTGAGAACACTGTCAGGGAGCAGCAGCATGGTCTTCAAAGTCCCCATTTAACATTGCCACATATTACATTGCTTTATTTTAACATCAGTTACATTTAGAGTCATAGAGATATACAGCACGGAAACAGAACCTTCGGGCCCGTGCATCCATGCCGATCAGATATCCTTTATAAGTGTAGTCCCATTTGCATCATTTGGCCCATATCCCTCCAAACCCTTCCTTTTCATATACCCATCCAGATACTTTTTAAATGCTGCAATCATGGTGGAGGCTGGGCTTGGAGCTATAACGTGGCAAATGGACACCCAAAGAGAGGACTCCTACATTGAAGGTATTGGCTATATTTGACCTGAAGAAAGGGACAGGGATCAAGTGCTCTGCGAGGTTAGTTCACAAAGTCTGACCCCAAATCCCTGGCTGTGGTGCAAGTGGTCGATACCAGTGACATATCTTCAAAGGACATCAGCTGACCCACGTATCAATGACTCCTCTCACACTTTGTCATGCACCACCCTTCCAGCACTCAGCAGCAGGAAAAGACTCCAGTTCAGCCCTTAGGCAGTCCAGGCCTCTCTTCCTCGCCTTACAATGTTGCCAGCCTTACAATCACCTCTGACCACCCATCTACAAACCTCCAGGGGAGGCACAAGACAATACAACACACCCATCAAAGTTCCACCCTCCTCTTGCTTGTCAAGATGACCTACAATGAAAACAACATAAAACCACTTAGGGAAGAGATACAATTGCATTCTTGAGCTGTCCTGAAGTCATATTGCTCCACAGCATAAAGCCGGCTATGACTCAGATGCATTTTTAGATTTTGAAGACATCAAGGAACATAGGAGTATAGCATTGAGTTAGAGGATTAGCCATGATCGTGCTGAATGTTCCAGCAGGCTCAAAAGGCTGAATGGCCTATTCCTCTTCTGGTTTCTATTGCACCCAACTTGACCGCAAATGCTGACAATGGCATTATATTCCTGCTTTACGCACCTTTTCAAATCCCTCATCACGCTCATCCTGCAATCTGCCATGAAGTGGAAATCACTGCTGATCGGAACTTGAGCTTTCTTCCCTCCATCCCAGCTCACACGTCCACCCGTCCCACACCTCCCCACCAACGTCAAGACATAGCAGCAGAAGTAGGCTATTCAGCCCATCGAGTCTGCTGTGCCATCCAATGAGATCATAGCTGATCTGATAATCCTCAATGTCACTTTCCTGCTTTTTGCCCAAAACGCACTGGATTTCCTATCGATTAAAAATCTGTCTGTCACAGCCCTGAAAATACTTTAAGAGCCAGCCTCCACAGCTCTCTGTGGTAGAGAATTGCACAGATTCATTACTCTCTGAGGAAAGAAATTTATCCTCAGCTGCCTTAAATAAGCAACTCCTTATTCTGAGATTTTGCACTCTGGTCCTAGACTCTCTACACAAGGGGAAACACCCTTTCTACACCTACCTTATCAAGTCCTCTAAAAATCTTGTATGTGTCAATAAGGTCTCCTCGCAGTCTTCTAAACTGCAATGAGTACAGGCTCAATCTACGCCACCTTTCCCATTAGGACTGTCTCTGCACCGAGAATCATCCTAATGAACCCTCTCTGGACTATCTCCAACACCAGTATATCATTTCTTAGATAGAGGAATCAAATCAGTTCCCAGTATTCCAGCTGTGGTCGGCTGAGAGCATTGTACAGTTTTAGCAAGACCTCTCTGTTTTTATATCTCATTCCCTTCGAAATAAAGACCAACATTCCATTTACCTTCCCTTTTAGCAAGTGAACTTTTGTGATTCCTGAGCAAAGACTCCTAAATCCTTCTGCTCTGTAGCTTTCTGAAGTCTTTCTCCATATAAATAATTTTCAGCTCCTCTCTTCTTCCTTCCAAAGTGCATAACTTTACATGTTCCCCATGCTATATTTTACCTACCAAGATTTTGTCACTCACTTAATCTGTCTGTATCCCCTTGCAGACTCTGTGTCATCCTCACCACTTGCCTTCCCACCTATTTTTGCATCACCCTTGGCTATAGTACATTCATTTTCCCTATCCAATTCATGAATATATATTGTAATTAATTGAGGCCCATGCACTGATCTCTACAGCACACCACTATGGACCTACTGCCATGGGTGACCCTACCGGGAGCAAGCTGCCAATAACATCACTCGAGGGATCATCAGAACACGCAATCCTCTCCATCACAGACAGGCAGCAATCCTTGGAGGGAACATTGCCCTGTGGGCCAGCTGTCCTCTGCTGGAGTGACAGTACTTGTGCCCCTGCCATTGCCACTCCATCAGTGTTTAAACTTTTAGCAAAGATTTGCAGCTCAGGTTGTGGGTGAAGTTGTTGGCTTGCTTGCCAAGCTGGCTTGTTTTTGTTCAGATGTTTCATCACCATGCTCGGTGACATCATCAGTGGACTCTCTGATGAAGCGATGTTATTTCTACTCTGCTCGGAATTTATACTGTCTGGTCCGTTATGGTGAGTAGCATCATTTCTCGTTTTGTTCTATATGGGTTTAGCAATGGGATCCAATTCCATATGTTTGTTGATCGCATTATGGGTTGAGACCATGACTCTAGGAATTCCCATGTGTGTCTAGGTTTGGCTTGGCTACTATATTTATGTTGTCCCAGTTAAACTGATGGCCTTCCTTGTCTGAATGTACTGATATTAAGGAAGGGTTATAGTGTCATTTTGCTGCTAGCTGGTGTTCACATATTCTGACAGTTTCCTTCTTGTCCGTTTGATGTAATGTTTGTGGCAGTTGTTGCATGGTATTTTATAAACTATACCCAAGCCAAACATAGATCTGCACAGGAATACCTAGAGGCATGATTCTCAACGCATAAGGCAATCAACAAACGTATAGAATTGGACCCCACATATAAACCCATATAGAACAAAACTGGAAATGACAGTACTCACCATAACAGACCGGACAGTGTAAATTCCAAGAGGATTAGAGCAACATCGCTTCATTGGAGGGCTCACTGATGATGTTGTACAGCGTGGTGAAGAAATGTCTGAACGAAAACAACCCAGCTTGGCCAACAAGTCATCAACCTCACTCCATCAGTGCCTTTGCTGTTCGGCCATCGATCAGCCAGCACCAGCTCCTACCATTCCTGTCAAGGTGGAGCATTCCGTGACTAAATTACCTTCCTTCAGACCAAGAGCAGCTTCAGCTCAAACTGAAAAGTCATCTGCAGCTTCCCCCAGTAAAGTCTTTGCCAGTTGTGCTGCACTCACTGGTTAGCACTTTATGGAAAACACTGTCTACATGCCAAACAGGGAATGCACATACATTTGGAAATATTTTGTGCAAATGTGCAACAGAACATTTTTCCCCCAACTTACCAGTTGAGCACGCAAAACAGTCAAAAACAAACCTGTAAATGAAATATCAAAACCATATGTTAAAGGAAATCCCCACAAGTTATTTGTTCATCACAATACATAGTTCAAATTCAAGTGCAGCATCTGATTGTTGTGACAAGTCAAAGTTGAAAAAGAATGCAAATAAAACACTGCGGGGGCTTGAAATTTGAAACAAACAGAATGCTAGAGAAACTCAGCAGATTTGGCAACATCTGTGGAGAGAGAAACAGAGTTAACATTTTGAGTCCGAAACAGTCACACCAGGTTCAAAACATTGTTTCCATTTGTCTCTCTCCACAGATGCTGCCAGAGTTGCTGAATTTCTCTAGCATTCTCTACGCTTCAAATAGGAAAAAAAAAGACTGATTCCAGTTGCCTAACACAATACTGAACATCTGCAATTTTATGGAGAAGGTGCAGAATGCACTCTGACCAAGGGAAAGTGATTAAAGTTACATCGACCTGTAATTACACAGTCAGTACTGTTGCAATACTCAGAGTGAATCACTTGAAGATTACGCAAAACTGCAAAATGCTTCAACAGCTTCGAGTGCAATCAAATCAAAAGACACCATTAATTATTTTAAGTAAAAATCGAAAGAACCGTGAGGGTGTAAATCAGAAACAAAAACAGAAATTGCTGGAAAGGCTCAGCAGATCTAAGGTCACTGGACCTGATACATTAACCCTGCTTCCAGATCTGCTGAGCTTTTCCAGCACCTACTGTCTTTGTGCCATTGATTATTTCAGCCTTCATTCCTACCAAATTTTCCATGGAAATTTTTTCTAATCAAAGTGAAAGAATCTTTGAACAGAGAACTCTCAAATCTCTGAAGTGTAGAATTCCACAATTTCAATTGCTTTGATGATAGATTTAATTTGTTTTCTTAATTTTTGTTTGTGGTATTGAGTTATAACTGTAGGATTTCTTTAGTCTGTTGAAAAACCAAGTTTAATACCTGTTGGCTCTAACTGAGTCTGGCCACTGAGAAGACCCTTTTCTATCAGATTTTGAACACAGTTGTTGGTCTGTCAGGCAGTTTTCTTTATGGCATGTAGGGGACTGCGTGTCAAAGCAGAGAAACAAGCCCAATCTAAAATGCATCAATTTATTTCACACCTACTACCTCCTGTAAGTTACAGACAATTTCTGAAGGTTAAACAGCCAAAGAATTGACTTACCAATGACGACAAATGTCATCAACTTCACTGGAAAAGTCCAGTTAAGAACTGGTGTATTCCAACTCATTGCTGGTCAAATCTGACACTTTCCAAAACCAGAAACAACTTCAGACTTTTCTGTAAAAAGGATTAAGAATCTTAACTATCATACAGATGAGTGAAATGCAAAGTCTTAGAATTTCATCACTCATAAAATAATGGCTGGGAGGCCAAGTGAAACCCAACTGCATGCATCATGTTATGTTTGTGTTTCTGTTTCCTGTTATTGTGACTACCTGAAGCAATGTGTATCATCTACTGGATGCACTGCAGCAACTCACCCAGGGTCCTTCAACAACACCATCCTAAAGCAGGTCATCCACCACCTAGAAAGACAAGAGCAGCAGATGCATGTGGGAGCACTGTAACCTGTACGCTCCCCTTCAGGCTTTTTGCCATTCTAGCCTGAAAATATATCATTGGGTCCAAATTCTGAAGGTAATAATACTGAAAATGTTCTTAAACCTCCAAAGACTACAGCAGTTCAAGAGTGCCGCACACCACCACCAATAACTCGAAAGCAGTTAGGGATGGGCCATAAAATGATGCTCTAGCTAGTGATATGCAAAATAGAACACAGAGGCTACACAGTGATGGGAAGAAGTGCTGTCAATCAATTGTTCCTCACACCACTTTCAGCTTTTTGAAAATCATTGAAAAATTCTGGGTTTCTTTACAGAATAATCTTAGATTAAGATCCTTTTCTTAGTTAATAATTGTATTACAATCAATTGGCTGTAACTTCCTGTGTCACCACTGGATTTTTTGGATTCACAAGGTCAGGTTAATTTGATACTGAGCCAGTTCTGTCACTGTATACCAAGTTCCCTTTCAATATGAGATGTTCATGACAATTTAGCTGAAAATAATAACTGGAGCTGAAGAAAGAAAATGACCCAGATAGACCAGCCTATTGTCCACACAAAGAGAATAAAACCCTTGTGAATCTGAGATTAAATCATCATGCACTTACACAACAGAACTGTCACTCACAATGAGAAAGGGCAAGCTAGCATTTTAGGCCGGATTTCAAATCTGGTAAGTGGGAGAGGTTTGAATAAATAACAAGAAAATTGCTTTCCATCTAATCTCAAAGATTTTACATCCTAAAAGGAGTTGTTTCTCTTTATTTCTGGGATTATCATTTAATTAAGGTAGAGAAAATATATCAAAGACAGTTATTAAAAGTGAACACTGAAACCATTACACAGTCCAAGTTGTTTAAAAGAAAAAGATTTTCGACAGTGCGATACTGATAAACAGGTTGAAGCTACACTAAGCTCCTTAGCAGAGATTTGTTTAACACTTACACATTAAGTATCCCACCATGCGCAGTTCCTTCCGTTATAATAAATTGAGATAAAATTCAGACAGTTTTATAAAATGCATACAAACGTCCCCCATCACGCTTTTGATTCTGTGCTCAGTTTATGCCCAAAGATTATACCCTTATGAAGGTAAAAGTTGACATAGCCTTACCAGACCATAGGACTGCTTTCTCATTAAAGAGAGATAACTTGTGGTGGTTTAGCCTGAGGATCACAACATCTCAGGCAAGTAGAGAGGTTAAGGAGAGTCCTTTGTTGTACCTCAGACCCTGCAGAAATTGAACCCACACTGTTGTCATTATTCTGCATCAAAGGCCATATATCAAACAATAGACCGTGCCGCCAGGCACTATAGGATAATTGAAGCCCTGATTTAAACAGGTAACCCATACCATAATATTTTCCATTAGTCATGTTGAACATGTTTTACTGAGTGCATAAAAAATTGTAAAGGTTCCTTCGGAGGATTAGTTTCCTACAAATTACAATCTTTTGGAGAAGTGCAGCCTGACAAGTGAAGATTATGTCTACAATGTTGGAGAAGGTGGTAGATATATATTAATACACTGAGATGTTTCTCAGCTGTCTGAAAGTTCAGCTCCACAGAATATATCAAAAGCAAGCTTAAAAGTGGAATTATGCTGTAGCTGACAGCAGTACTGTGTGAAAATATTCCCATTAATCCCAAAAGAAAATTCCACACTTGCCATTTTAATATAAGATTGTCAATTTTAAGTAAATAGAAGGAAAACTAAATCTTGACAACTAACCTCTTGTCTTGAGGGCAGCCGGCTGAGCTCTGCAGAGAGTGAGAGTGAAGAGAAGGCTGAAGACTTGTTGCTGTAGCTAACTTGTTACAAATTCTCTTTATACTGAATTTCAGGTGTGGTTTATACTTCTTCGTGGATGTAATCTACACTTCAGAGCACTCAGAGATAACAGTGCAACACACCTTCACGTCTGAAGGGCTGGTCCACACTCCCAGGATATTCGTTATTTTTGGCATTCAGATAATTACAGGCCTAACAATTTTCCTTCAAAGTAATTAAATGTCACATTTTATTGTTTGTAGTCTGTATTTTATTACTTTCCCTCACTTCCAGTTTCCATGATAACAAACATGATCAGCACCAAGGACACAGCTGATGGCTGTTCTTACAAAACTTCTGAACACACTCTTCAGTTTTTCTCATATCCATTATCTCACTGATTACATCAAATACTGAGGCATAGAAACTGGCCATTCAGCACTCCACCCACCACCAATGCTCAGTAGCTGCAGTGTGTACTTTCTAGAAGATGCACTGCAAAAACTCAACAAAAATCTCAGACAACACCTTCCAAACCCATGATCACTTCCATCTAGAAGGCCAAGGGCAACAGGTATATGGTAACACCATCACGTCCAAGTTCCCCTCCAAGCCACTGATCATCTTGACTTGGAAATATATCACCATTCCTTCACTGTCACTGGGTCAAAATCCTGGAATTCCCTCCCTAATAGCATTCTCGGTGAACCCACAGCTGGAGGACTGCAGCAGTTCAAGAAGGCAGCTCAGCACCACCTTCTCAAGGGCATCTAGGGATGGGCAAGGAATGCTGGATGCCCAAACCCACAAATGAAAGAAAAGCCCAAATGGTCTACATCAGCGATTATGCTCCATACTCCGTGGACACAATCTTAGAAAGGCCTGAAGGACATGGAGAGAATTTAGTGAGACCTATCACGACTTCAGGAACAATTCGCTGCTTCTGTTAACTTAATTCCAAACATGGAAGACAGAATCTCACCAGGCAGTAGCAAGTTGCCTCTCAACAGGGGCTATTGCTTGTTAACAACCTTATTACCTGCACATTAATGTGCAGCTTTCTATGCTGCCGACAGCAAACTAGACACTGGGAATTCTCGACATGAGCATCAGGGAGGGTTCCTGGTGCCTTCAGCTCGCCACTTCTTCAGTGGGTCTCCATGTTGCACAGCATCAAGCAGCATCGCAGGGTGCAGTCAACAGTCACCAGCTGTACACACACCCACCTCAACTACAAATCCGGTAATTGTCAATCATGATCCTCATGGCACCTCTCCAATCCACTTGCAGGACAATTAGGAAGTTGCATTTCAGGGTGCACCAGCAACTCACATTGATTGGCTGCTGCAAGGATGGTCCACCAGCTCTTGGATTTTCATAGAATCGTCAAATCCCTACAGTGCGGAAGCAGGCCATTCAACCCATGAGTCCAGACCATCCCTCTGAAGAGCATCCCACCCAGATCCACTCCCCCACCTCCTCTCGCTGTAATTCTGCGCTTCCCATAGCTAACCCACCCTGGCCTGCACACCCCTGGACACTACGGGCAGCTTAGCATGGCCAATCCACCTAACCTGCATATCTTTGGACTGCGGGAGTGAACCAGAGCACCCCGAGGAAACATTCCCCCAGGGAGAAGTGCAGACTCTATAAAGATGATTATCTGAGGGTGGAATTGAACCTGGGTCCCTGGCACTGTGAAGTGGCAGTGCTAACCACTGACCCACACTGCCACCGGGATTTTGCCAGGTTGTAGCTCAGGCCTGTTGGCTTGCTGTTTGCTGCACCTACCCACACTCTCACAGCAACTCTGCCTAGCCATTCCTTGCAGTCATGCAGTCAAGTTCTCTACATTGGGGAAACCAAGCGGAGGCTTGGGGACCGCTTTGCAGAACACCTCCGCTCAGTTCGCAACAAACAACTGCACCTCCCAGTCGCAAACCATTTCCACTCCCCCTCCCATTCTCTTGATGACATGTCCATCATGGGCCTCCTGCACTGCCACAATGATGCCACCCGAAGGTTGCAGGAACAGCAACTCATATTCCGCCTGGGAACCCTGCAGCCATATGGTGTCAATGTGGACTTCACCAGTTTCAAAATCTCCCCTTCCCCCACTGCATCCCTAAACCAGCCCAGTTCATCCCCTCCCCCCACTGCACCACACAACCAGCCCAGCTCTTCCCCCCCACCCACTGCATCCCAAAACCAGTCCAACCTGTCTCTGCCTCCCTAACCGGTTCTTCCTCTCACCCATCCCTTCCTCCCACCCCAAGCCGCACCCCCAGCTACCTACTAACCTCATCTCACCTCCTTGACCTGTCCGTCTTCCCTGGACTGACCTATCCCCTCCCTACCTCCCCACCTACACCCTCTCCACCTATCTTCTTTGCTCTCCATCTTCGGTCCGCCTCCCCCTCTCTCCCTATTTATTCCAGTTCCCTCCCCCCATCCCCCTCTCTGATGAAGGGTCTAGGCCCGAAACGTCAGCTTTTGTGCTCCTGAGATGCTGCTTGGCCTGCTGTGTGCATCCAGCCTCACATTTTATTATCTAAGAAGCTGGCTTTGCTGGTCAGCAATCTCCACCATATGGCAGTGTGCTCTTTCAATCCCATACCAGCATCAAGCACCAGTTGCTTCCCCAGCAAGCACAGTGCACATGCGGCAAAACCAGTCAATCATGCCTCAAAGTTTTTAGAGGAGTAGTGCTCATTGAAGCCAATAGAAGCAGCCATTCATGAGGGGTCGTGGCCCAGTGCATCAAGAGCAGCATCCCTGAACCAGTCCAAGGGATCAGCTATGTTTCAACAGCTGGGCAGGGAGGTCTTAGTTAAGAGGTCTGTGCATTTGCAATCCAGGGCATGGGGCACCGTCAGTCTAGTGGCTCCATAGTTCCTGTCGTTGGGTACGGGTTTAGGGGCTTATGCAGTCAGGGAGATGGAGAGACAACTGTCAGGATTCTGGGCCAATCTCGCCCAGGGTTTTCTGTAGTTTTAATCAAACAGTTTGGAGATGTTAGGACACACACCACCCCACCCCAGAGCAGATGGAAATTGAACCCAGGCTGCCTGGTGCAGAGGTAGGGATGCTACTAGTCTACCACAACAGCCCAAGCCCAGGACTGTCCTGCTCTGAAGAAGAATTATACTGGACTCAAAACTCAGCTTCTCTCTCCACAGGTGCTGCCACTCCTGCTGAATTTCTACAGCATGCTCTGTTTCTGCAGTGATTTGCTTCAATACGATAAAAATGGATGGAGTAGAGAAATGCAGGAGAGGAATCATCCATAGTCAGGAGCTCCTTGGCTATTGGTGGGGGGGGGGGCGGCATGCTTGGCAGTACATGACCACACTTAGATTGGATACACCAGGGTCTGGGTGGGGGTAAGGTGGGTAGGTGAGGACTCACAGAGATGGTTTGGGTGGACACCTGTGGCGATGCAGAAGGGGCTACCAGGAGGCTGAGGGTCTCATCAGCATGTAGAAGCAGAGGCTAAAACCAAGCCCCCTCCCATAATGAACTCTCAGTCATCTTCCATCATTCCAAAAATTAAAACTACACAACAGCAAGGAAACCAGCTGCGACCCCACCTGGAGCAGGTGGGCTATGTGACTCGACCTGTGAAGGAGGGTATCTGCAATTCCAACCAATTTGAGGACCTTGTAGAGGCAAGAACATTTTATACAGTCCCTTGCATCGTATAGTGCACAAATCTTTAGGCTTCCAAATCTCCGGCAACCTTATCACTCTCTGGGTGCTGTACACCTCACTGTCCCAGACATTACTGACTGAAATAATTCCACAGAGACCAGTGTTCTGTCACCAAAGCACCCGTTATTTACACATGGAGAGCCCTAGATACTGATCCAACTCCATCAGAACCAGCTGTCACAGTGAACAGGCTGTCCAACACTCCTGTTCGTATCTGTCAGCCTGGGATCCCTGATTGGACCAGATTAACAGCCCCTATCAGGGAAATCATAATTTATGAGGTCTTTCTGGTTGACCTTGTAACAATCACCACAGCCGTCTCTCTCTGGGACCAAGGTCATCGGCCGGTTCTGTTTTTTGTAGCTCCTTGGACATATTAGCATCCGATTAGGTTCCTCAAACTCTGCTTCTGATGCAGGCAGCCTGGATCACACATTAGCTCAACTCTTGCACCAGGAGCATCTCGGAATAAAGTCATTCTCCCATTCAGGCAGCAGAGGCATGGTGGTGACACCTGCCATGGCCATCTCAGATCCCAAGGTCTCTTCAACATTTAACGGAGTGGGACAACCTATGGGTTCCATCAAAGTTACCAACTGTTCTGAGCAGCTGGACACATTTTGCTCCGGCACTATTTGCAAGTTTGCAGCTTTCATATGGTCCACATGCGTATTCAGGACAATCTCTCCTGCGCGAACTTTATATGCCACGGGACCTGACCTCACACCAACCATGCCTCTAACCCATGTAGGGCCATTCCTGTGGTTCCTACACCAAACCTTTTCTGCTGAAGTAATTTACCCAGCCTTTCCCACAGGGGCTCTGCGGGTGGTAATTTTTGCCCCTGTTCGCACACTGAGCACTGCCCCAACAACATGGCTATGTCTGCATCTAGTCCTGGCCATGAGGCATAACTTCTTGCCAACATCTTCATTTTGGAAACCCCTGGATGACCCTGTTGGAGTTCAGCCAGTATCTGGTAGCAACATTTGCTCAGGACAATCATTCTTGTTTCCCATAATAAAATGCCATCCTCTACTGTGATCTGGTCTCTCCAGGTCCAAAAAAAAGTCCCATTTCTGGTCGTGACAGGCCTTTAGTTTCCCCCATCACCAGCAGCTGTTTCAGTTTTGTCAGGACCGGATCTTTCTGCATCCAAAGTCTGATATTGTCAGCTGTGACTGGAAGTGTCCAGAAAATTTAAAACCATGACAGACTCATTCAGTGGCAGTACTACTGGTGGTGTACCTGTCAGAGGGAGGCAGCTCAATCCATCCAACCTGGCCACTTGGCTTCCTGGATGATATTCGAGTTCACTGCTGAAGTTGGCCTTAAGCTATGGGCAGCACTGCCTTGCCTTCTTTAAGGACACCTAGCAGGGGTTTGTGGTACATTATTATTACAAAATTAAGCCTGTAAAGATGAGGGTGGAACTTCCTGACTCCAAATATGGCCACCAAACCTTCCTTCTCTATCTGGGCATATTTATGCTCTGCACTAGCCAAAGTCCTGAATACATACTATATTGGGCACTCCGCTCCATTGGGCCACCATATGAGCTAATACTCATAGTGCCTTACGGGGAGGTATCAAATGTTAATACCAGATCTCATTTGGGATCATAGTGGGACATCACTTTACAGGATGATACCTGTTTCTTCATTTCCCTGAGAGCTATGCTTGGCTAAGCAACCATTTCCAAGGGTGACCCTTTTTTATGAGTTGATGCAAGAGTGCCAGGATGGAGGCCAGGTTAAATATGAACTTACCACAATAATTCACCAGCCCAAGGAAAGACCTCAGCTCTGGCACAGAGATGGGAGCCAGGCACCTTTTCTTGGCCTTACTTTATCTTCCAACAGGTATAACTTGGACTTATCGACTATATAAACCACGTAGACCTGAAACACAATTATTCCTTTCTGACGCGCATGCCCGTCTGGGACAAACATCTAAGGACTATGTCAAAAATAATCATTCACTGAGCATCCACAGTGCTCCAGGATGGAGAATTCCAGTCGTCTGAGTGAAGCAAGTTGTCCTGATCTCCCCTGAAATGTCTGATCCCATATCTAGAGGCTACGACCTGTGTTCTAGACTCTCCAATCATAGGAAACAGGCATTGAAACTCTGTCAAGTTCTCTAAGAAGTGCATATATTTCAATTATATCACCTTTCATTCCTCTGAACTTTTAAGAATCTAGGCCCATTCTACTCATTCTGCCCTCATTGCTTCCTGAGATATGAGACAATGAAGGTGACCCTTCATTGCATCTCATTTAGGCCAAGCTTAGATAAGTTCACCGCACACCAGCTCTATATAGTTCTATCACCAATTCCTTTCACTTATTTTCCACATCATTTTGCCTTATTAATTCATTACACACCTTTGCACTTTGCAATTCATATTCAAAAGGGCCCCCCAAGCCATCTGAATGCAACCATTTCTGAAAACATCTGCATCTATTAACACTGCACATGTTAGAAATCTGAAACAAGCACAGAAAGTGCTGGAGAAACTTAATTAGCGCCTTGAGACTCTTCTTTGGAATCTTGGTCAATGTTACTTTGCAGTCTCTTAGCATTCTCCTCACCTGCCCACCCGACTTTGTGTCAGCTGCATTGTGGGATAAATTACACTCAGTGCCCTCATCTAAGCCATTGGTGTAGATTGGTAGTATGGATTCTTGCAATATCCCAAACCAGTCTCACAGCATGCCATCCTGCCAATGCCCTGTTATCCTAACTTTCTTGTCTGTTTGTTAACCTATCCTCTGCGCCGGTTAATACATTACCCCATCCGATTAATGCTAATCCAGTGCATTGACTTTGTGTGCAGCACTTTATTGAATATCTGCTGAAAGTCGGTGTCCAATAGCTGTCAGTGCCAGACTAGCAGTGGTGAGGGCATTCATGCTGACATTAGCAGAGAGGATGGCCAGGCTTGTGCCTCATTGGCATTCCCCGAGCTCCGTCGGAATGCCCTGCACCTCATATACTCTACTTGCTGCATTTTCCGTGACAAAGCCATTGTACTATCTGTTTGAAGTCCAACTGGGCTTCAGCTAGTAGGTACTTTTGCATAGTTACACCATTACTCCCACATACTAAATAACCTCTCAAGGCTTCATTAAGGGTTAAACCAAAATCACATGCTTCTGTCAATCATTTTAACTGTCAAAGATCCCAATCAGATTTCTCTGGATGTTGAACTGCCGAGTAAAGCCAATAGTGTCTCAGCATTAAAAGACACTTGGGGTCATAATATTCCTTAACTAAATCTGTCAACTCTTGCAAGGTTTTCAAATCTGGAGCGTCAGGGAAAGTTAGGCTCCTAATAACTAAAAAAGCTGTGGGCCCACAAGCTGTCAGTAGAATTACTTGTTACCTTTCATCTGCTACAATGTAATTTATCAAGAAGAAATATTGCATTCTTTCCACAAACTGGGCCCAGTCTTCGAAAGGCAGGATCAAACGGGGCAAGCATCCCAAATAATGGCATGATGCTAGAATTGTTTACCTCAATTCAAAGATGACTATTGTCAGTGAATTTCTTCAGGAATGTGCTTTTCTCTCATTACCAGTGAAATAACTCCACAGTAACCAAGTCACCCTTGATTTACACATGGAGAGTCCTTGATATTGATCCAGCTCTGTCAGAGCCTGCTCTCAGAGTGAATTGAACCTCTGACACTCCTGGCATTCTCCTCACCAGCTAGGGCTCACTGATTGGACCAGATTAACAGCCCCAGTGGGGGTATCCATATTCTATACAGGCCACCTGGCTGACTTTGTTACAATCATTACACTGACTTCTCCATTTAACACTAAAACCTTTGCATGTGGAGGCCAGGGAAACAATATAGTTAATGAGAACTGTCGATTCTGGAGTCTGAGATAACACAGTTTGGATCCGGGAGAACACAACTGGCCAGGCAGCATCAGAGGAGCAGGAAAGCTGATGTTTCAGGTCGGGATCCTTCTTCAGAAAAATAACAGGGATGTTTGTCCAAAGGTTGATGCCAGCAGAGCCCTCTGTTTCTATTGCTTCCATGTTTTGCAACTGGCTCTCAACACAGATATCACTCCATGGCACCTGTGTGGACATGTTATTAGAAATGTGGCATAATTGTCTTCAGAACTAGGCAGAGTCACAAACTAACAGAGGTAGTGCAAAACCATTAATACTTATGAATATCAATAGTTCAATCGCACCTGACTGCAACTTGCTGTCACATGTTTATATTTTCTCTGTCCGTCGACTCTGATGGGGCAGCTCGTGGAAAAAGCTGATGGATATGCATGCATGGGTGCTTGGCACATTGACAGGTCTGCCAGGGAACCTGTTGCAATTGTCAAGATGCACTGCAATGTTGGAGCCAACCAATTAGAAGGCTTTCTGAGGCATTCCCTAGGGGAATAGTGATGGTTGCAACGATGCACGAGCCCTGTCATCCTCTTTGCTAATCACAGCATGAATAACCTCGCCACTGCAGGACCTCCATGTCGATACTGGACACCGACCTTCAGCAGATATTCAATAAGGTGCTGCACATCAGGTGGATGCACTGGATTAAATTGGATGGGGTAATATCTTAACAGGCACAGAGGATAATTTAACAAACAGACAAGAGAGTTGGAATAACAAGGCATTTGCAGGATGGCACGGTGTGAGGCTGGTTTGGGATATTGCAAGAATGCATATTTCCAATCTATGCCAATGGTTTAGATGAGGGCACTGAGTGTAATATATCCAACAGCTGACACAAAGTCGGGTGGGCAGGCAAGGAGAATGCTAAGAGACTGCAAAGTAACATTGACCAGGATTTCAAAGAAGAGTCATGCCAGTTACAAAACATTAACCTTGAACATAGAACACAGAACATAGAACTGTACAGCACAGTACAGACCCTTCAGCCCGTAATGTTGTGCCGAACTTTTACCCCAAACCTGAGGTCGATCTAACCTCCACCCCTACCTTATAATATCATCCATATGCCTATCTAATAGCCACTTAAATGCCCCTACTGAGGCCAACTTCACTGCCCTCTCTAGCAATGCATTCCATGCTCCTACCACTCTCTGAGTAAAGAACCTACCTCTGATGTCTCCCCTATATCTACCTCCACTCACTATAAAACTATGCCCCCTTGTAATAGCTACCTCCACCCCAGACAGTCTCTGGCTGTCCACTCTATCTATACTTCTGATCATTTTGTCCACCTCTATCAAGTCCCCTCTCATCCTTCGTCATTCTGAAGAAAAAAGCCCCCGCTCTCTTAACCTTTCAGTGTTTCTTTCTCTACAGATGCTGCCAGACCTGAGTTTCTCCAGCACTTTCTGTGTTAATAGGTGGAGATGTTTTCAAAAATGGTTGCATTCTGATGGTTTGGGGGCCCTTTTGTACGAATTGCAAAGTGCAAAGGTGCACAAAGAATTAATAAGACAAAAGGATGTGGAAAATAAGTGAAAGGAACTATTGATGGAGCTATATGGAGCTGGCGTATTGTGAACTTACCTACGCTTGCCCTGAATGAGATGCAACAAAAGTTCATCTGACTAGATATCTGTCTCTTATCTCAGGAACCAATGAGGACAGAATAAGTAGAATGGGCCTAGATTTTTAAAATATAATACATTATGATATAATTACAATGTATAAAATTCTTAGACAACTTGATAGAGTTTCAAAACTTGTTTTCCATGATTGGAGAGTCCAGAACTCAGGTCATAGCCTCAAGATATGGGATCAGACATTTCATAGGAGACCAGGAGAACTTGCTTCACTCAGAGGACTGGAATTTTCCATCCTGGAACACTGGATGCTCAGTCAATGATTATGCCTATAAATAAACAGAATGGCCCTCCCCAGTATAACAAAGTGTGGAGCTAGATGAACACAGCAGGCCAAGCAGCATCTTAGGAGCTCAAAAGCTGACATTTCGGGCCTAGGGTCTAGGCCTGAAACATCTGCTTTTGTGCTCCTGAGATGCTGCTTGGCCTGCTGTGTTCATCCAGCTCCACACTTTGTTACCTTGGATTCTCCAGCATCCGCAGCTCCCATTATCTCTGGCCCTCCCCAGTATTCATCCTAAAGTCATACATAAAAGCCTAAAGTCGTGTTGAGGTTATGATAGTGGAATTATTTCCCAGGGTTCAGGAGATCAAGCTGTAAAACTGAGTTCAATAAATCTGTAAATGTGTGAGATGGTGCTTTGAAAAATGGCTAATAATGAAAAATCTTCTCAATTAATGTGGAAATTTAGGAAATATTGGAACAGGAGGAGGCCATTCAGCACCTTGTGTCTGTCCTGGCATTCTATGAATTCATGGCTGATCTGTGGCCTACCCCCACATAACTGCCTTTGGTCCATGAAATAACTGCACAGACCTTGGTATCCCATCACCAAGCCACGGTTTATTTACACATGCACAGTACACTGAACATAGAACATAGAACATTACCGCACAGTACAGGCCCTTCGGCCCTCGATGCTGTGATCAGCCAACTCACTGTCAGTCCCTGAAGTCAGGAGACTCTGAATCCACTGTTTAGATCTCTGAACAAGGGATCCCTGATTGGCCCTAGTTAACAGCACCAACAAAGGATCTCATACTCAACAAGATCCACCAGGTTCTAATCACTACAATCTGTACCCATTAAAACCTGTGTCTAACAAAAATACACATCCCAGATTTAAAATTAACAGTTGATCCAGCATTCTCTATGGAGGAACCTTAAGGCCCTTTTAGACTCTAAACTGCAATGTCTCTGAGTTTAACCTAACGAGGATGTCTAGTAAAGTTCTGGAGTGTGGATCAGAGTAAAATAGTGACCAGTTCCAGATCATCCACCTGTACAACAGGATTGGCCAAACCCCATGAACAATTCAATTGCTTTTTTTATTGAAAATATACATAAAAGTTATTTATCAAATATATTAAGACAAAAAGAACAAATGTGTATCACATACATTCTGGGTAAAACAGCAAACCATATAAATATGTATGGTTAAAGACAATAACTATTGTTTAACATAGAAGACAAACAAATCATATGGCAATTTCAAACACACTCTTTTCCAATTTGATGACCTGTATTCTTGCTGACTCAGCATTAAATGCAACACAGACAGCAATGTCTGCCAGCGTTTTTCTCTGCTCGCCATTTTTTGTCATGAATGTTATCAGTTCCATGACGCAGGGCTGGCGGAGGGGGTGGGGGAGGGGCTGAAAGTGGGGGTGGGGGTAGGGTGGAGGAGGTGGTCGGGGAGGCACTCGAGACCAGAGGCAGAATCTGAGAAAGTAAGGCCCTGAGCTGATTGAAGTCAGTGTCAGCTCTGCACATGTCCGGGTTCCAATGAAGGTGTCAACTAGTGGATTAGAGAATTGGGAGAGAATGGCAACTTGAGCCTGAGAGCTTTCATGTTCCGTTCTCATCCAAGAAAAGGCACTGAAATCGTATGAGTGATAATGGGAACTGCAGATGCTGGAGAATCCAAGATAACAAAGTGTGGAGCTGGATGAACACAGCAGGCCAAGTAGCATCTCAGGAGCACAAATCGTACGCCTCACCTCTGCCCATTCCTGAGCCCTACTGGCTTTTACACTCATAATGTGAGTCTTGCTCAGCTACTGGTTACATTACAATCAAGCCAACCAATAGAGGAACTTTGTTATAAAAACATTCACTAAGAAAAGCCTTTTGAACTTTAAGTAGTGTCTTCATTAGGAACATAGGGCTATTGATACAGGAGTAACCTTTTGGAGTCTGGTCAGCTGTTGAATGAGGTTATAGTTAATCTGCAACATAATTCAAAATTCCCACCTTTGTCCCTTAACTCTTAACATCGTTGCTGAGCAAAAACGTATCTAGAATGAACTATTCATCTGGCATTTAATGCTGTTTGCCGAAGAGAATTCCAAATTTCTGCCACCTTTCACTCTACAAGGAATCCATGATAAGAAAATTCATTAATATTTCCGTGAGATTTGGTGGGCAGTAATTAGATATATCTTTATTGACTGCTTTTGGATTACTGTCATTTCAGCAACAGTCAGGGTGTTGCCCTAAATTATTTTGTTTTACAATTCAACAGCACCATGTCTAGAAAGCTAGTTTAAAGTCATTTCAAAATTATAAATAGAGTTCAATCTGTGCTGTGCTTGTCAACCTTCTTCAATTTCCTTCATGTGATGCTGGGATACATAGTTCCTTCCATTTCATACAGTAGGCAGCACAATCACAGTTTATGAATGATATTGCAAAGCAATTCCGAACACAGTGATGCATGTGGAGAGCAGGAGACTGTAGCTGCTGACTGAAGCAGAACCAGGCACTGGAAAATAAAATGAAATGATTAGAAATAGACCAATAATAATTATCCTCCAAAGTATTCTTTGACTTTCATGAATGGGCATCTTTCACAAACATTACGTCATGCAAGTGCAGTTTTCAAACTTGCATTTTCTTTAACACGACATTGTTACACTCTTCCAGTTAGACTCAGTGATATATGATGTTAACTGGTTTTGGGGCACCATGATGGAATTCATAGTGACTCTGTGTAGATTAAATGCTTAAGCATACATCAGTATTTTCAAGGACAGCACAGCTTGCAAATAAAATATTTCAGTGCATTAATAACTATAAAATACCACTTACATGGCGAAATGGAAAGATTCCCAAGCCCAGCTGGTGATATCCCACCTCTGAGGCCAATTCCCAGACTCATCACCTCGGCCACTGAGTGTGTGTTAACCCAACGCCGCACTATTTCATGATTTTCATTTTCTTTAAGGGAATTCAGGTTAATTCCGAGCAGATCTCGAATGTTCTCGGCGGTGAGTTTCTGTAAGATATGGAAAAGCCACAATACAATGACAACATTGTCCTCACTCTTCCTTCCACATTCTTTCTGAAATGATTCAAGAACAATCAGGTACAAAAGCAATGTGGAAACAGAATGTAATAACACGAGCAAATATTTATCCCAAATGTTTCCAGAACCCTTCATCCAACAAACCAATCTAATAATACGTGTTAACAAGGTGTCTTCTTCAACATTGAGTCCTTCCATTCTGTCAATGGATTTAATGCCACTTCTGATATCACTCCCTCCAATCAACTCAAGCTGTGTAGCTCTAACCGAACAGAGCCATAAATTGTCTTTTTAATTTGAAGCATCAGACGTTTATATATGGAGCACCTACAGTGTGGAACATACCTTTGGGCCTAACAAGTCCACACTACTCCTCCAAACAGCATCCCAACCAGACACATCCCCCTGTCCTTTCACTGTAACCCTGCATTTCTCATGTCGAATCCACCTAATGTACCTATCCCTGAACACTATGGGCAATTTAGCATGGCCATTTTAGCATGGCCAACCCACCTAACCTGCACATCTTTGGACTGTAAAAGGAAACTGGAGCACACAATGGAAACCCACGCAGACACGGAGAGAATGTGCAAACTCCACACAGTTGCCTGAGGCTGGAATCAAGCCCATGTGCCTGATGTTGTGAGGCAGCAGTGCTAACCACTGAGCCACCATGCTCTTCGAAACTAACACAACGGGGTGGTAGTGAACCAGCTGTCTGTACTTGACCCTGCAACATTTCAGTTCCATTACACACATGGAAATGAATGACAACTAAAATGCTTATTATGGCATTTTTCATTTATTAGCAGTCAACCAGACCAAGTGCACCCCAGTCCCAGAGCACCTCAGTCTCACTTTAAGCCTGGATGAAGTGAGGTGAACTTCATGGTTCCCTTTCCTTCACAGCTGAGATCATGATGTTCAGATGTGGTCTCTGGTCTAGGCAAGGTCTCATAAATACAGCAGTTGTGCAGAAAGGAGGTGACCTGTGGTGATTAACACGGACTGGAGTGTATGAATTCCTGTTTCTGGGCGCCGTATCTAATATCGGGTTTCTGTGTGAGGTGTTAAAGAGCTGGATGTTGGTGCAGGCCTCCACTGATACTCACTTCTACTTCCACTGGATTGAGGCGGCTGAATGTCTCAAAGTCCATGTTGATGTTGCCAACAGCTAAACTCTGTAAATCAGACACTTGTGCACCACCTTTTAGAGATTGGAAAGAACTATCAGCTCACTATTTCTCGACAACAATTCTTCATAAAAATAGAGTGAAATGGCAGATTTAATTCATTTCGTATTAATAATAAACTTGCTTGGTTAAAGATGGTAATGAACTGAAAATTAATTGATGTGCATATTTTTTCAAATAATCATCAAAGCAGATTGTAATATAGCTTACCAATATATGGCTTGAGTTTGTTAAAATAGGCTTTAGGATCACCAGCAAGATCCTGGAACGCAACTTTAGCGATCCCAAAAAGAATGTCTTTCTTCGCCTGGGTACATGTGGAAATATTCAGTGGTTTGGCTTTCCTGCAACAGAGTGGTAACGCTTTTTGTTAACATTTACACTTAGATGATGCAGGTAGTCTGTGCTCAATGACAAGGTCATCTTTTAATTTTCCCTCAATTAAGCAAATGTCCCTGTTCACAAAATATTCCTTTGCAGGTTTGTAATGTCACAACTATGTCAAATAGAGAGTAGGAGAGTAGAGTCGCAGGATAACTTTAGAGAATCTGACACTCACTTCAGTTCACCGGGAAAGATGGTCCTGAGGTTCTCTTCACGCAGAGTACACAGTAATGGACCGCCAATGGCATCCAATGCAGTGGCATTTAGTGGCCCAGATCTTTGCAGATAATTTGCAATAATTGCTTTGGTCTAAAATGAAAGAGAAAAGTTCCGATTACTATTTTTTGCCCCATATATACTATAAATTCGGAATGTTGTCTGATTATGTATCCATTCTTTTCACTTTTTTGCTTGGTAAAACATGTGCGAGCTTAACTACTTATGCAGGAGAAAATACAAGATAAGTTTACTAGGAATCCATATCAGTATCAACAGCATGGGTGCAGAGGCACCGGAAAGATTTATGAGAATGGCCACAGCAATGAGGAATTTCAGTTCTGATGGGTAGGTTGCTGAAGCCAAAACAAGTCCTCTCAAAAAAGATTGAGAGGCGATCAGACAGAGATGTTCAAAGACTGCATAGAATAAACGGGGAGAAACCACTTCCTTTGGTGCAATGGTCAAGAACCAATGGATACCAACTTAAACTAAAGGACCAAGAAAACCCAAAGGTAACACAAGGAAAAATAACCTACAAAATAAGCGAATCAAGAATTCAAAAACATAAATTGCCGGCAAAACAGTTTTGATGAAGAGTCACCAGGTTTGAATTGTTAACTCGTTGCTTTCTTTCCACAAGTACTGCTAGACCTGCTGAATTTCACCAGCAATTTTTGTTTTCGTTTCAGATTTCTAGCATCCGCAGTTCTTTGTTTTATTTACAGCTTGAGAATTCATTGTCGGAGAATACAGTGGAAACAGAAACAATTAAAGCTTTCAAAACAAAATGGCTGTGTCATCTAAAGAGAATTTGCATCGATATGATGATGGTGATGAGTGGGAATAGCTGAGCTGCTCCTGCAGAAGCTCAGCACTGACACAGTGGGTCTCTTTCTGCACTGAGATAATTCTCTTACTCTATGATTCTCACTGAAATGTAACAGAAAGTAACAACTGAAGTGCCTTTAGGTTCTGATTGAGTTGCTCTATGTTTGCTTCACTCAGTAATGTTACTACCATCAAAGTTCTTCTTGTCAGAATCATATCTTTGTCGAAGGGATTCTCTCCATATACTCTTCATTTAATGACCTTGCTATGACTGATTTCCATCTGCAATGTCACATGGATGAATACTGTGTTTCTTTTAGTTCAAAGAGCATTTTTAAACTGTCTGATGACAAATGCATTGCCACATCACAGGTAGCAATAAGGTTCCATTTTATCCCTAGTATTTCTTATCATCCATCACAACCCAAACAATATTTGAATTCAGGGTACAACACATGCTCTTTGATGGGATCACACAATCACAAGCTTGCTGCTAATCCATACCGTGTTCAAATTTGGGCTATTCCTTAGAACAAGTGCAAGGGTATCGGCATTCGTTATGTTCCACATGCTGATCTCTTCAGGACCGTACACAGTAATAATGAATCCCAGCTGTTGTATCCGTTCTTCAGGCAGTCCACTTGTGTATAGCTGTTCCAAAACATCAAAAAATATATATTCAGTCAGATTAAAGTGCACAGGATGTCAAAACTATGTTTATAAACTGTGGATCTCCTAGAGACTGTGTAACGGCTATGGGTATCTCCCTATAGCTACACAGCAATGGAAGGCTAATGGTGGGACTGTGCACCACCAGTTGGGCCCTTGCTGTGGGTCATGCTCATCAGGACAATTTTATATTGGAGACCCCATCATGTCTTGTCCAATTGCTCAGTTCACACCCTTCATCTCCTGTCATACATGTTTCTCTGAAGGTTGGGAATCTTACAGGTTAAATTCACTTGAAATTTGGCCACCTGCCTCTGCAGCCTAGGGGTGTAATTGACTCAAGCAATTCAAACGTCTCAAAAACTACAATCTAATCTTTCATGACGTGCACCAAGATTTGAAAGGCTGCATTTATTCAACATCCTTAGACTTAACAAAATGAGCTACATGTTGAAGCAAGTAATATGTCGAGAATCTAGACAAAAGTGTATGGTAGAAGAGATTAGAGGGTGGCAATGACAAATTTAGACGAGGAAAAATGTGAGGAAGGCTTGAATGGAGCATAAACATCACCATGGACTGATGGGGCTGAATGGCCTGAATCTGTGTAGTTTCTGTGCTATCCTATACATAGATGACTCTTTGCCATCAGTTATATTGTATACTAGAAGTATTCATCCTAGGAAGAATATATCTCCAAATGAATCAACCTTACCCCATCCAATTTCCTTTTTAGAACAAGAAGCTGATCTCTGCTGAAAGCTATATGTCCCAGTTCAGTAAGGTTTGCAAGCAGCACACTGTTGTTCAAACAGGCATCTAACTGTTCAGTCGGATAAATTGCGGGTAACAATGTATTGTCGGTCATATCCTTTGTAATGAAGCCTTCGGTACAATCTGCAAGCACACAAACACATTTGCATTAGACACATGCAGATGCCGATTTGTAGAATGAAATTGTTACAACGCGGAACATACTGCCGAACTTTGCTGGGAATGGAACACTGAGCCTGAGGCGTAGGACACAACATGTTGCAGGTTCGCAAGATAATCTGACAACGTGCCACATGAGGTGACATTTAAAAATGACGACCAAAGGTTTGGTCATTAATGTGGGATGCAAAGACTGCCATAAAGGAAGACAGAAGGGCATGCAGGCCGAGAAGTTTAAAGAGGCAATTCCAGATTTTAGAGTCTTAATAATATTGCTGCCCACAGTCAAGCAATTAAAATTGGGATTGCTCAAGACGTCAGTGTTGGACACACACAGATAACCTTGTGGTCTAGAAGTAGCTACAATGATAGGGAGGTGTAAGAACACAGAGAAATGTTTAAAGAAACAAAAGGAGGCAGTATCCATCCGAAAATCTACGTATGGCCAGTGAGAACCATGTCGATGCATAAACAGGACTTGTTACTAATTTGGATACGAGCAGCATAGCTTTGGATGGACAGAAAAGCATGGTGAGTGGAAGATGGGAAGCTGACCAGAAAGGCATTGCAGAAGAGAAGCCAGGAGAAAATTGTGGCATGGATGAGGGTTACAACAGTCAATGAGCAGGAACGGGTCAGAGTCAGATGATGTTACACAGATCTACATCACTAAAGAGTTTGCCTCATTGCTTATTACTCACCAGTGGCACGTTTCACTCGTCTTCTTAATAATATCTGCCTGAGTCCTTGGGATCCTTTCTCACCAAGAGCCTGTGGAGGGCCAAACAAGATATTCACTCCTACATTTATTTATATCATACGTTTTAAACATGTAATTAACTCAATAGCCATATAGCTTGATTTAAAGGCTGGCTGACAGTGACTCAGTGGTTAGCTCAGTACTGCCTCATAGCACCAAGGAACCAGGTTTGGTTCCACCCACAGCTGACTGTTTGCTTGGAGTCTGCACATACCCCCCCACCATGTCTGCAAAGATTTCTTCTGGTGCTCTGGTTTCCTCTTACAGTCCAAAGATGTGCAGGTTAGGGCGGATCATCCCAGCTAAATTGTCCCATATTGTCCAGGGGTTTGCAGTTAGATGGGTTCGCCATGGGAAATGCGGAGATACAGGGGTGGGGTTGGGTCCGGGTGGGGTGCTCCTCAGAGGGTCGGTTTGGACTTGATGGGCCGAATGACCTGCCTCCACTCTCTAGGAACTCTATAATTATTTTACACAAAATGAGGAATGTGTGATGTGAACGGCCTCTGCAATTATTCATTGGTTACTGCTGTTTTTTAAACATTAATAAAACAAAACACAGGTCAATTTCTCACAATCTCACTGTTCTTATCAAATTTGCCCTTCTGAAACTTTGCCTTAATAATTATACAATACTTTAAACCAGACTGATCTAGGAATGATTGTGACCTCTAGTTTATCACTGAATTGTATTTTCAACAATGTGCAAGAGAAGATATAAAATTCAACTTACCGGCTCAGCATTCAAAATAGTCAGAAAGTAACCTAAAAGGAAATATCAGAATAATCTGTTAAAGGAAAGTTCTACAGATCATTTGTTCATCAAAACGTACACACTTCATATCTCAGTACAACGTCTTATAGCTCATAAACAAACAAGTCAAAGAAGAAGAGAAACTGTTTCAGATCCCTGAACCCAAAACATGAGCAGCTGAATGTTGATTATCACAGAAGTCATTGTGTGAATCAAACTCCAACTGAAGTAGAGTATTGATGTAAGGAGTTCAGATGAATGAGGGGACAGTCTCATAGAGACTCATAAAATTCTAACAGGACTAGGCAGGGTAGATGCAGGGAGGAAGTTCATGATGGTGGGTGTGTCCAGAACCAGGGTCACAGTATGAGGACTTGGGATAGACAATTTAGGATAGAGGTAAAGGGACAATTCTTCACCCAAACAATGGTGAGCCTATGGAATTCATTATCACAGGAAGTAATTGATACCAAAACATTGAGTGTGTTCAAGAGGTGACTAGACATAGCACTTGGGGCAAATGGGATCAAAGTTTATGGAGAGAAAGCAGGATTAGGCTATCAAGTTGAATGATCAGCCATGATCATGAAGAATGGCGGAGCAGACTCAAAGGGCTGAATGGCCTCCACCTGCTCCTATTTTCTATGTTTTTATGTATGATTTGTTTGATTATGGTTCGAAACAATTCTTATCAGGTTACACATGACAATAAATCATATCAAAATATACCTGCCACTGTATGGAGCAGTCCCATTGCAATACCCACAGTGAATCATTACAGTATGAAGCTATTAAAAAGCAACAGAATGCTTCAACAATATGCTATACAATTAGATGAATAGTGCTACTTCTTATTTAACACATTCTTCCTCAGAAATCTTCTATTGTGAGACATTAAGAGATTAGTGAGAGAATCCTGCACCAATTAGCACTCCAATATATACAGAAGATCTATGAAATAGAATTCCAGAAGTTAAATTGCTCAGAAGATAGACCTGAATTCTGATTAGAGGTTTTTGTTAGCAGTACTGAATTCAAAGTGCAAGACTTCTTCAGCCAGCTGAATACAAAATATAATTCAAACACATTGAGTAACAGGCCATTTCATCTGCAGCTGACTACACAGTTAAGGACATCTGCTCTGTGAAGCCAACGTAGTCCAAAAATGCATTGATTTTATTTCCCTGGCTTTTCACACTTGTGACCTGACTTAGGCCACAGATAGGTTCTGGAGTTGAACAATAGCAATTAACAGCATTAACCTACCAATGACAATGAGCGTTACAAACTTCATTGGAGGGGTGCAATTGGACACTGCCATCATATCTGGTCAACTGTGAAACTTTTTAAGACCAGAAACAAGTTGGACTTTCCTGTAAAAAGGGAATAAAGGTCACGATTAGCATATGTATGGTGATGTAGCAACGTCCACATTTTCCACAGGCAGAGATAAAGCATGGCCGAAGAGAAACTAGTGGACCCCAAGCTTGAATGTTTGCTATACTATCTGTTTCCTTTAAGTACAGTTGTTGAGTTATCACATGGCATTGAGGAAAGGTGCTGTCAGTGCTGAGCTCCCACACTGTATTGGAAAAAGGTACAGTTGGTAGTGCAATCACACATTACTTCCAGTTTTGTTGATATTACCTATAATTTGCAATTTGAAATGTTTTTCAGCCTCTGGTCGCATACTGGATGTGGATTTTTTTCTAATTTGGAAGACCTTTACAAGTTGAATTTGTTTGCAAATCTTATAACGTTCAATTGCAGTAATCATGTTTAGAAAATATTATAAATAAGGTATGTTTTTGGAAAAAGATACCTTGCCTCCTTATTGAATAATTTTTATACACAAACTGAGTCGGAAGCCTCTGAATTCTCTGACTTAAAAGGAGGTTTCTCAATCGGATCCAGAAGCAAGGGAATTAGACAGCGTAAGTTCCAATTTCCTGGTAAAATCCCACAGAGTCAACTGCATTGGGAATTCTGTGTGGTTCCACCCTGCAAGTCCAGCCTATATTGCTGCAAGTTTTCTAATCGTTGGAGGTTTGTGGGCCTTAATGATCAATTAAGGGGAAGTCATAGCATAGTGGTATAATCACTAAACTCTTAGGTCAGGTATTGTTTCAGGGACCTAGGTTTGAAACCTGCAGTGGCAGATTGTGAAATTTGAATTCAAATTTGGGAAGAACAAAAAAATCTGGTGTTCAAAGTCTATGCTGACCACAAAACCATTGTGGGAAAACCCACCCAGTTCCAGAGAAGGACACAACCTCCCTTAGTTGGTCTGACCTATACGTGCCTCCAGTCTCACAGCAATGTGGATGACTCTTAACTGCCCTCTGGGCAATTAGGGATGGGCAACAAATGCTGGCATGGCCAGTGACGCCCATATCCAATGAATAATCAAAAGAATTTTTCTACTTCCATCACACTCATGAGGTTAAGCTAATTTTAAACAACTGAACCAATCAGTTGGCCTTTAATTCAACATTGTTGTTTGACAAGAAGAAACCTGCAAATGCAAGATGAAAATTTAAAATACTACATGAACTGCAGAATAAAGCAGTTGATATTCGTTCAGAGGTGATCTTAAAATGACTTTTTTTGATTGAAGTTCTGATGCTGAAAGAAGGACAAACTACCTGAAGTAAACTCAGAGCCTTCTGGTACAGCATGTTCTGAGTCCATAAGTTGTACTGCCTGAAGGAGGTAGAAAGGCAACAAGCTGTGGGCAAACTCCACCACTTGCAAATTCCCTTCCAAGTCACACACTCTCCTGCCTTGCAGTTCAACTGCTCTGCCTTCAATGGATCAAACTCCTGCAATTCCTTCCTGACCAGTGCACCTATATTACAAGGATTGTGGCAGTTCAAGAAGGTGATGAGTCATCACCTCCTCCACAGTAATTCGAGACGGGCAAACCCACAAAGAACAAAAACATCCCATACCAAGGAAATAGCTTTAATATCACAGTGAGGTTAATCCTCTGGGGACAATGGGATCAAATCCCATCATGGCAGCTGGTGGAATTTAAATGGAGTTAATAAATCTGGAATTTAAATTTGGTTTCCATAATGGTGACCAGAACAGCTTATCATCAAAAACTGGTAAAAACACCATGATCTTGAGGGAAGAAAACCTACCACCTTCATCCAATCTAGTCTGAATGCGTCTCCAGACACATATCAATTTTGTTGACTGTCAGCTGCTCTAGGAAATGGCCCATGAATCCACTCAGACCCAGGGCAGTCAGGGATGTGCCCCAATGTCCCATCACAGAGAATAAATGAGATAAAGGTGTCTTTCCCGCTTTATACATTCAGCTCTGGCTGAAATAAGTGCAGGAAAAAAAGGCTGATATCCAGCTCCTGAGCAGATTGTTCTCTCTGTACTCTGCCAAATAAAATACTGCATGTCCATCCCATACAACAGTCACACTGTAGTCAGACAAGATCAAACTAGGCTAGCTAAAAGATTTCAATGTATGAAATTGGTCCACACCAACGTAACAAAATAGACTTGAAATGAATCAAAAATTGATTTTTCACCTTTTTTCACTGGAAAATTCACAAAACAATCATTCAAATTCTTTTTGGAGACTCATATCCTCATCTTGTCATTGGTTTAACATAGTTTAAATTTAAAAATCCTTGGCCGTACTTTCCAAGTCAATGGGAAATAAAAACTGTTGCATCAATATCTTAGGCATTGATTCTTTACAAATCGATCAGATTCTGTTGGCGCAGACCAATCTCACTCACCCACAGTCTAGATCCGCAGTCATAGTAAAGCTTGCATTAAACTGAAATAATATTACACAGCAACAATCAATGTAAAATAAAAACCTTTCAAGTTATCTTGAAACATTTTCTCCAAGTAAATTCTTATCCTTCACATCCAAGATTATCCATCTTAAATAAAAGCTATACCTTGAAAATGTGTCTTCTGTCTTTTGTGAAAACTGCTGAGCACTGCACTGAATGAATGAACAAGCCTCTGGGATTTTATAGCTGCAGCCATCCTCTTAAGGCTATTCTTCTCATGAAAAGTCTGGGTGTGGTTCTTACGTCTTTTAAGAACATTACCTGCTTTCAAAAGTGTTCATGTACATAAATGATGCAAACAACACCATCTGAAAGGGTGGTTTTAGCATCCACAGAACAACAGCTCTAATAACTTAATTCAGTTAACGTAAACTGACATTCTCCACATTCAGTTCTCTGCCGTCATTATTTTGTTACTGCTCTCCCCTCCAGTTCCCATGACAAAAAGCACATACCTCATGCCCAGGTGTCATGTTAAGATGCAGCTGGCCTTCAACCAGAACATACCAGAAAATACTCACCATTTACTCAAACTTTTCCAAGAACATAGAGTTATATCGCGTCAACAACACAGAAATGGTGCAGAGATAATGGGAACTGCAGATGCTGGAGAATCCGAGATAACAAAGTGTGGAGCTGGATGAACACAGCAGGCCAAGCAGCGTCTCAGGAGCACAAAAGCTGACGTTTCTGGCCTTAACTTAAATTACTTTCACAGTTTTGGGGTTCGGTGATAATAATTCTCCCCCAATCTGAGACAAAGAGATTTCACTAAATCTGTAGTCTTCCACTTCAAGTGTTAGGAAAATATTACTTTAAAAATTTATGGAAGAGCAACACAAATATTTTACTATAACAATATTGGGATTTAAGAATTTATTTCTCTATTGGAAAAAGATTGTGTGTTCTATACTCTGAGATCTATTAATGTTGCAATTGATTGCACCAGCAACTGCAAATAGCATGTTCAGTCTTTAATGAGCTTCCCTATTCATTAGAACTTACATTATCTCAATCTTCTGTACTGCGAAGACACAAACAGATCTCTGAGTGCTCAATGGAGGGAGGTACATTACTGAGAAGAAATTCTCAAACCATAGTAATAAGAAAGTTTTTGTAATCTGTCTGAAGCTCATTGAAAAGACTACCTCCAGGAGATAAGGTGTAGAGCTGGATGAACACATCAGGCCAAGCAGCATCGGAGGAGCAGGAAAGCAGCTTTCCTGCTCCTCTGATGCTGCTGGGCCTGCTGAGTTCATCCAGCTCTATACCTTGTTATCTCAGATTCCACAGCATCAGCAGTTCCTACAGCCTAGAGGAGAGTAATTTTTGCAGCTTGCCCCATTCGTCTGGGGAGAGATAGATGAGACCTTTAGATTCACTCAGTTTCTTCAGGATCTGTCTTTCTTAAGGTTAAATTGAGACCGATCATCTACAATGTGCACCTGATTATTAGGATGATTCCAAAAAGGGCTGAGACTGTAATCCATCACATGTATTTGAAAGCACTCTGACACATCAGTGATGCTTATATGTCATCTAAAGGGCTGGTTCATGTTTTGAAGCTGTTTCTTATATTCAATGTCCAACATAGGGACACATCAAATCAATTCAAAGAATGTAAACATACATTCTCCACATTCTCTAGTCACCCTTACTTTTATAACCACTCTCCTCTTTATGCATCAGGTTAAACAGCTGATTCTCTAACAGATAAACAAGAACATGTAAGAAAACATTCATCAGTTCCTCAACTGATTTACTTTACTTCTATCAAATTGAGTCACACTGAATGAACAGCACAGAAACATGCCATTCTGAATAAAATCCTAAAGATCTGCAGATGTTTGTGGTCAAAAAGGAAAACAGAAATTACTGCAAATGCTCAGCAGGTCTGGCAGCTTCTGTGGAGAGAGTTAACGTTTCAGATTTAATGACTGTACTTCAGTTCTAAGGAAGGGTCACTGGACCCAAAGCGTGAACTCTGATTTCTCTCCAAAAATGCTACCAGGCCTGCTGAGTCTTTTCAGCAATTTCTGTTTTTGTAACATGCCACTCTGACAAGATATCATGCCAACATTTGTGTTCTACATACTCCTTGGCCCACAATGATGTCAATGGAATCCCTTCTGTTGTCTTGGAAACCCCTACAGAGTTCCACCCAAAATATTTATTTTCTAAAGGCTAGGATCGCAGAATTTTCCGTCATTGAGCTAGGAACTTAATTAATTTACGTCAAAACATAATATAATTATGCTGATCTGCACTACTTCAATTTTAGGATTCTTGCTGGGGACATTAAGGCTAAAACTCATATGCTAGATTTTATTGGGACTTTATTTAGTAAATCCAACGCGAGGATAACTTTCTTGGAATTTTAATTCAAAACCTTCAACATGAGAGATTACAGTGCTCTTTGTGCTCTAGAAGCTATCCCAATGCAGCAATGCTTATTGTGTGGATGAATGTATCAGGTCATGAACTGACTAACATTAGCCCCTATCACTCAGCCATCTTGGTAATTGTGAATGATAATCTTAAGGCACGTTTTTATATGTTCTTTTGCCCCCACAGATCCTACAAATGAATCTTGGACACTGAGTTGCTCTATGCACTCAATGTACAAAACAACATGAGACAACTTTCAATAAAGAAGATCTATATCATGTTTATGGCAATTAAGCATTGAAACAGCTCAAACTTGTAGCATCTAGCCTGAGAAGATGATTTTGATTTAGACCTTTGTTATGAAAGGTTAGTGCCTAATTCACTCTGGTATTTCCTTCCAGTACAGTATGTCTGACATTTATGCTCCATACCTGAATGTAAACAATTTCCATGAACAAGGAGAGGTCTTTTGTAATAGGGAATTTGGAAATATTTCATGTAATGAGGGAAATAGAGGAGTTAAGTTAATAGAGTTAAATGTCTTGGTGCCATTCCTACAGCATAATACCTATGAATCTCAATGGCCAGTAAGTGATTGCAGAAGCTTCAATTTATTTGTATGGAAAATTATGTGGAATACCCTGCACAGAAACAGATCATCCAGTTTAATTTGGTTCCTGCCATTATGAATGTTCCGCCATCTTTCAGCTCTTTCTTGTCTAACTGTATCGGAACAACATCCAATCCCCAACTCTGTATAACGATTATCCAGCATTCCCTCAAATCCATCTACACAATTCACCTCATCCTCTCCGCAGAAGTGAATTTCACATTCTCCCCACTTTTGTTTCAAATGTGCTGCTTGCTTTATCTGATCTTGATGATCCCTGGTTTTGCTCTTCCCCAAAAAATCTCCTTGGACCTGTTTTGAACTTTATGCAGCTGGGTTTTGGCCACATTAAAATCTTGGAATTTATCTCTGAACTATTAAAAGCTTTAACAATTTTAAATAGGTCATCTCACAGCCTTCTCTTTTCAAGAGAGAAAATCCAACCAATTCTTCCTCTCCAGGTAGACACAGCCTTACACTTTTGGTATCATCTTTTACATCAATTTACATCCTCTCCATCGCCTCTATTTTGTTTTTATAATATGGTGACTGTACATACTACTCCAAGTTTGGTCTAAAGTGGGATGTATGTTAATGATTCTATCCCTCTAGAAATAAATCCTAGTTCTTGGAATGTTTTCTGTAATGACCTTATTCAGTCATGCAGTCAGTGACTCATGTATTTGCACTTCCTGCATCTACTGTTACACCACTTCAGTTTAGAATCTTATTTACTAAGAGTTATGTGCCAGTTTTATTTTACTTAAAATTTAACACTTCACACTTGGCTAATTAATTTATCAATAATATGCATATTTCTCAAGTTGATTGGAAACTAACTTTATCACTGCAAGAAACATCTTCCTCTCCCGTTCAAAGTTCACTGCAAAATCATATTGAAGGCTATTGTCATTTAAAGTTTATGGTTCTGAAATTGTAGCACAGGATTCAATGCTAAAACGCAAGTTGAACAAAAGAATTTAATAAATCAATTAATTTGTATGTTGTGATCAGAAAAAAATAACTGTGGCTATATAAAACCCTTTAGTTTGTCAAACTCCTTTAAAAATGGAGACTTATCATCCTTACACTGACTGTGAGACTATCAAAATGCACAATTTCCCCTGGTGTGGTCAGATATATGAATAATTTTTATTTAAAAGTTAACATCTCCTCAAATAATAAACATAATCTGGACATACTACTTACATCCTGAAAGAAATGCATTTCTCAGAAATGCGAGTTATTCTTGTTTATCATAGTCATATAACAGAGAACAGAATTTAGCATTCTCATCTCAAAGCTAACTTGGTCCACATTGCATATCTCCTATCGTCAGGCTAAATAAACTCATCTACAATTCATTTGCACTTTTTATTGAAAATATAAATATAATTTTTGCAACACAATAAGGCAAACAGAACAAGATCAACCAATAGATACATCTTAAAATAAATACATTCAGAAGCTTGAAACTAGTATACTAAATTATGTAACCATCTAATAACAGCAGCACTGAGTACTGTTTAACATTGAGAATATGCAAGTAATCTGAATGCTTAAATTTAATATACACTGTTGCATCATCACTTCGGTTCCACTGAGATGAGAAAAATTAGCATGGACATTCAAGTCAGTACTGCTAACCGCTTCAAGATCCAAGACCCTAGAGACATCAACGACACTGGAAAAAGCACAAAATTATGAGGAGGATCCTCATATGTTTATTGTAAGTAAGATTCTTACTTAAAAAAAGACGTAAGCATCATCTCTACAAAACAGTGACAACTGGTGGATCGGAAATGGGGAAAAAAACTGACAAGTCCGGGCTGTGATTTTCAAAATATCCAGTGCGCAATTCTTACCCAAAAACGCTTTTAGCTCATGCATGTGAATTTTACTCAGTCAATGGCTGCATCCAAAAATCAATCTCATTACCAGCTCCCTGTTAAAACAGCAGTTTAAGTCACTAACAGTGCTCATTGAAAGGAAATTAGACTTTATTCACATCTTCATTCTGCAGAAAGTTGGTGATATAAAAATTAAGAAAAGTTGTGGAGCAAAAACAAAATCATTTACTGACAGCTATTGGACGGCAACATTCAGAGGACAATGCAATGTTGACTCTAAATTATGATGTTCAACATTTCGTCAGCATAAAGTCAATCCAAAGTGGTTTGTTGTAAGTTGATTTCAGTCTGCACATGCTAAACTTGTTACAGATATAACACAGTATGGAGCTGGAGGAGCACAGCGGGCCAGGCAACATCAGAGGAACAGGAAAGCTGACATTTTGGATCGGACCCTTCTTCTAAAATTGGGGAGGGGGAAGAGAGCTCTGAAATAGATAGAAATGGTCAATCTTAAAGAAGGTGTAACAAGTTCAGAAATAGTAAGAACTGCCGATGCTGGAGTCAGAGGTAATGCAGTGTGGAGCTGGAGGAGCACAGCAAGCCAGGCAGCATCAGAGGAGCAGGGAAGCTGATGTTTCGAGTCAGAGGGGAAGGGTGCTGTGAAATAAATAGAGGCGTGGGGCTGAAGAAGGTAGGTGGGATGGTAAAAGTTGAGTGCACGTAGGCAGTGGTGGGGATTGGTCAGTGAGATGGGAGGAACAGATAGGTGGGACAGAAGATGGACAGGTTGCGTCAGGTCAAGGAGGCGGGGATGACAGAGAGGGTTGGTCAAGGGATGAGGCCAGGTGTGGGGAGATTTTGAAGCTAGTAAAGTCCACATTGAGACCACTGGGATGTAGACTCCCAAGGCAGTTAATTCCACCCTGGGAGCCTACAACCCAATGGTCTCAATATGATACCTCCTTGGGAGCCTATAACCCAATGGTTGTACCCCTCCAGTTTCAAAATCTCCCCACCCCACCTGCACTCACCTATCACCATTCCACCTACTTCCCTAGCCCCAACCCTCCTCTCTCTATTTATTTCACAGCACCCTTCCCCTCTGACTCGAAACATCAGCTTTCTTACTCTCTGATGCTGCCTGGCCTGCTGTGCTCTTCCAGCTCCAGACTGCATGACCTCTGACTCCAGCATCGGCAGTTCTTACTATTTCTGAACTTGTTACACCTTCTTTAAAGATTGACCACTTCTTCTTAACACCAGAACCTCTGACTCATACTACACTTTATAGCAGAAGGCACAGACGGGCTGAATCCTAACTAATAAGGAATATTGCAGTGTGATTCCGATCACACTGATACCAAGGGAAAGCAGGTGACTGTAGCTATTGGGCAAAGCAGAACCAGTCATCATTGGAAAATAACATGAAATAAACTTGTTGTGAACGATTATTCTCTACACCATTCTTTCTACAACACTTCTTCTGGAATTATATTGTGTAAAATTGTACCAATCACAAATATCATTTCATATTAAAGAATAGGATGTTCACTTTAAAAGTTTATTAAATACTTCTAATTGCGCACAATGACTTATGTGGCTAGTTCTATAAAGTATTTTTATAAATGAAGTGATAGTGACTTTGTGTAGATTTTAACTTCCTTGTTAGTTTTGAATCTATATAAACAAACACCTGTATCCTCAAGAACAGCACAACCTCCTAATTTGCTTCCGTGACGACATTAATCAATCCTATGCTATAGTGAAAGCACTTGTCAGTGCTGAGAATAACAATACCAAATGGCAGTTACATTCCCGGAAGGAAAAGTTCCCAAGTCTAGCAGGTGATATTCCACCTTTAAGGCCAATTCCCAGACTCATAACCCCAGCCACTGTGTGTGAGTTAACCCAGTACTGCACTTTTTTATGATCTCCATTTACTTTAAGGAATTCACGTTTGTTCCAAGCAGGTCTCGAATGTTCTGGGCAGTGAGTTTCTGAAAGATAAGTTGGTTGTAATGTTACAACAGAATATTCTCATGTCTGTTTTATAATGTCAGAAGGAGGAAGGCACCACTGAAAGAATAATGTACATTGAAAGACACATACAAATAATACAGAAACAAGGTGATTAATAGGAGAAGTAACGGTATAGTGGTATTATTGCTGGACGGTTAACCCAGGGACCTAGCTAAGTGTTGGGGACCTGGGTTCAATTCCCACCATGTAGATTTTGAATTTGAATTCAGTAAAAATCTGGAATTCAGAGTCTGGTGATGACAATGAGTCAATTGTCAGAAAAACCCATCTAATGTCCTTGAGGGGAAGGAAATCTGCTGTCCTTACCAAGTCTGGCCTACATGTGATCCCCAACCCACAGCTATGTGACTGTTGCTGTAGGCAGTTATGGATAGACAACAAGTGCTGGCCTAGACATCCTGTGAAAGAAGAAACCCACTTGCTCATGTTATTATTTGCAATCTATGTAAGTAAAAAAATCTTAATTGCATATGTACCATAACCTTCACCTACCCCCCATCCCATCTGATACTCAACGTAGCATAGTTGCTGTCGTAACCTTTTCATTCTTTCATACTAGCAATCATACTGTTCTGATGAATTTAATTCCAATCCTGATGTGAGGCCCTCCAATCAACCTGAAGTATGTCGCTCTAACCAAGTGGTGCTGTGAATAATCTCTTTAATTTGAGGGAGCTGGGTTAGAAATGCTCTTCAAAGGTAGCAGAACTGGCCAGTTGTGAACCAGCTGTCTGTGCTTGACCCTGCACCATTTCACTTCCATTACACACAAGGAAATGAACGACAACTGAAATGTTTATTATGGCATTATTTGCTTAATAACGGTCATACAGTCGAGTGCACCCCAGTCCCACTTTAAACCTGGTCGAAACGTGATAAACTTCATGGTTCCCTTTCCTTCACAGCTGAGATCATGACATTCAGATGTGGTCTCTAGTCTAGGCAAGGTCTCGTAAATATAGCAGGTGTGCAGCAAAGAGGTGACCTGTGGTGATTAACATGGGCTGGATTGTATGAATTCCTGTTTCTGGGCACTGTATCTAATATCGGGTTTCTGTGTGAGGTGTTAAAGAGCTGGATGTTGGTGCAGGCCTCCACTGATACTCAGTTCTATTTCCACTGGATTGAGGTGGCTGAATGTCTCAAAGCCCAAGTGGATGTTGCCAGCAGCTAAACTCTGTAAATCAGATAAAACCCTAAAAGAACTGCGGATGCTGTAAATCAGGAACAAAAACAAAGTTGCTGGAACATCTCAGCAGGACTGTCAGCATCTGTGAAGGAGAAAACAGTTAACATTTCGGGTCAAGTGACCCTTCCTCAGAATTCTGTAAATCAGATGCTCGTGCACCACCTTCTAGAGAACAGAGAGAACTATCAACGCACTATTTCTAAACAACAATTCTTCATAAAAATTGAGTGAAATGGAGGATTTGTATTTAATTGGTAAACTTTTAGATGTAGAAATTGCAATGAACTTCAAATTAATTGTACAATTCTTCAAATTATCATCAATGCAGATTGTAATATAGCTTAGCAATATGTGGCTTGAGTTCATTAAAATAGGCTTTGAGTTCACCAGCAAGATCCTGGAATGCAACTTTAGCGCCACCAAAAAGCATGCCTTTCTTCACCTGGGTACATGTGGAAATATTAAGTGGTTAGGGCGTCCTGCAATAAAATGGTAATGCTGTCACAGCTTGGATAACATGAACACTTTAAGGAATTTAGAGGTCTGTGTTCAATAAGAAGCTCATCTTTTCACTTTCCGAAAAGTAGAAGACTACAATGTTGGAAATATGAAATAAAAACAGAAAATACTAGACTGCAGATCTGACTGCATCTATGGAGTAAAAACACAGAATAAACACTCCAATCCGATGACTGTCAAGCTGAAAAGATGACTCAGTTCTCTCTCCACATCTAGTGCCATATCTGCTGCGTAATTAAACAATTTTGTTCTTATTTTACCATTTAACTTTGCTTCATTTAAACAGAAAATAAAATGTTCCTGGGGATTTTTACAGGTTCACTGCTGAGAAACAGCAACTTCTGCGAATCTGACACTCACTTCAGTTCACTGAGAAGGATAGTCCTGAGGTTGGCTTCACTCAGGGTACACAATAATTGAGCACCAATCGGATCCAATGCAGTGGCATTTAGCGGCCCAGACCTCTGCACGTACTTTTCAACAACTACTTTGGTCTTAAATGGAAAGAAAGAGTGAAATTCATTTCATTTGTTTATTCTTTGCACAATATAAACACAGAACTTTTATCCAATTGCTATTTCTTCCATTCAAATCCTTGCAATACTAACGAAAATATAGGCCTAGCTGCTTAAATTACAACATGACGAAGTGAGCTTGCTAAAAATAATGTCTATAAAGAAGCATAACTGAATGTAAGTTCCTTCAGGCATTGATTGAGCTGCTCTGTATTCTCCCTTGTCATTACCAGCAAAATATTTTTTGTCAGAGTCAGGTCTTTTATGGACTTGGATCTCAAATAAGTAAGAACTTTCCATCGTCTCAGCCCTGGGACCACTTACTTAGTAATCTTGCTGTGACAGCATTCAAAGATGTTAAAGTATTTGATGACGAATATTTTACCAAGTACTTTGGATGTAAAAGAATTCCATACACTCTTCTTTGTTGACATAAGCCAATATAGCATAAATAACACTTAAAATGAGGAATTCAGTCAAACTGTTTAGAGGGTCATACAATCAGAAACTCGCTGCTAATCTATATCATTTCCAGATTTAGGCTACACCTTAGAACAAGTGCAAGGATATCTGCACTAGTTATGTTCCACATGCTGATCTCTTTGGGGCCAACACAATAATTGTGAATCCCAGCTATTGTATCTGTTCTTCTGGCAGTCCATTTGTGTATATCAGTTCCAAAATATTAAAAATTGTATGTTCAGTCAGATTAAGAAGCACACAAGTTGCCAAAACTATATATTCAACAATTTATTGCAATTTCGGGTCCTCTTACATGGCTGAGGGATTTCTCTTTCTTATCCAGAAGAGAAGTTAACTGTGGAACTGCTCAAGGTTGCATACTACCAAAGGGAGCCTTACAAATGATGACTTATTTGCTCCATTCACTCGATTCAAACCCTTCATTGCTTCTCACTGATTCTTTTTTGAATGCCTGAAGGCAGAGCATCTGGCAGGTGCCACCATGTCTACCAATGAAAAGACAAAAAAAAATCAGCTTGTTGTGAAATTGAATGCAGCAGTTAAGACACTACTCAAGCTGCAATCTAATTTTCTCAAAATGCACCAAGATTTTCAAGACAGTTTTTATTTTGCTATAATTAGGCTTTACAAAATGAGCTGTCAGTAATGTATGGTGGTCTCCTAGTTATGTGCTGCATTAGGGTACTGTAAGCACTCAGCAATATTAGCTTATAAAATCTTGAAGACTTACCTCTCCAAATTTCCTTTTCGGAATAAGCAGCTGATCACTGTTAAAAGATTTATGTCCCAGTTCAGAGTGGTTTGATATCAGCATGCTATTATTTAAACGGGCATCTAACTTTGCAGCTGTATAACCTACAGGCAATAATGTATTTTTGTTTTTTTTAATGAATTCTCTGTCACAATCTGTGACGATAAAAGATATTTGCTTTGTAAGAATCTTTACAGACCTTTTTTTTGAGAAAGTAGAAGGAAACTGGTGTAACACAGAGGAGATCTGAACTTTTAGAATTGTCTAGTGGACAGCTCAAGAGATGGTTTATGATATTCAAGCAGTTGAAAGAACTTAACGTACACAATCAGACTGGTCCATAAAACAACTTGTATTTATGTAGCACTTCTTTGTAGCAATTCACCCCAAGGCATTTCAACAGAGCATTCAGAAACAAAATTTGTCACTGAACAACATAAAAGAACAGGAGGCAGATAATCAAAAGTTTTGAGAGAGATGTCGGAACAAAATGATGTCAAAGCAGAAAAGACAGGTAGAGAGACAGAGATATTTAGGGAGGGAATTCCAGGGTTGAGTGTCTCAGTAGTTAAAGGCATGATTGCTAAGTGTGCAGTGATATAAACTGGGGACCAACAAGAGATCAGAATTAGAGAGGTGCAGGTATCTATGAAGACTGTAGTCTAGACGTGACTACAGATACAGTGAGGAACATGCCTTGCAGAGACTGGAAAACAAAGTTGAGTATTGTTAAATTGAGGTATTATGAAACCAAGAGCCAATGTACATCAGTGAAGAAGAAGCTGATGGCTGAACAGGTGGTACACATTAGGATATGTACAACCTGGATGTGGATAACTTTGTGGAAGATGGAAGTGTGAATCTGGTCGAGACTACACTGGCATAGTCAAGTCTAGAGGTTTTGTCAGGAGATGAACTGAGGCACGCGTGGAATCAGACAATGCACAAAGGTGAAATTCTGAATCAGTACATACTTTGCTTCACTGCTCTTTACTTACTAGTGGAACGTGTCAATCGTCTTCCAAAGAGGCACTTGAGGACTTGGGGATTTTTGTCACCAAGAACCTGCAGAGTGGAATATAGTATTTGAATTGTTACAATTGTTTATGTGATACAGTTTAAATGAGCAACTAATTCAGTACTGATTTTTTTCATCAAATTGACATTCTGAAATAAGTAATACACAGCCTACGTAAAGCATAAAATGCAGCTCAGGATATTAAATTGGTTTTGTTGTTTTTATAAGCACTGTGTCACTATGTATACACACACCAGAACACAGAGGCCAAAATCATCACATTCTTTCTCTGCCTTTCACTGTACTTATTAAATTTTCCATTCATTATTGCGCAGTAAATTGAACTGGCCTGATTTTGAAATTATTGTAAATGTTCCGGTTCAACAATTCAGTCCAAGACATGGAAGAGAGGATGTTAAATTTCCCTTGCCAGCTGAGCATTCCAAATGGTCAGAGGAAACCTGAATAGGAAATTTCAGAAGTGCTGAAAGGTAAATTCTACAAATTAACAGCTGACCAAAATATATACAATTCATATTTGGCACTTTAGCATGTATCTCCACAGCTGATACAAAGCACTGTTATAAGGGATATTGAGAGATCTTTCCATGAGGTAACACAGGTGATTACACCAATACATGGATATTTCAAAATTGATCATCAACAATGGAGGAGGTCACCATATGGACACATCTTCTAGAGCAGAGATTTGCTCTCTATATCACGCCACACACTACAGTTGCATAAGTCTGGCTGAAGCACTTGGAGCTAAAAAAATACCATGAAACGAAAACAGAGAGTGGAGGAGAAACTTACGGGGTCTGGCAGCGTCTCTGGAGAGAGAAACTGCTAACGTGTCCAGTCCTGGGGCCCTTGCAGACCTGCTGAGTTTCTCTAGCGAGGTCTGCTTTTGTTTCAGAGCTTCAACATCAGGAGGTCCTTTGTTTTCTATTCTTTTAGTTTACAATACCATGCAAATATTTCAACAATCTCAAGAGGAAGATATTGGAAAGAGTTACTCCACAAATTTCATGTTTTTTTTAGTTAGACATGAGTGAAACAAGTGGAACAGAGAACAACAAATACTAAAACCTTTATATGGCATTCAATCCCACAAATTCTGATATAGTTTTCAATGTGGATACAGTTAGTTACGCTAGAATTACCGATTTCTAAGCACAGGATTTGCTCACCCATCTGAAAGGCAAATATGCAGTCAAGTTCAGCTAATGAAAAGAGCAGAGTGAATGTTTTGATTCTATCATGACTCTTCTTCGGAAGCCTCACTGAAACTCGCCCGAAGGTCAATCATACTGGGGATTTTTGTCACCAAAAGCCTGCAGAGTGGAATATAGTATTTGAATTGTTACAACTGTTTATGTGAAACAGTTTAAATGAGCAACTAATTCAGTACTGATTTTTTTCATCAAATTGACATTCTGAAATAGGTAATACACAGCCTACATAAAGCATAAAATGCAGCTCAGGATATTAAATTGGTTTTGTTGTTTTTATAAGCACTGTGTCACTATGTATACACACACCAGAACACAGAGGCCAACATCATCACATTCTTTCTCTGCCTTTCACTGTACTTATTAAATTTTCCATTCATTATTGCGCAGTAAATTGAACTGGCCTGATTTTGAAATTATTGTAAATGTTCCAATTCAACAATTCAGTCCAAGACATGGAAGAGAGGATGTTAAATTTCCCTTACCAGCTGAGCATTCCAAATGGTCAGTGGAAACTTGAAAAGGAAATTTTTACAGTATGTGCCTCTCCTAGGATGCCTGACCTGTTGGATTCCTAAATTCCTCCTTTTTTTCAATTTCAGTGCTACAGCATCCACAGTTAGATTTCGCCTATTTAGTTTGAATGCTGAGGAGACTCTCTTTTATCAGCTTTAGAACATGGCTGCTAGTCTGCCTGGCAGCTGTCTATTTGCTCTGGAGGTCATTGCAGAATGACCAGCCATTACCACGCACTTTCTTAAGAACTCTGGTGTGGTGCAGTGGTAATATCCCTACCCCATGTCTGGGTTCAAGCCCCAGAGGTGTGTAAGGACATCTCAGAACAGGTCAATTAGGAAAAATTGCTTAATTTAAGAAAAACACAAACATCCCATGACTGTGAGCTTCCTTGGGTTACAAGTGCTTTCTGAAGCTGATTAAAATGGTTGACTTTCCAAAGATGAGAAAAGTAGTGAACTTCATTGAAGAAGTGTAACTGGGTGCAGCTTTATTGGGCAAAAGCAGAACCAGAAACAACGTTCATGAATCTGCAAAAAGGGAACAACGATCCATCTTATCACAGAGATGAGGGACATGCAATGCCCGCGATAGCCAGAGACCAGGAAAACAACACTCGAGTCATGAACAGATAGTGAGAACTGCCAATGCTGGAGTTAGAGATAACACAATGTGGAGTTGGAGGAACACAGCAGGCCGGGCGGCATCAGAGGAGCAGGAAAGCTGACATTTCGGGTCGGGACCCCCTTCTTCAGGAATGGGGCTTTCTGGAGAAGGGTCCCGACACGAAATGTCAACCTTCCTGCTCCTCTGATGCTGCCCAGCCTGCTGTGTTCCTCCAGCTCCTCACTGAGTCATTGACTCACCTTTTTCTTGCCACCCCTACCCTTATAGAATCAACTTCCCGCTTTCTTGGTCTATCTAACCACTCATGCTTCAGCGGCTATTTCTTTCTCCCATTATTGAATCATTTTCCTACACAAAGATAAATTGACAGACCTCAAAAACATTGATCGCTTATCCTTTCCCTCACTAGAGGGTCAGACTAGCTTTCTCAAAGTAAATTCCGCACTTGTCATTTTAAATAAATAGAAGAGAAACTGAATTTTAACAAGCTTCTGTCCTACGGGCAGACTGCTGAGCTCTGCACAGAGTGAAAGTGAAGAAGATACTGAAGACTTGTCACGATAACAAACCCTGTACAATTTTGCTGCACTGAAATCCAGGTGTAGCTTATACCTCTTCATGCATGCAATCTACACTACCATTAACTTGTATCAAATAATTGTCACGATCAGAGAACTGTCTCTCTACCGGAAGAGCAAGACCATTTCCAAAAACATCCACTTCAGTTCCTCACAGAACTGAACCGAAAACATATTATATTTTATGTGAGACTTTCTGAAAGTCCAAATAAACCACATTCACTAGTTCCCTCTGGTCAACTCTACTCCTTACATCCTCAAAGAATTCCTGCAGATTTGTGAATTATAATTTCTCTTTTGCATAGCTCTGTTATGCCTGATTCTACCAGTGTTTTCTCAGCACTCTGCTATAAAATCTTGATAATGGACTCCTGTATCTTGCCCGCCACCAATGTCAGACTCACTAATCTATAACTCACTGTTTTCTCTCTACCTCCCTTCTTAAATAGTTAGGTTACATCAACTCTCCTCCAATAATGCAGGAACTGTTTCAGAGTCTAAAGAATCTTGGAAGATGGCCATCAACGGATTCTCTATTTCTAGAACCACTTCTTTAACTACTCTGGGATGTAGATTATCAAGTCCTGGCAATTTATCAGCTTTCAATCCCATCAACTTCTCTACTCATATAGACTTGCTTCAGTTCCCCACTCTCACCCATAATTTCCGCTACAGTTTTTGCGTCTTCCTTTGTGAAGTTAGACTGAAGTATGAATTTAGTTCAACAGCCATTTCTTTGTTCCTTATTACAAATTAATCTGCTTTTGACTGTAAGGGACCAACATTCGTTTTCACCAATCTTTTCCTGTTTACATTTAAAGCAGCTGCTGTTTTCATTTCAGGTGCTCCCTTTGCTTTTCTTATTTCGCTTTTCACTTCCCTTCTGGACTTTCTTTATTCAGCTGGATTATGACTTCCGATACACTTCAATTTTTTGTTCCACTTCCTAATTCGTTCATCATCCAACTGCTCGTACTTTGGTTGCCCTTTTTCCTCCTTCATGAACATCTTGAACTGTATCTAATCAAATCCGCTTTAAAAGCAAACCATTATTTTATCTCTGCCTGTCAATTATTCATTCCAATTTACCCGGTCCTGAACTGCTCTGAAGCAGAGTCATTGGACTCAAAATGTTAACTCTGCTTCTGTCAAGTTGCTCCAGCAATTTGTTTTCACTTGTTCCAGGACACCAAGTGCTTCATTAATCACTCAACCTGTCCTGCCACCTTCAATGACTTATGCACATGTACACACTTGTCCCTCTTCTCGTGTACCCCTTTTAGCAATGTACTCTTTATTTTATATTGTGGCTCCAGGCTCTTCCTACAAAAATTAATCACTTCACATTTACCCACATTGAACTTCATCTGCCACTTGCCCACTCATTCAACAAACTTGTCTACATCCTTGTGAACATCTACATTATCTTACATTTTGACAGTTCATAATGCTTCCAAGTTTCATATTATCTGAAATTTTCCAATTATACACTGTACACCAAGGTTTAGGTTCTTAGTTTATGTCAGAAGGGGCAAGGGTCCTAATACTGACTGCAGGGAAACTCCATTACTAACATTCCTCCAGTTTGAAAAGCATCCATTCACCACCATTCTCTGTTTCCAGCTACTCAGCCAATTTTGTACCTAGGGTGCTTCTGGCTCTTTTATTGCATCATCTGTAAATTTACCCACAAGTCTCTGTTAAACATTGTATCAGATGCTTTTTGGAAGTCATTGCTCATTATGGATTTCAGCAGTCAGTCATGTGGCATTTACAAGAGTATTAATGCAGTGTATCGCAGTAACAGGAATGCTGTACCATCATAAATGGGAATAGCAAGTTCTTCTCCCATGATGTCAAGGCCCTCTCCTGGATATGCAACACTTCAACATTCCTGCGGTTCTGCATGAGAACAGCGTTGAAGAGTAGTGTGAACTCATGAGACTCCAGAAGCCCATGTCAACGCCAGCACCCCAGAGGTATGATAGCAGCCATCTCTAGAAAGATAGCAGTCCTGCAAATCGCCATGGAAGTTGTCAGTGGATAGGTGACAGTGATTTTCAAGGTGAATGTCCATACATTCAAAATGCTTTCACTCTTTAGATATTATTGCCTGACCTTCTGCGCACATTTTCTATTTCTGCTTTTATGTTATTCTTTAACATCTTCAGATTTCTAGATTCGGTCGTACATTACTTTTGTTTCATTGCAAAAGGTGGTTTTGGGAAATGTGAATTAGTATCTGAAAAAGATAATAAGTTCATGTCGGTTGCTTAAGTAGCATGGCGTGCAGGTGATTTGTATAACATCAACAGTCACACCCTTCTTTCTTGTATATGATTGACAAGATGTTTCTTTCAGAAACCTTACCACAGGCTTAAAAGAACACTGATGATTAGCAGTAGACTGCAGAGACTGAGGACGGTGGAGTTGGTAGGGTGGTCAGCATATTGACTCCTCCTTTATTAGCTCAAGGCTGAACAAAAAGGTGAGTAAATTATGATAGTTAGTGGCCTTTCCAAAGTGAATGTTCTCCTGGAGAAACTTTGAATGTTTGAAAAGAAGCCTCTCCAACAGGCAGACATGGAGAGCAGGTGAAGGTTCTACCTAGTGCATCATTGCAGGCAGAGACAGCATGTGGAGCCATTTCCTCATGAAGTCTACCTTGCCCATACTCCATGAAGGAAGGAACCTAATGTTCTAGGACGTTCATGGTGCAACAACTTGAAGTCATATTGGCATTTATCAGGTTGGTACACTTTATACCTGTACAGGAGCCAATCATGTATTAACTAAGGCCATTTGATACTTAAGAAGGACATGTATTCCATAGGTAGTGTGACTTAAAACCTGTTTTGTATTTGCAGTGTGAGAAAAGGTGAATATTGTGAGTTAATCCTTGTGCAACTTGCAAATCCTTACGTAGACTGTTGGTAGTTGATTTCATTGTTGCGTGCAGAATAATATGAACAAGCTGGTGGACCATTGTAGCATTTGCATTCTCTCACATGGGTCCAAGGCAACCTCAGGAGACAGGGCCTGCAGATGCCACACATATCCACACTGAGCCTGAGGAATTGGCGGACCTGCAGGAGTAATAAGAAGCTGTATACCCAACAGGCAGGGAACTGGTAGGGGCAGAGTGATCAGTCATGTCACTAGCATTCCTGTCCCCAGGCACCAGCATGCCAGTGCAAAAATAGTAGGGACGAGGGGAATTTGCCTAATCCATGCCGAGCCATCTACCCTCAAACTCTGCAAAGTCATCTCCACCGGCCGTCTCACAGGCAGCCACAAATTTGTCACTGCAGAGCCTGTAAGAGGGCAGTCACTCTGAGTCTGATGTGTTATTGAGATGTGACAGCACTTAGTGGTAATGATTTCCAATCCCATCCCTTGTAAGACAGGGTATGTGTTGGATCTATTGTGAGCATGATTAGAGCCCTCAAGTCCTTAGAAAAGAATAAAACTCCTGGAGGTGACAGCTTACTGGCTGAGTTGTATTTATCTCTATGGGACATGATTGGACAGGATTTGCTGGAGGTGCATGACAATATGCTTTTTTATGTAAAATGTGTGAATCCATAAGGAAAGGTATCATTACCCTCATCTGCAAGTAGAAGGGGGAAGAGGGAGGAAATTAGAAATTGGAGACGAATTTCACTGCTGAATGCAGACAACAAAATCCTGTTTAAGGTCATAGCTAACTGAGTCAGGTCTGCTCTGGGATTGGTGATTCACTCTGACCATATCTGTGTTGTACTGGGCAGGATGATCTGAGGACTTCGCACTCCACAGGAATACAATTGTCTAAACGCAGGGCAATGGCTGGATGCCTGCCTCATCAGCCTGAGCCAGGAAATGGCCTTCGACAGGATATCGTACACGAACATGTGGGACGTGTTCTCCAAAATAGGATTTGGGAAGAGAATCCGCAATTGGATCCGACTGCTATATACACCAACATCAGTTGTGCAGTCTCAGTCAATGTGCTAGAATCAGAAAGCTTCAATCATATGCGGTGTAAGCAGGGCTGCCCACTCCCTCCTGCCTAGTTTGTGTGTTGTAGAGTCTTTTGCTGAGTCTGAGAGGGGTGACAGTTCCAGGCAGAGGAGGCCTGCCGATTCAAAGCCTCCCAATATATCAATGACTTTGCCACTTTCATGACTATGTTTGTATGTCAAGATTTTTATGTGTAAAGTATATTTTTGAAATAAAAAAGTCCAGCGTGAGAAATAATTGGGAGGAACAGTGCCATTTACACTAAATCTGCAATTCTGTTAACGTCTTCCCATATTTTGTCACCACCTTCATCAATATATCTCCCAATGTGGTGTCACCTGAGCAACAGATTAATGCATCACCACCACTTGTGTTGTGAAACTGAAACAATTGAAAAAAAAATGAATTCTTGCAAATCTTCTTCTCAAAGAAAAGGATGCGGTTTTGTAATGATATTTCAAACAACTACATCGACCAATCCTAGCCTCTGGTGTCAACGTAATGTTAGTCTACCTTTATTTTACAAATGTCAACAGAAATGCCATGCATTTCAAACGTCTATTTTGAGTGAGCAAGTTTTTCAGTACTCAAAACATAATATTATTTGCATTACTTGAAATTAATTATTGGTTTTACGAAAATGGAAGACAGAAAATTGTCACGTTAATGCAATTATTATTCATTGGTTCGTATCATTAACCATGATATCAAAATACTTTCACCTTCTTTTAAGTTTCCTTTAAACAATAAATGCCCTGATCTTTCAGAATTGAAGTAATATAACCCAGCACATCAAGTTGAAGGAGCAAAAAACTTGGGTGTGAGTGCCAAAGATTTCATGCAACAAAGAGATGATTCACCAGTGAACCTGGTTTTTTTTTAATAAAAAAGGTCTCCAGAAATATTGAAAATATCCTTCTGTGAATTCAATGAAAACCAGATTGGGTGTGACACAAAATCAGCCTCTCTACGGGCGGAATCTTCCCTGGTCCTGAACGAAATGGGCTATGGTGAGAAATTCAGGAGAATTCGTGACAAGTTGCGTGTGGCCATTTTCGATGAGGAGTGCAATTTTCCAACTAATTTCTGGATGTCAAGATGAGAGGCATGCTAAGAACTTAACACTCATCACCACATCATTATTACTTAATCTTGTCTCTTTAATGGGCACTCTCCTATACTACCACCTGCAGGAAAGAAACTAAATGTTGAGAAATCCTGACATGAAATTCAGAGCTGTTGCTTGCCAACACCAACTTACCACATGCTCCTGCAGAACCTCCTTCTTGGATACCCAGCACCAACACCTCTGAACACATTTCATGGGAAGCAATTACACACCTGAAATCCACAAATGCCGGCATCTGACCCATGCCATTTTCTCTGCATCATGGCACATCTTATCCACTTACAGTATGTTTTTGCACTGCCGTGTTGTATCTTGAGTGCACGGGCACTAATCATGGTAATACTGTTCTAAGAATATAGGGATAGGCACTCATCTTACAGATTTTACAGGTAACATCTCAGGGCTGCTATCTTAATGCTCATTGTCGTAGCACCTACCTGAATGCTCACAGCATCTCCCTGCATTGCTTTGCATTTCCTTTCAGTGCTTTTCCCTTCTCAGCTGAACTTTAAAGGCTCACAACTGCCTTACAGTTTCATGCAGACCAAAAACAAGGCAGTTTGTTCTGCTGGTCCACAGTCATCAGGCAAGGTGGTGGACATGTTTCTGTGCAGCACAGTGCTACATCAATGTCTCACCAGCACCATGTACCAGCTACACAGGCGGTAAACACATTCCACGTGTTGCACGCAAACAGCCATGTTTCAGGGGAATACTCCCCAGTCAAGTCTAGGGACACACAGTTTAGTTGGGGGAGGGGGGTGCGCAGCAGAGTATATTAAGGACAGCGTCTAATATCAGCTCAGGGGCTGGTGCACAGTCGGCCAATTAGGACTATACATCGGGGGTCCATACCGTTGTAATCCAGGGAGCAGTTTCCGGTCAGCCCTGTCGGTCCAGTGCAACCCGTCTGGAGATTTGTCAGCAATCTGGTTACCCATTGTTCAACTGTCAAAGCTATGTATTGGTCACAATCAGTCTTGAGGAGTTTGTCCACTAAAAAATCAAATGTATTTACCATGATCTACTGCTGCAGGAGGGAAGCTGGGAAAGTTAATCATAGTGATTGGAGTCAAAATGCTGGGATGCAGAGGGGATACATTATTTGGGGTCAGCAAAATTTGATACACAGGAGGGAATAGGTCATACAGGCCAGTGTATTGTCAACTGTAAGTAGCACTGTGGCCAACATGGGAGACAATGCACTGCTCAGCATGGCATGTTTTACTTGACATGCCCAGGGCTGGGAGGGTAATGTGGGCAGGTGAGGGTTTAGATGGGCTGTGTGGGGTCTCAGGAATTGCAAAGCCTATGAGGTGGCAGGGAGGACTACCTAGAAGTGATGATAATGGTTGAGGGGTCAGCAAATTGGAGAGGCTGTGCCTGCAATTCATTGCTCAAGAACCTGTAAAGAAGTAAGAAATGAGGATGAAAACTATCTGCAACCACACCTTGAGTGGGTAGTGTTCATGTTTTACCTCGACCAGAGTCTACTTTCTAAACAATCAGCACAATTACTTTTTGTTTACTTTGATATTTCTTGCAAATTGTCCTGATGAGTGAAAGATGAAATATGTGTTTTTCAGCAATACTAATACCTCCAGTTATGTAGCTCAAGATCCCAGTTTTTAAACCACTCTCTCAATTCATCCTGATGCCTTATCTGTGTATTTAAAACCCCAGATGCCTCTGGCTCTGCAGGCTTTAAAAGCTGTACCATAGAGGATATATTGACTGATCTTATCCTTCTACGAAAATGCATCATTTAGTGCAAAAAACACCACTTTATACTTCTCTGTATTAAATTCCTTTGGCCATTTGTCTTCCTACCGTATCAGAGATAATAGGAACTGCAGATGCTGGAGAATCCGAGAAAACAAGGGTCTTGGCCCGAAACGTCAGCTTTCCTGCTCCTCAGATGCTGCTTGGCCTGCTGTGTTCATCCAGCTCCACACCTTGTTTTCTCTGTCATCCTACTGTGCTGGTCAATTGACACCACCTGCACTGACTACCACACCTCGAAGTTCAGCTAAATTGGAGGATCTGAAGTTTTAGATAACAAAGTGTGAAGCTGGATGAACACAGCAGGCCAAGCAGCATCTGAGGAGCAGGAAAGCTGACGTTTCGGGCCAAGACCCTTGTTTTCTTGGATTCTCGAGCACAAAAGTTGACGTTTTGGGCCTAGAGAGCTGATGAAGGGTCTAGGCCCGAAACGTCAGCTTTTGTGCTCCTGAGATGCTGCTTGGCCTGCTGTGTTCATCCAGCTTCACACTTTGTTATCTTGGATTCTCCAGTATCTGCAGTTCCGAATATCTCTTAGCTCTGAAATTTTACTCATTTTTGCAAGATCCAACTCATTTATACATAAAGCAGTAGACCCAGTACTGAACATTGGACAAGCTTATACCAATGCTCCTACTGCAATGAGCCTCAATTTTATTAGACAGCTTCTTATGTAATATTTTGTAAAATGTTTTCTTAAAATTCATATTGAAATCCACCATCATCCCTTCAACAACTTTCTCTTATTTTACCAACAAAATGAATTACATTGTTCAGGCTTGATTGACCGCAACAATTCTGTCCTGGCTCACCTTAATTCAAACCTCTCCAAGTGCTTACTGACTTTTTCGCCCTGGTTAGTGTTTCTAAAACATTGCCCACCATTGCCATTAAAGTCTGTGGAAACTGGGAATTCCATGCTTAAATAGTCATATTTGCCACACTCTAATCCTCTTGTACTTTCCTCATATCTGGGAGGAAGATTATGGCAAACCCTGTACCCAGTTCCTTCAGCAACTTGGATGCAAACCACTTGGACCAAACACCTTTTACAATCTAAATACAGTCAGTCTTATTCCTCAATAATTCCTGCTTATTAATCTTTACACCATCCATTACCTCTACCTTCTCCACTTTTATCTATATTTTGTCAGTATCAGCTTCCTTAATAAAGATAAACACAAAGTACGTATTAAATATTCTAGCCTTGTTTTGTGCTTGCAATCATACGTCTTCCTCTTAGCCACTGGTATGACCCACCCTGCCTCCTGTTACATGGTTAGCATTTACATGGCTATTAATAGCAAGACAAGTTTAAGAAACAAAGCAAATTATTTGAAAACAATCATAGAAAAATAACAGGGTAACTGCTGATCAACTACCGTAATGTTCCAGCCTCAAGATCACCACTGGATTCCAAGCCAGACGGTGCGTGGGGAAGAATCCAGGGGGCAGTGGGGATTGCCAGAAATGAGGGCGCTGGGGGATCCACGCCGCGTGCTTTGACCAGTAATTGTACTGGGCTTGAACAGAGTGACTATCCCCCGAAAAGGCCACAGGAGGAGTTTGTCGAGTGACCTTTCGAAGATACATGATAACCGTGCTACTCCCATTACAGTGATAATGGGAACTGCAGATGCTGGAGAATCCAAGATAATAAAATGTGAGGCTGGATGAACACAGCTGGCCCAGCAGCATCTCAGGAGCACAAAAACTGACGTTTCGGGCCGAGACCCTTCATCAGAGAGGGGGATGGGATGAGGGTTCTGGAATCAATAGGGAGAGAGGGGGAGGCAGACTGAAGATGGAGAGAAAAGAAGATAGGTGGAGAGTATAGGTGGGGAGGTAGGGAGGGGTTAGGTCAGTCCAGGGAAGACGGACAGGTCAAGGAGGTGGGATGAGGTTAGTAGGTAGGAGATGGAGGTGCGGCTTGGGGTGGGAGGAAGGGATGGGTGAGAGGAAGAACAGGTTAGGGAGGCAGAGACAGGTTGGACCGGTTTTGGGATGCAGTGGGTGGAGGGGAAGAGCTGGGCTGGTTGTGTGGTGCAGTGGGGGGAGGGGACAAACTGGGCTGGTTTTGGGATGCAGTGGGGGAAGGGGAGATTTTGAAGCTGGTGAAGTCCACATCGATACCATTGGGCTGCAGGGTTCCCAAGTGGAATATGAGTTGCTGTTCCTGCAATGTTCGGGTGGCATCATTGTGGCACTGCAGGAGGCTCATGATGGACATGTCATCTAAAGAATGGGAGGGGGAGTGGAAATGGTTTGCGACTGGGAGGTGCAGTTGTTTATTGCGAACCGAGCGGAGGTGTTCTGCAAAGCGGTCCCCAAGCCTCCGCTTGGTTTCCCCAACGTAGAGGAAGCCACACCGGCTACAGTGGATGCAGTATACCACATTGGCAGATGTGCAGGTGAGCCTCTGCTTAATGTGGAAAGTCATCTTGAGGCCTGGGATAGGGGTGAGGGAGGAGGTGTGGGGGCAAAGTGTAGCATTTCCTGCGGTTGCAGGGGAAGGTGCCGGGTGTGGTGGGGTTGGAGGGCAGTGTGGAGCGAACAAGGGAGTCATGGAGAGAGTGGTCTCTCCGGAAAGCAGACAGGGGTGGGGATGGAAAAGTGTCTTGGGTGGTGGGGTCGGATTGTAGATGGCGGAAGTGTCGGAGGATGATGCGTTGTATCCGGAGGTTGGTGGGGTGGTGTGTGAGAACGAGGGCGATCCTCTTTGGGCGGTTGTGGCGGGGGCAGGGTGTGAGGGATGTGTTGCGGGAAATGCCAGAACCCTCACCCCATCCCTCACTCTGATGAAGGGTCTAGGCCCGAAACATCAGCTTTTGTGCTCCTGAGATGCTGCTTGGCCTGCTGTGTTCATCCAGCCTCACATTTTATACTCCCATTACATCCGTGGCCCACCAGCACATTCCTTAATCGATATTCTGCCTCTGCTGGGCGGGTTTCCTGCCCATTGCCATTCCTGCCCCAACTTTATTGGGAAGTTTATCCGACGCCGGGAATGTGAGATTGGTGCTCTACGTTCTTTCTCCCACCCACCACTGTGCTTGCTGTGGTGCATTCCAGTAAATGCTGCCCGCATTATATTCGACAAAGAAAGCTTGGGACTTTTGGAGCTTCACCTCCTCCGTTCACTGACAATCCGAGATCACTCTCCTGGCTGTCTGTTACCATTTTTTTGAACGGGGCAGAACAGATGATCCTGATTATTTACATTTGCTGCCAACAAATGCAATGAGTCAACACTATTTCTTAATCATTTCAAAACATGTCATTGGCGATTTTTAAAAGTAAAATCATATTTGTACGAAGTAATAAACTAGGTAAGGGCGTAGTCGCCACCTTTCTGTGATTGGTATGATTAGATTGCGTGATCTTACTCATTCTGGGAGTTCCATACTGCCCCAATGACGGCTAAAGACGTCAGTTCTACGGTGAGCACAATACACTGCTGAGGAATGCACGTTCCCTCCCTGATATATGCAGTTAACACCAGACTGGATACCGTACTATTTTTAGGTCCCAAATTAAATCGCTGTACTCTAATCCATTAATGCCCCAAATGGTTTATATGTGAGGCATTGCAAGTAACATAAGTATTCCCACAGAGACAAAAATCAGTGGCGCTCCCACTTTAGGTCATTATCTAGTGACAACTAATTTCACATCTTGACAGCACACCAAAAAAGCAGATCACACCTGAGCCAGAAACCCTGTGGATTAATCAAATTTGATCATTACACGCATCTTGAGACACGATGCTCCAGGGTCTCTTGTGGAATAGTAGTGTCCTTACGTCTGGACCGCGAGGCCTGGGTTAACGCTCTATTTGTTTCAGAGATGTGTAATAAGATCTCTGGACAGGTTAGCTGGGTAAACATATCTGAGATATTGACATTAATTGCACTTGGACCAGCAAAAAAGGATTTATATTGTACAAGAAGACTTCATTTTATACAATCTCTTTCTTAATTACAGCTTATTAAAAATCACCATACAACAAATTGAATACTTTTGAAGTGTAGTCACAGTTATAATGTCAAAAATGCAGCTCCCAAGTTGCATACAACAAGCTCCTACAGATGTATAGTACTCTATTATTAGTGATATTGATTGAAGATAAATTTGTTCATAACATCAGAGATAACTTCCCTGTTGTGCTTTGAAATATTGACACAATCTTTTACATATATCCGAGAGAAAAGATAAGACCTCTGTATTCAAAAGACAACAGCCCCAATTTTCCAAATCTGAATGGGAAGCTATGAAAATCTGATCCACTTATTTAACATGACTTAACTTCAGCAAAAAAAGTTTAATCATTTTTAGCCTTTACAAACAAACAGTTATGTAAGCAGTGTACTTAAGTTTTGTGTAAAATTTCTGCAGCAGGAGAAAAAGTGGTGTTGGACAAAACTGCACAGCAAGTAACTACTAACTGCTTCAATCACTCATTGTAGTTCAATTCCACTCCCAGGCTAAGACAATGAGGCAGTCACCTTATCCTACCCTATCATAATACCTTTGGGAAATCAGCCACCGACACAAATCAAGGGTGCCGGTAGTAAACATAAAATGACAGTTTTAAACAGTCTTAAAATTTGAAAACCTGATTCAACAACTCTCTGGTCTTTCTCCTATGATGTCTAATAACAAGCAAGGAGCTATCCAGCTCAATATGGAACCAGTTCAAGTATCTCATTTCAGCACCCACCCAGACAAATAAGTTTAAAGTTTATACAGAGTTAGAAAAAAGACACAACTAATGCCTCTATAATCTGAATGCACAGAGCATTTGAAACAGAGCAAATAATAATAAATAAATACCAGCTGATAGCCATTACAGAGACATGACCACAGGATGGCCTTTACTGGAATCTGAATATTGAATGTTATATGAATGTAGGAAAGACTGGAATTTAGGAAAATGTGGAGGGGTGGCTCTGTTGATAAAAATGGTATTATTTCAACAGACAAGATGATTTACATTCTGGAAACCATGATTTAGAATTGGTTTAGGGAAATAAGTCACTTGTTAGACTGGTGTGTAGACCACTCTAACAGTAACCACACGGTAGGATGGCATATAAAGGAAGAAGGAATGACAGCATCTCAAAAAGAAATGATGATAATCATGAGAGGTTTTAGTCATCATATACGCTGGAAAAATCAGTTAGGCAAAAGTAGCCAAGATGAGTTTGTAGAATTTTTATGCAATCATTTCTTAGATCAGCAAGTTCTAGTGTCATCCAGAAAGCAGGCTATATGAGGACTAGCATTACACAATTAGCTAAAATTAATTAGTGATCACATTGCGAAGGTGCCTGTACATAGCAGCAACAATAATATAATTGAATTTTGCATTGAAAGCAGAACTAGCTGAAGCGTACTGGGAAGTTGAGGTCCAGAGATACAATGGCAGACATTTCAGAGAAAATTAAAGTTAGGGCAGAAGTGTGGGGAAAACATTTTCACACAAAAGATGAGCAGCTTGAATGCACTGCCAGTGGAGGTGGTGGAAGCAGACACATTAGCAATGTTTAAGGCATATCCTGACAGACACATGAATGTGAGGCACACAGAGGTGTATAGAGGCGTGCAGACACCACATTTAGACAATAAGTAGCAGGTCTAAATAAAGCTTAGGAATCAATGCAGGCTTGGTGGGCTGAAGGGTCTGTTCCTGTACTGTATTGTACAAAGAACAGATACATTTCTATGAATAAGAGAAAAAACAAAAGTGTCGTCTATCCACGGTTCACTGAAAAATTAAAGATAGTATCAAATTTTTTTAAAAAGCATACAATTGCATAAATAGCTGATTGAAAGATTGAACAGAATATAAAGCCAGGAAAAACCGATGAAAAGATACACAATGAGGGAGAAGGTTAGCTTTCTGCAGAGATTTAAAAAGGACAAGAGTTAACGAAGTGAGATCACTTAGACCATGAATGCTTTCCATCATTCTGATTACACCCACATTCCACCGTATCTCGTTTGCATGGGTTTGCTCTCAACAGAGCAAATCTATTTTCTATTATTCACACTTCCCATTAATGAATGAATGATATTATTGTAATGTGTACTTTACAGTGAACATTCAACAAAATACGATGAAAAGCTTTTGAATGTTTCCATGATTTGGTGTCGTTTCAATAAATTAAGAATAGGGAGAAAAAGAAAGATATAGCTTAACGACAGTGCATCAGTCCTGAGCCAGTTTATCATTAGTTTAGTATCTAATCTGCATCTACACCTCTCCTCCATTATCGTTAGTACTTACATTCTCTTTTGATCTCCACTATTTGTTCCATTTGCTCCACCTCCTTTGTTGAAAGCATAAAACCATAGCATTCCAGCCTCAGAGATAGTGGGAACTGCAGATGCTGGAGAATCCGAGACAACAAAGTGTGGAGCTGGATGAACACAGCAGGCCAAGCAGCATCTTAGGAGCACAAAAGCTGATGTTTCGGGCCTAGGGTCTGGGCCCGGAACATCAGCTTTTGTGCTCCTAAGATGCTGCTTGGCCTGCATTCCAGCCTCCTTTAGTTCCAGGAACAAGTCATATTGACTCAAAATATCAACTTCTCTCTCCACAGATGCTGCCAGACCTGCTGAGTTTCTCCAGCACTTTCTGCTTTCATTTCAAATCTCTGGAGTCCACCGTATTTTGCTTTTAACAAAGTGAGCAATGCATCTAAAGAAATTGAGTCTTGGGAATCAAAATTGGAAAATAAGGAGATGACAGATGAATTGAACAGGTATTTTGCATTGGTCTTCACTATTAAATCCCAGAAATAGCTTTAAGTGGAATGGAGGGAGAACTCAAGAAAATTATCATTGCCAGAGAATTCTTATGGTTTGACAAAGGCAGGTAAGTAAATTGAGAGAGGAGAATGGATATAGGTGAAGTGAATGAGAAAGATCTGGCAAATGAGTTATCAGTGGAAGAAAATGTGAGGAACGGAGGAAGAATTATAAAGAAGCATGTTATTGAATAGTATTTCGCCCACCAACACACTTCAATAGGATGTCAGTGTCACTATGTCATCATTGGTACTGCATTGGTACCTAAAGTAGTGCACCCATTGTTGCTGTCACTCCCTCGGAGTCTTACTAACTGCTTCCTAGCCCACCACCTTGCCTCACTGCTCTCCTCACCATCCTGCAGGCAGACCTGCAATGCAACTGATAACAAGGTGTAGAGCTGGATGAACACAGCAGGCCAAGCAGCATCAGAGGAGCAAGAAGGCTGACGTTCCGGGCCTAGACCCTTCTTCAGAAGGTGGGATCTTTTGGAATCTGTTGCTTATTTCATTGGCAAAATGATTAGTGACATCTTGAGTTCTGTTACTAATCACATCAGACAACAAGAACATGGAATTTGGAGAAATCAACTTTCACTCAGCAACATTGTTGATCTTCAAGACTGTGAACAGACTTGGATAAGCCAGACTTGTAATAACCCATACAAATACCATACAGTTTTAGACTCAGGCCTAATGTATCGTTCTGCTGGAAGATTTTAGATTGAAGCAACACTGGATGAAATTAATTGTCGATGTTGCACTGCAGTAGTTTTCTGCACTTGCATGTTTGTGTTTGCACCTTGTGGCGATGTTGCCCATAAATGCAGCTATTGTTTAACACATCTTTTCCGAACTTGGATAAGAAATTCTGTTCTTACACACACATTATTATTATTAAAAGATCATTACTTTATAAAAGAAAATAAAAATTTATTCTGTCCCCTCACAGCCCCCACCGCTTAAACTGTTCACAGCACCACACCCTAACACCCATTCAGCAGGGGCAAAAGTAGAAGTTGCTGGAAAGGCTAAGCAGGTCTGGCAGCATCTATGAAACAAATATCAGAGTAATGTTTCAGGTCCGGTGACCTTTCACCAGAACCTGGACCTGAAATGTTAACTCTGATATTTTTCTTCACAGATGCTTCCAGACCTGCTGAGCTTTTCCAGCAACTTCTGTTTTTGATCCTGATTTAGACAATCTTTTGATTTTTATTCACTCATCCAGAATCATGGTCCGACTGATTGAAAGATCCACAGTTACTGTCCTATTCACTCAGATTCCAGATGCTGCTTTCCTTGCCAAAGTATTATTAACTCATATTTTGGCTATTTGCTGCCCAAAAACTGTGAAAACCTAAAAATGCAAATCTAACAAACGGGAGAAGCAGTCAGATATACTGTTGATAGTTAAGGCCCTTGTCTATTTTCCTAGTTATATTTATGACAATGGGTCTGCCTTTGGCTTGACCTGAAGCCAGTCTCTGATGAGTCATTAACTACCTGCCACACCCTCTCCTATTCATCCTAAATTTATTGCTCATTTGACATGGACAAGATTTAGTTTGTCACGCTGAGACTTCAACCGTACTTCTCTTGTTTCAGACACCCTAATGGACATTCATGTAATAAATTCAACACGGTGTATGGTCTGAGCTTTATCTCTGACTTTTAAACTTTATATCCTCTGGTTTCTTTTGGTTTTGACATTTACAAAAAGGAGAGATTGCCAGATTTGTGCTGAGGTTCAATTGTCCCTGACTCCTTCCTACCCTAGTCCAATAACATTGTATCAGAAATAGTAGGAACTGCGGATGCTGGAGAATCCGAGATAAAAAGGTGCAGAGCTGGATGAACACAGCAGGCCAAGCAGCATCTTAGGAGCAGAAAAGCTGACGTTTCGGGCCTGGACCCTTCAACAGAAATGGCATTTCTGATGAAGGGTCTAGGCCCGAAACGTCAGCTTTCCTGCTCCTAAGATGCTGCTGTGTTCATCCAGGTCTACATCTTGTTATCTCCAAAAGCATTGACCTCCTTTCCCTCGGATTTCCTGCAATCTGACCTTTTTTCCAGTCTTAGATCAGAAAGCTGCACCAAAATATTAAAGTATCAATCTAGCCTTCAACATCGGCCCAATATATCGATAAATCATTATTTAAGTCTTGTACAGTTGCATGCTGAAGAAATTCTTGACTAGTAGCTCCCTCGTGTGGCTGGCGGTCGATTAATTCTGTCCTATTGGACCGTACCGTTCTTGACCCTATGTGGATTGCTAATTAATTCACGAACATTATGTGAGTTTAGGACGAGGTTGGTGAGGTAATTTCCTGAAAGTCTTCAATCCATGCCGTGAAAATATTCAATAAAAACCTAAAGAACTGCGGCTGCCCGAAATCGGAAACAAAACCAGAAATTGTTGGAAAGGGTCAACGGGTCTGGCAGCATTTGTGGAGAGAAATTAGAGTTTCGGGTTCAGTAACGCTCAGTAGCTAGGAAAATGTTGGTTTATGCAGAACATGGCGGGGGGGGCGGGGGGTAAATAAACGATAGATGGAGAAAGAGCCCCAAAACAGAAAAACAGTTGGGCACAAAGGAGTGGATGATGATCAGCATGGAAGAATGAATAGCTATAAGTGGATAACTTAGTGGCTAACAACGGGTTATGTGTAATAGAATAGACTATCCTTTATTGTCACGTGTACTCCATTGTAGAAGTACAGTAAAATGCTTTTACAATGTCTGCCTCTAATAGCCTATCTTAGGTACATGTACCTAGGTACAATCCATGGATACAAAAAAAAGGAATAAAAATTAGTTGCATTACTTCACAAAGAGTCTAAAAAAAGTTAGAAAAAGACATCGTTAAAGGATTAAATCACCTTGTAGCAGCTCAGCGCAGGGCCTTCGCACATAGTCTGACTGCTCACAGCAGATCCCAGTCCAACAGCTTACACTCCAAGCCTCCAGACCACTCTATGCCGGCACTCAGCAGCTCCAAGCGAAGATCCAGGACTGCCTCCCCTGCGCCAGTCTCTGCCCAGGACTTGCAGCAGACCATGTGATAACAAGCCCTGGTGCGCGGGGGCCAAAGTTGGCATCATCAGAATAGATACAACGGAGAGGTAGGAACTGGGAGAATGCCTCAATGTCCTTACCCCAACCCCCACAAATGAGGCCTTGTTATCTCATGGTCTACTATTACACACAACCCATCATTAGCCACTAGTGTCCACTAATAGCTACTCATTCTCCCAGGCTATTGTTATCCACTTCTTTGTCTGTCTAACTGTTCTTCTCATTCTTTAGGTTCCATCTCCATCTATTGTTTACTCCCTAACCCCTCGCCCCACCCTATCTTCTGCATAAAAAACGTTTTCCAAGCTACCATCAGTCCTTAGGAAGGGTCACTGAATCCAAAATGTTAACTGATTTCTCTGCATAAATGCTGCCAGACCTGCCAAGCCTTTCCAGCAATTTTTTTTAGTTTGTGAAAGTATTCACCAATTTCCAATTCCTTTTGACTAAGTACTGCAGTGGATTGATTTTGTCTGTTAATGTTTTATATTTCACAACTTATTTTGATTACAATCCATTCAATACAATAATACAATACAACACAGGAACCAGCCCTTCAGCCCATCAAGCCTATGACAATTCCTAATTCTTATTTAGACCGACTACAATTGCCTATGTGTGGTTGCCAACCCTTTGCTCACCTCACGTTCATGTGTCTATCAAGATACCCTTAAATATTGCTAATGTGCCTGTTTCCACCACCTCCACTGGCAGTGTGTTCCAAGTATCTGTGTGAAAAAATTTCCCTGCTTCTCTCCCTTAAACCTCTCCCCTCTCACCTTGAACCTGTGCCCTCTTCCATCCTGGGGAAAAAATCTCTGACTATCCACCCTATCTATGCCTCTCATAATTTAGTAGACCTCTATCAGTTCGCCCCTCAGCCTCCACCTTTCCAGTGAAAACAATCCGAGTTTGTGCAAACTCTCCTTGTAACTAAAACCATCCAGACCAGGCATCATCTTGGTAAAGCTTCTCTGCACCGTCTCCAAAGTATTCCCGTGCTTTTGATTGTGTAGCAAGGTACTGACCTTTCAAAGCAATTGCTGTGATGATACTTCGAAATGTTTAATTGCCTGTGGAGCATTGTGTGACATCTGGAAGTTGTGAAAGTCCTATGGAAAAGTGAAAAAGAATGAGAAGGAAAGAGAAGAAGACAGAAAAAGAAGGAAGATGGAGGGAAAGGGCTCAAAGAGAGAAAGAGGGAGCTAGAAGAAGAAAATGCAAGCAAGAAAAGGACAGAATAAAAACAACAGGGAGCTTCATTTTTTATAAATCAACTTTCATAATTTCAGGATATTCCGAATCAGTCCACAGTCAATGAAGTGTTGTCACTGTAGCTGCTTAAAAAGGATCAGCAACTGAATTTCAATCTTTCTTTCTCATTTCTTCTCATTTTTGCATCCTACTTCTAGCATCTTTTACAATTAGTCTCTCCGTCCTCTTTATTTTCCTGTCTATCTTTATCATTGTTGCTTTGTCATTAAATGGTTATTGTACCCAGCGAACTAAACAGTGATACAAAATCAAAACATTGAGGAAGGTAGAAATCTGAAATAACAGCAGAAAATGCTCAAAGTATTCACCAGATCAGATACAACACCTGTGACCAGTGACAAATCATCAGAACTCTAAATCTATGCAAGTTTTTTGGAAAGGACATTTGGATGGAAACTCAAACAAGATTTCAAGAATGCAAGCTGTGTGGTTAAACCAGAGATATTCTCTCATCCACAATCAGAGTGGCAAATTTAAGAAGTTGTGGGGAGATAATTAAAATAGGATTGACTGTAGTCTGATGTTCTTGAGGCTTCTAGAGCTTCACACTATGTTAGGTTGGTTTATAACAGGAAGCAGTAAAAATGGACGGGAGGAGTACGTTCAGGTTTACTGCTTCCATTAACTTGCCAGGAGATCTTGCTGGATATATTTGGTATCAATACAACAAAGAGTATTGAGGCCATGGTGTAGTCAGATGCAGTGCAGTCCTTCTCTCAACAGTTACCCCAATTCTTTTTCTAAAAACCATGAGTGGAATTCCAGACCAACAGCATTATTTAATAAAGTGGAATGCCACTTAAGTACTAAATGAGATTTTTTTTATTCTGACATCATGAATCTTTGAAATTCTCTACACCGAAGACTGTGGAAGCTCAGGCTTTGAGTATGTCAAAAGTAGAGAATGTTAGAATTTTGATTACCAGTGCTATACAGGGTGATGGTGATGAGGTGGATACAAAGTACTGAAGTGTTTTATGAGCCATGCTGCATTTTGGAAAGGCAAAGCAGGGCAGGGCTTATACATTTAATGGTAAGGTCCAAGGGAGTGTTTCTGAACAAAGAGACTGGGTTCATTGCTCCTTGAAAGTGGGGTCGCAGGGAGATAGGACAGTGAAGGCGGCGTTTCGTATGCTTGTCTTTATTGGTCAGTGCATGAGTATAGGAGTTGGGAGGTCATGTTGGGGCTGTACAGGACATTGGTTAGGTCATTTTTGGAATATTGTGTTTATTTCTGGTCTCCCTGCAATAGGAAGGACGTTGTAAAACTTGGAAGGGTTCAGAAAAGATTTACAAAAATGTTGCTAGGGTTGGAGAGTTTGAACTACAGGGAAAGGCTGAGTAGACTGGGGCTATTTTCCCTGGAGTGTCATAGGCTGAGGGGTGATCTTTTAGAGGTTTATAAAATGATGAGGGACATGGATAAGGTAAATAGACAAGGTCTTTTCCCAGGGTGGGGGAGTCCAAAACTAGAGGACGAAGGTTTAAGGTAAGAGACGAAATATTTAAAGGGGATCTAAGGGACAACTTTTTCACGCAGAGGGTGATGCGTGTATGGAATGAGCTGCCAGAGGAAGTGGTGGAGGCTGGTATAATTACAACGTTTAAAAAGCAACTGGATGGGTATATCAATGGGAAGGGTATAGAGGGATGCTGGAAAATTAGATTAGATTTATTAATGATATTGGGTTGGCACGGGCAAGTTAGACCGAAGGGTCTGTTTCCGTGCTGTATATCTCTATGACTCTATGATTGTATTAAATGGCAGGGCATGTTCAATGGATTGGATGGTCTCCTCCTGTTCCCATGTTTCTGTCAATTTTGGTTCACATAGGTCTATTTTGGTTGTGTTTACACTCAATCATAGATCCTTTCCCTTTGATTTAAAAGATCATAAATTTAAGCACCACTCTCGATACTTAAGTAAATAAACCAGGCTTGCATCTGAGGAAGGGTCACCGGACCTGACACGTTAACACGGTTTTCTTCTCCACAGATGCTGCCAGACCTGCTGAGCTTTTCCAGCAACTTTTGTTTTTGTTACATCTCTTCAGAGAAGAGTCTTTCAAAGCTGATGGTAAACAAAGACCCCATTTGCCCTCAAGGTTACATAAAAGGCACCACAACAATAACAATAAACCTTAAAATTAAAAATCTAAAACGCGTTCTGCCTATGGCTTCTTCCTCCCAAAGTGAATCATGTCACACATATCTGCTCAAATTTCATCTGTTACGAATGGAGTGATATAAAACCCAAATCCAAATATAAACATAACATTTTAGCTAACATAACAAAGTGTGGAGCTGGATGAACACAGCATCTCAGGAGTACAAAAGCTGACGTTTTGGGCCTAGACCCTTCATCAGAGAGGGGGATGGGGTGAGGGTTCTGGAAGAAATAGGGAGAGAGGGGGAGGCGGACCAAAGATGGATAGAGGAGATGATAGGTGGAGAGGAGAGTATAGGTGGGGAGGGAATAGATCAGTCCAGGGAGGACGGACAGGTCAAGGGGGCGGGATGAGGTTGGTAGGTGGGAAATGGAGGTGCGGCTGGAGGTGGGTGGAGGGGATAGGTGAGAGGAAGAACAGGTTAGGGAGGTGGGGATGAGATGGGCTGGTTGTGTGATGCAGTGGGGGAGGGGAAGGACTGGGCTGGTTTTGGGATGCAGTGGGGAAGGGGAGATTTTGAAACTGGTGAAGTCCACATTGATACCATTGGGCTGCAGGCTTCCCAAGCGGAATATGAGTTGCTGTTCCTGCAACCTTCGGGTGGCATCATTGTGGCACTGCAGGAGGCCCATGATGGACATGTCGTCTGAGGAATGGGAGGGGGAGTTAAAATGGTTCGCGACTGGGAGGTGCAGTTGTTTATTGCGAACCAAGTGGAGGTGTTCTGCAAAGCGGTCCCCACGCCTCCGCTTGGTTTCCCCAATGTAGTGGAATTTTTTTTGCTGTTCCTGCAACCTTCGGGTGGCATCATATATTCCACTTGGGAACCCTGCAGCCCAATGGTATCAATGTGGACTTCACAAGCTTTAAAATCTCCCCCTCCCACACTGCATCCCAAAACCAGCCCAGCTCGTCCCCTCCCCCCACTGCATCACAAAACCAGCCCATTCTCATCCCTGTCTCCCTAACCTGTTCTTCCTCTCACCTATCCCCTCCACCCACCTCCATTTCCCACCTATCAACCTCATCCCGCCTCCTTGACCTGTCCGTCCTCCCTGGACTGACCTATTCCCTCCCCACTTCCCCACCCATACTCTCCTCTTCACCTATCTTCTTTTCTCTCCATCTTCGGTCCGCCTCCCCCTCTCTTCCTATTTATTTCAGAACCCTCTCCCCATCCCCCCCTCTGATGAAGGGTCTAGGCCCGAAACGTCAGCTTTTGTGCTCCTGAGATGCTGCTTGGCCTGCTGTGTTCATCCAGCTTCACACTTTGTTATCTTGGATTCTCCAGCATCTGCAGTTCCCATTATCTCTGATCACAATATTTTAGCTATCCCCTCAGTTTGACAGTAAGTAAAAATCAGTGCATTTCTTCAAAACCAGGAGCTGGAAATTATATTGCCTTCAACAGCCCACAAACTCAGCAATGGACTTAGTTCAGACGGGAACTCACTCACTGCAGCATGATTAACTTGAGCTTTGAGAAATTGTGCACATCTAGAATAGAGAGCTGATTAATATCAGGGTTTCATTCAGCACTAATTAATCTTTCTCTGAAAGATGCAAATCAAACAGCGATGCACTTGCACCATCTTCTGCTTTTATTCAAGAAGATTGTACTTTGATCCAGGCGGGATCTTGTCCATTCATCATGATGTTAATTTGAGGTTATATCATGTTAATTATGTTGCAAGGATGCTTTTGGAATTAAAGCCTTAAGTGCCTTGTGTACAAGTTTTAGTCATTTTTGAATAGTTTTAACTTCCTTTGACCTTGTACCATGACATATTTTCAAGGTATATAAAATAACAAAATATATTTTCTTCTTTGATAATATCTCCTGGATCCAGATATACCATTTTACTGGCTCATTCATGTCTTCTTAAGGATGATGTTACAATGACACATTTCCAAACAAAGCAAAAAAATTGTAACTTAGGAAATGAGAAAGTATAAAATTTGATTATCTCTGCATTTTCAAATATCTTGCTCATTTATGATATATATTAGCATGACATTTCTATCCATGGTACTGAAAGTACTTTTTTAAAAAATAGGTAGCTGTATCCATAACATTAAAAGTCTTACTATAATTTTGATATTGTGTCTCCCTATTAGATGTTCAGGCTTATTTAGTTTTTAATCAATTTAAATTAAACTCCAAATCAGTCTCTTTGTAGACTACACTTTGTGAGTATGGGGCTGGCAGGGAATTACTGGAGATTATGATAATGGTAATTATGATAGCCAATGCCACAGTTTTATTTACATTCCAATTTTCTACTGATCTAGAAACCTGTATCATAAGTGCGGTCTATTTGTTTTGCAGAGTCAAGACTTCGGAAACAATCTGACGTATTCTGTCCATTATTTAAGTTCAAGGAGTGGCTTTAGAGGTTCAAAATAGTACACAAGCAAATTCCATGCACATTTGAGGCAACAGTCACAGAAGACACTATATTACACAGTCATACAGCATGATAACAGACTGTACCTGCACCTACCGGTTCCTCTGGCAGTTCATTCCACATATGAACCACCCTCTGTGTGAAAAATTGCCCCTCAAGCCCCTTTTAAATCTTTCTCCTCTCACCTTAAAAATATGGCCTCTAGTTTTGAATTCCCCCACCCAAGGGAAAAGACCTTTGCTATTCACCTAATATATGCCCCTCATGATTTCATAAACCTCTGTAAGGTCATTTCTCAACCTCCAATGCCACAGTGAAAAATGTCCCAGCCTGTCCAGCTCATCCTCAAACCCTCCAGTCCCAGCAACATCCTGGTAAATCTTTTCTGAACCCTCTCCAATTTAATACTATCTGTCCTATTGCAGGGCAACCAATACTCTGAAAGTGGCCTCACCCAATCCTATACAACATCAACATGACGTCCCAACTCCTATAGTAAATGGTCTGAGCAATGAAGGCAAGTTCATGAAAGACTTAGCATTTCTACTGTTAGCATCCAGACCAGGCAGACCATGAATGTCAATTAATAAATGATACGACTGGACACCAGCATAGCTATTTTGGCGATCAACACACTCGGGTAGAAGATTAAAAAAATTAGTCTTGCCTTCTGGCAGGAGTGCAGTATCACAGTGAGACAGAACCATTCAAAAGAGGAGGCCACGTAGACAGCGTGACCATATTCAGTCAGAGAAAAATGTTTACCAATCTTCAAAATGTCATGGCTGTGGAAAAAGTCCTGAATGGCTTAGAAAAAAAATACAAACTGCAGCAAGCTGATAGCATGGTAAACTCACGTTTGCTCCAAAACTGTTTGAAAAACGCTTCATAAACCAATTGCGGCCAACTGAACAAGGAAATTTAATGTGGAGACTGATTTATCCTTCACTGAGGTTTGACTACTGCACACTTGTTGTTAAGGGTAAATTTGTTGAATATTTATTTCTGATATTTATGAAGTTTGTAATGCATAAAATAATTTTTTTTTTGTGCAATAAATGTTGAAGTTCTTTTGTGAAGCTTTTGCAGACTTTTGCAAACATAATTAGTGACTGACCACACAAAAGCAAATATAAAAATAAAAACATACGGTTCCTCAAGCCAGGTTTCACTTTGGGACTTGACCTCATCAGTATTACCATATGCTGGGATCATAACAATTTAAAATGAATGAACATAAATCAGTACTATTGATGTGTTCTCAAACTGTGCTCTTTACAAACTAACGTAAATCAGGAGCAAGACTAAGCAACTTGGCTCTTCAAGCCTGCACCACCAGTCAATAAGGTCATGGCTGACCTGATTACTCCACATTCCTGCCTGCCCCAAATAATCTTTCATCTCCTTGCTTGCCAAGAATCTATCTACCTCTGCCTTGAAAATATTCAAAGACTTTTTTTTCACTGCATATTGAGGAATAGAGCTCCAAAGACTCGCAATTCTGTGAGAAAGAATTTCTCCTCATCTCTACCTTAAATGGGGAATCCTTATTTTGAAACAGGGACCCCAGTTCTAGAGTGTCACATAGCAGAAAACATCTTTTCCAGTCAACTCTGTCAAGACTGCTTAGGATCATTTATGCTTCAATAAAGTTACCTCTTACTCTCCAAACTCCAGTAGATACATGATAAGCCTGTCCAACTTTACTTCATCAAGCAGTATACCCATTCCAGATATTAGTTGAGTAAACCTTTACTGAACTGCTGCCAACACATTTACAAGCTTTCTCGAATATAGAGACGAATATTGTACACAGCGCTCCAAATGTGGTCTCACCCATTCCCTGTACAACCGCACCTCCCTACTTTCATAGGCAATTCCCTTCACAATAAATTATAACATTCTGAGATAGCAGACCAGGCAACATCAAAGGAGCAGGAAAGTTGACGTTTTGTGTCGGGACCCTTCTTCAGAAAATTCTTTTAGATTTCCTAATTACTTATCTGTATTTGCATTCTATCTTTTTGTGATTCATGCACTCAGACACCCAGATCCCTCCACATCTCAAAACTCTGCATTCTCTCACTATTTAGATAATATGCTTGTTTTCTTCCTGCCAAAGTGGATAATTCCTTACTTTCCCACATTATTACTACACTCGCGAGGTCTTTGCCCACTCACTTAACCTATCTATATCCCTTTGTAGGCTCATTATGTTTTCCTCAAAACTTACTTTCCTATTTACCTTGCGTCAACAACAAATTTAGTAATCATACCTTTGGCTTCTTCATCAAAGTCATTTATATGAAATGTAAAAAGTTGAGACCCCAACAATGATACTTATAGAATACAATTCAAAACATTTTGCAACTAGAAAATGCAATTTGCACCTACTCTTCATTTCCAGTTAGACAGCCACTCTTATCCATACCAATATATTATCCTTGGCACAACAAGCTTTTATTTTCAATAATAATATTTGATATGGCACTTTATCAAGTGTTTCCTGCAAATCCGAAAACAGTACATCCATTAGTTCACCCTCCATCCAAAGTATGTGTTACTTCTTCCAAGAACACCAAATAAGTTAGTTCAAAATGATTTGAGTTTCATGAAACCATGTTAACACTCCATAATTCTCACTTAGAAACCTGTTTAAGTGCTGTACCATATCATTTTTAATAATAGCTTGTGGCTGACTAACTGATCGTTGTTTCCTGCTCAGAGATAATGGGAACTGCAGATGCTGGAGAATCCAAGATAACAAGGTGTAGAGTTGGATGAACACAGCAGGCCAAGCAGCATCTCAGGAGCACAGTTGTTTCCTGCGTTTTGTTTCCCTCATGTTTGAACAATCCATCCCTTTCTAATCTTCCCCCAACCTAGGAAATGTTGGAAAATTTAAACTACTATTTCAACTGTCCGTCACATCAGCCACTTCCATTAACTGCGGTGCGGTTTCATTTGAAGTCACTTGTTCTCATTCCACAATACAGTTGGTAACATTCCTAGCTACAGTGCATCGTCTACTGTCCTGAGATTGCTTTGACAAATTCTGTGTCAGTTGTCAGAAGACACCATTCCACTGAGGATCAGATGTATCAACAAAGTAAGACTCAAAATAAAAACTCAAAAATGAAAGTCTTTGAAATAATTTGTTCACTTACTGTACTATCTAAGATGCAGTTCAACCATAAATAATGGAGATTTTTTTAACCAAGAATACAGAAATTAAATTAATCTGTTTGTTTCAAAAATAAGACACCTGATACCTGATTGAATTTTGACATTAGCATCTGAGTGATCTATACCTAACACCTTTAACAAATGCACAGTTTTATAAGGTGGCAATGGTTTAAACCATCTCTATTTAATTCAAGGTAAAATGGAGTAGGTGATATGCCATTCATTCTGTCTGGTGATAAACTGATGTAAACAGTGTGCCCTGAGGACTATGGGCCCAGATAATGTCTTATTGAAATCCAAGTGCCAGATTTAATACCCGAATAAAAAGGCAAGTGGAACTGATCTGGATTTGTACAAACTTTTACTGAGAGTTACTGGCTCATAACTGAGAACCAAAATAGTGAGTCCCTAAGGGGAAGGCCAAAAAACAACAGCTTTTGCAGACAACAGGATAATGGCTGCTATCTATTAGCTACTAGATAGAATACAGGGAAATGCATATTCTGGTTGAAAAAATGCAATCAATTTATATTTTGCAATATTGGAAGGCTCAGTCTGACATGGTGATGAGAAGGAATCACTGGCGTGAGTCATTTTGCTAAAAATCAGCTCTAGGATTCTCAGCAGATTGAAAGAAATTACTTTTAGTGGAAATTGGTGATCACAATACAGCAAACAGGAAGAAATGAACCTGGTTGAAATTGGGAGTAAATTTGGACCCGTTTCTGTAAAGATTACAATTCTTTAGAGAGTTTAACATAAAGTATAAAGGTAGATGGGTTATCAGTTCTGACCATATCTGATGGTTAGTAGAAAAGTGGAAACAGGAGTCAACTATGTAGCTCCAATCCTAACCTGCTTAAGCCCAGAAAATGACATAAATATCTGTATGCATTAAACAGCTTCCTTGTGAAACAAGGAAACGGATTCATGGTCAGGATTCTGTATCACTATCCAATTCCACTTCAGCCACCACACACCAACGCTTTACTTTCCACAACATCACTCAGTGACCTACTTGCCTCCACATCATCCACCAGACTTTTGGCCTTAAACAATTCATTCTGTGGATTTACATTTTAATTTCTACGTTTGGATTCCCTCAAGTGGGAATCATCTCTCCAATTTACCCTATCCATTCAATTCATAATTTTGTTGGATTACTGTTCAACCTTTCTTGATAACTTTAATATTTCTTCCTCCTGCATCTTCAATCTGAGGCCTACCTCCTTATCTGTGCTGATACTTCCCTCTCTGATGGTAGTCTCTGTCCTGGTCTTATGAATGCAACCTTTACGATAAACAGGACAATGACATCTTGTGCTTCATAGAAAGATAACTTAGGTCTTACTGGATAGCACACGAGGTTCGAGAGTCATAAAGATAAACAGCATAGAAACAAAGCTTTCAACCCACTTCTTCCATGCAAGAGGTCGAATGGCCTTCTCCTGTGGCTATTCTTTATATCCTGAGGAGAAAATTGAGGTCCGTTCTATCATTTTAAACACCACTGCTGATCACTCAGCATGTAGTATTCATTTAGATGGAGTATGAAATAGAAACAATGTACTAGAAAAAGGAGTTGCTCCATGATATGAACTTAGGTAAGTTTCCTAGGTTCATCCATTGATATGGTACAAGCAAATATAAAGCTGGTAAGATTTAAGAAATGCATTGCTAGAGAGTGCACTGTCCCTGCGACTAACACAACTTTCTTTTAACATAGTCAATGACATTCTGAAGAAACTTACAAGGTTGGGACCTGAACTGAAACAGTAAAGTTTTCAAGAAAGGTTGAACACTAATCCAACAAAATTACAAATTGAAAAGATAGGTGAAATTGGAGAAATGATTGCCACTTGAGAGAATCCATCCTAGAAATTAAAAAGTAAATCCATAAATAAACATTAGATACCAGTAGATCCAGGCAGGAAATAGGGAGAAATGGCTTCGCTAAGTAATGGTTTTAACAAAACCTTGTGTTTCACCACAAGAAGCTGTAAGTGCAAATTGTTTATATTCTTTAAAAAGGAAAATAGAGGTGATCACATGAGAAAATAGAAATTTAGAAGTGTGTTTGCAGTCCGTGATGAGGCAGATAAAAATGACAGGAGATTGCTGCAGAATTTAAATACAAGCATGGATTTGTTGTGTTGAACGGCTTGTTTCAGTGCTCTACATTCTTTAAACAAAATTTTGTTCATGTCGGGGGTTCTTGTTCATCACTGGAAAAGTCAGCTGGGTACTCAACATTATTCCCAATACTATCCTGTCAGTTAATGTTCTGAGGATTTTCTGACATCATCTGCAAAGAAGTTCTGCTTCTGCGAGCTGCCAGCCACCTGATTGGGATGCATAGTGCGAGAATAGAGCTGGGAGGGAGCCCTTGGAAGAAGTACACTCGTCTCTTTACCCCTCAAGGTCAAAGCAGGCTACCCTACCAAGCATCTGAAATCTTCTGTTGTCAGACATGGGGGGGAACCTTTATTTGGCCACTGAACCAGGCCTCACCAGTCTTCTGAACTGTGACAAGGTTGGAATAGGTCGGTAGGCAACAATAAAGTCACCATCAGAAGGTTTTGGAACGCCTTTGCATGCAAACCTATACATGGAGGACTGCAAAATTCTGTCCCATGTAACTACAACAGTAAGTCTTCCTTTCTCATTTTGAAATGAAATGGCTTCCTCCATTGTTTTCCTTACAGCCATCAGTACCTGGTATAGTAAATTCTGAATGGTGAGTCATTAGTCTGAACAAAGCACAAGCATGATTTATTTTATCCCAATTGGTTCAGGATTTCAAAGGCCTGTTTCAACGATATGCATACAGCCAGCATGATAGTAAACATCATGCAGAGCCTAGGTAATTGAAGCCAAAACATTACTAAATTCTATGATATTGAACCAGGAGATTCTGACAAAATACTGTCTGATTACTGTCTATGATGGAAACAATTTCCTTCCTTGTTTTATTTTGTGAAGAAAATAACTTGTCAAACCCCCAAACACCCCTGAAAAATTTGATACACCAGAGATGTAAAAGAAGAGTAACATCACGTGGGCTTTAATAAACATGAAAGTTAAATTTTTTAATCCTAATATGTTGTTATCTAGATGTTCCTGTAATTATATAGTATAATTGTGATCATCATAACAGCTAGTTTCATTAACTAGCTGAGAATAATGACAGCATTACACAATTTTTTTTAATTATCCTGGAAAACAGAATAAATAGTGTCCATTTCATGGCTCTGATGAAGGTGGAGTTTGAGGAAAAATTGGATAAATTTGGGAAAATCGGCAAAGTTTCATTAATAACATTTCACTGGAAGACACTGGAATAGCTTCAAAGATCTAATATGGAACGAATATGTACTGAAAACCAATAAGCAAACAACAGCCCAAATTGGATTAATAGACAAATTCAAAAATATATCATGAAGAAAAAATGCCTCCTGCAGGGTGAAGGAAAAAGTGGTTCACTGGGATGAATGTAAGAAACTGGAGAATTTTTTTTATTATTCATTCATTGAATGTAGGTATCCCTGGCACCAACCACATTATTGCACATCTGTAATTATCATTGAGAAAGCATGATCAGCCAACCTCTTGAACCAAAGCTGCATATGTGGTGTAGATACTCCCAATGTTGTTAAGAAAGCAGCTGCAGGGTTTGATCCAATGACAACGAATAGAATTTTATGTAATTCTGTTTTAGTGACTTGAGGGAAATTGGAGGTGGTGATGCTTTCATGCTATTCCCACCCTTTTTGTTTCAGGTGTTAAAGGTCACAGATTTCAAAAATGCTGTTGAAGAAGGTTTGAAATGTTGCTCCAGTGCATCATGTATCTTCAGGGTATGCTGGGGTGGACAAAATGAAAGTTTAAGATTGTGGTGAATGATGGAATGCCAATCAGTCCAGCTGTCTTCTCCTGGGTAATATCAAGATTCCTTCATGTGAGGATGCACACATTGAGGCAAAAGTGGAATATTCCATAATTATGCATTACAGATAGTGGAAAGGCTTTGGGGTGTCAGGAAATGAGTTACTGTCTCCACAATACCCTGCCTCTGAGCTGTCCTTGTTTGTGTGGCTGATCCAATTCGGATCGATGATGACCTCCCCAACCCATCACCCACAATGTTAATGATAGGGAAATTCATTACAATCGTGCTGTTTGTTGAATATCAAGTACAAGTGGTTAGATGCTCTTCTTGTCAGACATGGATATTGCTGGGCACTTATATGGGAAAATGGTATAATGCTAGAGTCCAGTATTAAAGAGAAATAGCACAACACAAGAAAAGGATAATGCAATCAAGTGGAGTCAATGTGCTTTTGTAAAAGAGAAATATTTTTGACATATTTGCTGGATTACTTCAAGTTCATAAAGGGGAAACCAGAAAATACAGTGCATTTGAATATTCAGAAGACATTCGGTAAGGTGCCACAAAAAAAATTAATGCACAATATACGAGATTGCTGTATTGGCGGCAATGTATTAGCATGGTTGAATTAACACAACGAAGTCAGCATGAGTCTTTTTTGGGTTAAAAAGACAGCTCGTGGACTACCACAAGGAACAGTTCTAGGCCCTTAACTATTTACTATCTATATTAACAGAGGGGGAAACAGAGTACAATGCATCCAAATCTGCTGCTGAAACAAAAATATGTGGGAGGGTAAGTTACCATCACCAAGGCAGCCTTTACTTACACATGAACAGACCTTGACTATTGTTCTGTCTTATACAGAATCAGCCAGGGCTCCCTCATTGAACCAAATTAATAGCCCCAGCAGGGAACTCATATTCTATGAGATCCTCATGGCAGACTGGTACAAAGGGTGAAGTCACATGGTATCAAGGATGAGCTGGCAAGATGCATACAAAACTGGCTTAGTCGTAGGAGACAGACAGTAGCGGATGCTTTTCAGAATGGAGGGTTGTGACTGGTGGTGTTCCACAGGGATCTGTGCTGGGACCTCAGCTGTTTGTGGGCTACATAAATGATCTGGAGGAAAGTGTAGCTGGTCTAATTAGTGAGTTTGCAGACAATACAAAGATTGGTGGAGTTGCAGATAGTGAGGTGGACGGTCAGAGGATATAGATCAGCTAACGGCTTGGACAGAAAAATGGCGGATGGTGTTTAATCCATACAAATATGAGGTGATCTATTTTGGAAGGTCAAGTACAGGTGGAAATTATACAGTGAATGGCAGAATCCTTAGGAGTACCGATATGCAGAAGGATCTGGATACGCAGGTCCACAGATCACTGAAAATGGCAGTGCAGGTAGATATGGCAGTAAAAAATTATGGCATGCTTGTCTTCATTGGAAGGGGCACTGCATATAAGGATACGCAAGTTATGCTGCAGCTTTATAGAACTTTAGTTAGGTCACACTTGGAATATTATGTACAGTTCTGGTCGTCCACACTATAAGAAGGATGTAAATATTTTGGAGAGGGTACAAGAAAGGTTTACCAGGGTGTTGCCTGGTATAGGGAATTTCAGCTATGAAGAAAGATTGGATAGACTAGGTTTGTTTTTACTGGAATGCGGGAAGTTGAGGAGTGAAATGTAGAAGTTTAAAAGATTGTGAACGGCATGGATAGAGTGGAAAGTATGAGCCTTTTTCCCAGGTTGGAGGGGTCAATTACTAGGGGACACAGGCTCAAGCTGCGGATGGGGGACGAATGAAAGAGATACGCGAGGCATGTTTTTAATACAAAGGTTGGTGAGTGTGTTTATGTGCAGCTAGAGGAGGTGGTGGGGGGGGGGCAGGGGCAACACAGTAGCAGCATTCAAGAAGCACCAAGATGAATATATGAATAGGAAGGGAATAGAAGGATACAGATCCTGTGAGTGAAGACAGTTCTTGTGCTGTTCCTGTGTTGTACTGTTCTTTGCCCTTTGTCCAACTGCCTGACATTGTTCCAATTACTACACCCCTCCCCCTCTAAGCCCTGGGACGTAGGCCCTTTCGCTTTTCCTGTCGCTTCTCCTGGTGAGTTTTTGCACCAGGTCCCATTCCTCCATCTCTGCCTCAGTTACTGGTGGCATGTACCAGACTATAGCCCACCTCTTACAGCTGGAAGGTCTACAAAGAACTTCTTCTTCAGGCAGTTACAGTGTCAAGGCTGCGACATCAGCTGTGTCCATCTCTCCCTCAGAAGGTTTCCTCAATGCTAGACAGAGGACGAGAACCCACAGGTTCTGACAGCTTTGGCAGATGATCTGAGAGGCTGGATATGTTTTGCTGCTGTTCTGTTTAAGAAGTTGCAGCTTTCATATCGTCTATGTGCTTATTCAGGACCATCTCACCTACCTGAAAGTTGTATGTCACAGGAACTGACTTCACTTTGACCATAAAAACTGGAAAAACTGCAGATGCTGTAAATCAGGAACAAAAACTAGCGAAGGTGTAGCACCTGCCCATTTATCTCCTCCCTCCCCAGTATCCAAGGGCCCAAACATACCTTTCAGGTGAAGCAGCACTTCATCTGCATTTCTCACTGTCTACTCTACTGCATTCACCACTCTAAATGTGGTCTCCTCTACACTGGGGAAACGAAGCATAGACTGGGTGACCGCTTCGCAGAACATCTATGTTTTGCTCACAAAAAAGGACCTTGAGTTTCCAGTTGCCTGCCACCTTAACACACCACCCTGCTCCCTCGCCAACATCTCTGTCTCAGGCTTGCTGCAGTGCTCCAGTGAAGCTCAGCGCAAGCTGGAAGAACAACACCTCATTTTGGGCATCCTGCATCTCTGGGCTCAAAAGTCGAGTCCAATAATTTTAGGGCCTGGACTCTCCCATGTTCTTGCCCTCTACCACACACACAAGCCTTGTTATCACATAGTTTGCCATTACTTATTACCTATTGCTAGCCACTAACAGCTATCCACCCTCTTAGCCAGATCATTATTAACTCCACTATCTGTCCAATGGTTCTCTTCTCTTTGGGCTCTATCCCACCTACTATTTACATCTTACAACCTTCCCCCACCCTATCATCTGCATACAAACCGACACTTTCCTAGCTGGCACCAGTTCTGAGGAAGGGTCACCAGACTGGAAACGTTAAGTCTGATTTTTCTTTACACCTGCTTGGCTTTTCCAGAAACTTCTGTTTTTGTTGCGTTGACTATGCCTCCTATACATGCAGGGCAATTCTCGTGTTTTTGACACCAACTTTGTGCCCTGAAGCAACTCTACTGGAGCTATGTGAAGGGCGACTTTATAAGTAAGCAGGAACTGGGGCAGTTTGGTATCTAGTGAAGCTGTACGGCATTTTCTCAAGACTGCCTTCAAAGTTTGGTTTGCTCTTTTTGCCAGATTATTGGACAATGGATGTTATGGAGTTGTCCTTACATGCTGAATGCCATTCGACTTTAGAAAATCCCCATGTTTGACAAATGAACTCTATGCACATCCAAACATTCTGAATGGGCATCCACAGTGACTAAAACCATACAGTCCATGAAAGGACCAGTGTAATCTTACTCGCAAAAAAGGACCTTGAGTTTCCAGTTGCCTGCCACCTTAACACACCACCCTGCTCCCTGGCCAACATCTCTGTCTCAGGCTTGCTGCAGTGCTCCAGTGACCAAGTCCAGGGTTTACCCAGCCATTTTCATGAACGTGGACGAGCTACTGGCAGTAGGTTCTGTCCTTATTGGCTTTTTGGGCACTGTTTCACCAATGTGGCTATGTTGGCATAAAATCCTGGCCACCAGACTTAACTTTTCACCAACATCTTAATTTTGAAAATCCCTGGATAACCCTGGCTGAGTTCAGCCAGTATCTGGCAGCGACCTTTACTGGGGACAATCACTTTTGCTCCCATTGTGATATGCTGTCCTCTACAGTGATCTGGTTTTGCAGGATCCAAAAAGGTTTCAATCCTGGCTGTGATGGCATGTTTGTTTCTCCCATCACCACCAGCTGTTTTAGTTTTGCCAGGACAGGATCTTTTTTAGATCCACAGTGGAATATTGTCAGTAAAGAATGGTGGGGTGTCCAGAACGTTTAAAACCAGAGCAGAGTATCCCAGGGGAAGTACCACTGGTATCTGCCAGTGGGAGGTGGCTCAAGGCATCCCAGAAACTGTTCCAACTTGCAACTGTATGCACTAAAATAAGGGCCCATTGCTGAATTTGACCAGAGCTTTGGGTGGCACAGGGCTTTTAGCCTGTTCCTATTGCAAATTTACACCCGTAAAGGTATTGATGGAACTTTCTCACATCAAAGATAACCGCCGAACCTTCCTTCTCTACCTGGCATATTTGAGTTTTGCATTAACCAAAGTCTAGGAAGCATATGCTATTGAACATTCCTCTCTGTTGACTGCCCTGTTACAGGAGGGCATAGAATGTCAACACAACATCTCGCTTGGGAACATAGTGGGCCAACACCTCAGATGCTGACAGCTGCTTTTCACTTCCCCAAGAGCTACTCCTTGGCTATGTAACCATTTCCAATGGCTGACCCTTTTTCAATAGCAGGGGTAAGGGTGCCAAGATGGAGGCCAGATTACATATGAATCTTCTGTAATAATTTACCACCCGTAACTCTTAATTAATTGTGGGACTTCTCATCTAGTCAGAATTGCAAGTATGCATGGCTCATGAAGGACAGCTTAGTGAAGGATAGCACCCCCCACTAACCACTTCTGCATACAAGTTCTCTTTGTGAAGGATTGGGTATTTATCAAGCTGCAAAAAGCAGTTTACCATTTGCTTAAAAACTCCACAAAGGCATACCGACCCATTGGGCTTCATGAGTGATGTGACCATTACTGCCCATTCTGTAAACTATGCTGGTTTAATGATTCCTTCTTTTTCCAGCCTCCTGATTTCTGCCTCTACTTTTGCCAGTAAGGCAAATGGTACTAGGAAGGCCTTGCAGAATCATGGAATTCCTCCCTGATGGCTTTAGCTCCTTTGATAGTCCCTAGAACTTCTGAGAAACTTCTGCATATTTAATTAAGACTTCACTCAGACAGCCTTTTTCTAATCAAAATATGTGGAGAAAATCATGTTGAATCTTTCTCAACCAATTCCATCCCATCAAGCTTGGGCCTGAGCCTTTCACTGCAACCAATGGTAACTGCACCAACTGCTCCTCATAGGAGACTGGAGCCAAAGTCATACCATTAATCTGTAACAGCTCCCCAAGATATGTTCTCAGGCTCGCTGAGGTCTTGCACTAGTATAAAGGTTGGAGTCCACAGCAAATCTTGTCAAAGCCCAGTTCTGCAATCACTGATGCTGCTGTGCTGGTATCAACCTTCATGAGAACCAGCCGACCATTTAACTAGATATTTATTTTGATTGATTCTGATTTGACTGTTGCTAAGCAATTTAGCTGTTCCAAACCACATGCAGGTGGACTTTCTAGGGGGTGTACTCTCCTGGATGCCGGGCTATGAGTTCTCCAACTCAATTCAAGTGGTTCTCCAAGCTCACTCAAACAGATGAGGGTGTCCACTTCCATCAGGATTCCCTGCAGCTCATGCATACCACTTGCCACATTTTCAGACGACAAAGCCAGTTGTGGTGCCTGGCTGAAGTTCGGTTGGGCTTCACCTAGTAGGTGCTTTTACATGGTTACACCTTTAATAACACACCAAACTGTCTCTCAGCATCTCATTCAGGATTAACCCAAAATCCCATGCCTCTGCCAGATATCTTAACCTCGTCAAAACTCCCGATATAGACTCCCCAGGTTTTTGAGCTGCTGAATAAAACCGATAGAGTCTCAGAATTAGGGAGGCTTCGGGTCAAAATATCCCTTAACTAAATCTCAACTCTTGAAAGGTTTTAGTATTTGGTTCTTCAGGGAGAGCTAGTCTCCTAATAACCGGAAATGCTACCAGTCCAGTCAGAATTACTCATTGCTTTTCATCTGCCCCAATGTCATTTGCCAAACAAAAGCACATTATATCCATGTACTCAGCCCAGTCTTTGATGGCAGGATTGAACAAGTCAAGCTTCCTAAATAAAGCCACAATGCCAGAAATGCTTACCCCAACTCAAAGATGACTGTTGTGAGCAAATGTTCTTCAGGAGCATACAGTTTTCTCCTGTCGCCACTGAAATACCCCCATAGCAACAAGTATCCCTTCACCAAGTCACCATTTATTTACATGTGCATAGTACATGGATTCTGACCAGCTAGCTCAGAGGCAGTCCCTAGAGTGAACAAATGCACTGACACTCCTGTTTATATCTGTCAACCAGGACTCCCTAATTGGACCAGTTAACAGCCCTAATCAGGAAGTCATTCCATGAAATCCACCAGGCTGATGCTGCTCCAATCACTAAGTTAAATTGTAATCAGGGTGAGGTTTCAGGTGCACGGGAGTATCAGCCATGCTGGCCACGTGCTGTGAGCAGCATGATTTTGCAGGTGCTATACCAGGGCATTGCCAGGGAAGTGCAATACTGGACTGCTAACGCTTGAACAGGTACAGAATGGCATCTTGAAGGTGGCACAGCCACAAGGGATGTCAGTCTTTCACCATAACATATAATACCTGCTGAGTGGCAAATTGATTCTGGGAATGACTATGGTAGGATGGGACCAGAATTAGAAATGAGCGACACCAAAGGAGCAGAGTGGTAGTTAATGTGGCAAGTGTGGCAAGATATGGTGAGACCTGGCTAGGCCTCACAGTGAAAAAACCTTCCAAAAACTTCCGACTTGGACTTAGCTGAAAAACTGTAAGATTTCGCTGTAAATTTCAACATGGCCTGTGCTTCGAAATCAGTGAAAACCATAGCACTGAGGAGAGCTTTAAAACAATTGTTACCCTGTGTTGTATTTGTGGAAGGCTCTTCTGATAAAGACACTTTTGATGTATTCACTGTCAGATCTAGAACAAACGTATTATCAAAATTACAAAAAAGGTTATTGATACTCCTTTTACACAACCTATCAGCAAATATCACAAAAGTGAGGTAAACGAATGGGTTAATGCCGTTAAGGAGGCTTAAGTGACATATATTGTTTGTGATACAGAATTAATTGAGAATGTTGTGAACACTTAAAAACCAAAAGAGACTGAAAAGCACTCTGAAGAAGATTTCAGCGAAGAGGAGAATGTAACTTAGCTAATGCTACTTTATCTTTTGACACACTGATTACATTTGCTGAAAGGCAGACTTGTTCTGCCTAAGAGGTTATCTAATCGCACATTCTGCACTCTACTTTTAAGTAGAAAAGGCAAGAAGCAAATTGGCAAGCTGACATTAGAGATTTATGAATTAATCATTCAGGGCTTGAATTATGGCCCTTTCTCCTATGCCTTCTCATCTTTATGGATTGTTGTAGGAAATGCTTAAGATTAATTCTGCTTGGATATCTATATACAATTTTTTTTATACTTTGCATTGTAATTTACTGTTAAAGATTAGAAGTAAAATGAACATTGTTCTTTACTTCCTGAGTACCTGCAAGTTTACGCCACAAGTACTGCACCATATTCCATCCAAAAATGTAATTCTCTGTTAGCATTTTAATTAACCAGAACCAGCCATTCTCCACACATTCTGGATAATGACAATTTTACTTAAGAAAAAGGTAACAAATGCCAGAAGGATTGATTACATAAAGAATATCAAATGACCAGGAGGGAATAAGCAGCATTTATTTTGCTTCACACACAAAACCATAATCAACAAGCAAAACATCCTCTCCTAATTGTCATTTTTCTCTCCAGCGCTACTTTTTAATTTCGTGAAATAATTTTCTTCATTGTCTTTATTTGTGGAATTTGGTTAGCATTTTGCAGAAAAGGTAACTTGCTTTTTGCTTCATAGGCAACACCGAACTGAGAAATAACAAATGTGGCAGCAATTTTCCAAAATTGAGCAGGAAGGATACTTTGTTGTGCTTCCTTGTTGTGCTGTAGCAATTCAGTAAATCAATTTAATAAATACAAATCAAAAATCACAATTTCATGTTTATATCAAGCTTTGTTTATATGACATTGAGAAAGTTTGGTCCAATATTTTCCCCTCACTTAATCAGTGTTTTAAAGATCATGAAAATAAATTCTGAAAATAATTACTTTATTGATAATTACTTTACAAGGCTTTTATATATGAAAATAATTTAGAAAGCTGAAGAAATACATTCTTGAAAAAACAGGAGGGTTGTAGGAGATTTAATGAAATTAGGTTTAGGCCTTAAGGATAGATTGTATGAGTTAGTTTGATTACAGAGAATCAAGAGATATAAGTAAGTTATTTAAGTGTTGAATGAACACATCTGCAGAAATACTTGCAATTCTCTTCTGCCTTTCATGAACAACAGATATTTCAAGCAGAGATAGTAAGAGCTGCCGATGCTGGAGTTGAGTTAACACAGTGTGGAGCTGGAGGAGCACAGGAGGCCAGAAAGCATCACAGGAGCAAGAACGTTGACGTTTCGGGTCGGGACCCTTCGTCAGAAATGGGGGAGGTGGAAGGGAGCTCTGAAATAAATAGAGAAAGGACAAGTGGGGCTGGGGAAGGTAGGTGGGTTTGCAAAAAGTGAGTGCAGGTAAGTAGGTGGGGATTGGTTAGTGACATGGCAGGAGCAGATAAGTGGGAGAGAAGATGGACAGGTTGTATCAGGTCAAGGAGGTGGGGATGAGAGGGAGGGTTGGTCATGGGATGAGGCTGAGGGTGGGGAGATTTTGAAACTGGTAAAGTCCACATTAAGACCATTGGATTGTAGGCTCCCAAGGTGGCATTTGAGGTGCTGCTCCTCCGGGTGGCATCATTATGACACTGGAGGAGGCCCAGGATGGACATGTCACCCAGGGAGTGGGAGGGAGAGTTGAAATGATTCATGAATGGAAGGTGTTGTCATTTGTTCTTGAACAGCACGCTGGTGCTCTACAAAGCGGTCTCCAAGCCTCTGCTTAGCCTCATGATGTAGAGGACGCCACATCAGGAGCAGCAGATGCAATAGACCACATTGACAGATGAGCAGGTGAACCTCTGTCTGATGTGAAATGTTTGTGTGGTACCTTGAATGGATGTGACGGGGGAGATGTAGCGGCAGGTGTAGCACCTCCTGCAGTTGCAGAGAAAGGAGCCGGGGGTGGTGGGGAGTACGGAGCAGACGAGGGAGTCACGGAGGGAGCAGTCCCTACAGAAGGCAGATAGGGATGGAAAGGGAAATATATCCTTGGTTGTGGGGTTGGATTGCAGGCGGTGGAAGTGACAGAGAATGATACTTTGAATCCAGAGGTTAGTGCAGTGATACATGAGGACAAAGGGGATCTGTCTTTGTTTCTGGAGGGTAGTAGGGTGAAACTTCAAGCAATTTACATCCAATGACGGACTTCCAAAGTATAGACACCATTGTAACTTGGGAAACATGGACCCCAGTTTCTGTAAACAAACAGCAATGCAATAAGGACAGATAAAGTTGACGCTGATTCTAGCCTAGGTACTGAGGGTAATCCCAGCTCTTCTTTGAATCTTTTAAGTCCCTTAAGAGAGCAGACAGTGGGTATGGAAAGTGGGTGGAGGAGAGAAAACTATCTAAGTTTTCCAGTCAAGATAATCTTCTTGAAAGAAAACAGAAATGGTGGAAAAAAACTCAGCAGGTCTGGCTACATCTGTGGAGAGAAAACAGAGTTAATGTTTCAGGTCCAATGATCCTTTTCCAGAACTAGATCTGTTGGTTTTTCAGCAATATGATTTTTTTCCTGATTTTGTTCATTTTTTTTTGGATAGTCTTCTGAAACTTGTTCAAATAAATCTGGGATGAGAGAGAGACTATTTTTAAGTTTGATTCATATGGTGACCAACCGTCTGACAGGCCCTGCTTGGATGTTCTCCTTCCATAGCTTTATACTAGTTGAAAGGATGAATGGTCCAAGACTGCTGAAAAGGGTTTATGTCATTTACAACCTCCAGAACAAAAATGGGAGTGCATTTATACACATTAGAGTTGACTCTTTGGGCATGGCCAGGGTGGGAATGGAATCAGTCAGGGCCCTAAAATACCAATTATGTGAATGCTAATCCCAACATTGAGAAGGTTCACCAGGATGTGGTGGTCCTACGCAATCTCCAATCAGGGCTTATTAAGATACTTGGAGATCTTAATAAGAGCATGGATTGCATGTCTTGTTTGGGGCAGACAAGATGAAAGGAGATGGGTACAAGTTTGGGAACCCAGTCATGGATGCCCATGGAATTACACTGGCACAATAAAAGTTTCAACTGTGCAGAGCAGGCTCAGATCATTGGGTACCAAGTACCCAATGGCACAGTGCAGAAGGTCAAGAGTGGGCAGTCAGCAATTGGGCTATGAAGAGGGTCATCACTCTCCTGACATTTGGGCAGGGAAGATACAAAAGATCAAGAGTCAAGGCAGCCACAGACAACACAGCATTTAGCTGAACACAAGGAAGGTAGCAGCTGCCAATAGGGCATGAAACTTTGGGTGTGGATCCCAATTAAGTGAAAAATTTCCATAGGAAGAGGCAGAAACTTTGGTATCTAGAGGAGAGAGGAGAGATACAAGCATTAAGAATCATACGGAGGTCATGCCTTCCATGTAGATCTGCCACCAAAAAAGAAGTTGCCTGACACCCAGAGCAACAAAGGACCCCAACGCTCCTGGCAGATGGTCACACACATTCATTCTCTCATCATCGGACATCTTGAATCTCATAGCACTGGTGACTATAGTCTAGTCCAGTGTCTGCAAAAGTCACTGTGGGCTTTAAACTTCTTTACCTCTGGCATCTCAAATGGCAGTACACCGCTGCATCCCAAGATCACTGATTCTTTTTTCTGAGAGTGAGTGCAGTCATTTCATGACAGATGAAGCCTCGCACCAACATAAAGCACAGACTCATTCACTTCTGACCAAGGTGAAGAACATCATTAATTGCATTGATGTAACCGTTACAGAACCCATAGACAGATCAATGGAATTCAACAAGAAGGATTTCCATTCCTTTAACATTTAGCCAGTCTGTGACCATGAGACTCCCCCAGGTGTGTGCTTGCTCTCCTTAAAACAGCTATGATTTCTTCTTACAATTCAGGTTGCTAGAAATCTTCACTTTAATTCCCAAAGTCCATTAATGGAATGCCTACTCATCCCTCTATGGCAGCCTCAGATAAAGATTCTGACCTAAAGCCACCTGCTCACGTGAACAAGAATTGAGCAAGTCTTGGGGCTCCTAAAGATGCATTAAGGTGTTTGAACCAATCGGTGGTATTCTAAAATATGGTCCTGTTGAGGCCTCTTTCATTGTAGTGTTACATCACATTCTTCATACTTTGGTCTTCCAGAGCACAGCAGGCCTTCGGGACAATGAGATCCTGTAACAAGATATGGGATGGGGAGAAACAAAAGATAGAGCAGGAGAAACAAAAGATAGAGCAGGAGACACCAGCGCAGAAACTATAGAATATCTAATGCCCTAACTGTACAAAGAGGTGACCAGGCATAGGCAGGATGAAAATTTCTCTTCAGGATACCATGTATGTGATAGATCATTCGATCAAGGGACTTTTGAACCAAGCCCCTTTCTCCTAGTTTAATAGGCAAGGTACCCACGTCACTCAAGTTAATGAATTAACATACCCATATAAGTGAAGGCTCACTGTATTATGAATGATGTACAGGTAATCCAAAGGCTTTGTACTCTTTCTCGATCTCCTTCACCACCTCATTACATTTTCTTTTTTGCTATGTTGCCAATAAAACGATTCTCAGATGTATACCTTGAAGTTTCTAAAATGATATAAAGGGAAACAATGCACACAGATGGTAAGACAACACCCCTGTGTTTTGATCAGTACTTTCTGTCATGCAATAGCTTTCACATTTGGTCAATCCCATTCAACTTCCTCTTGTGCCTCAGAAGAGGTGGTGGCAGTGCGCCCACCCACTGTTGACCTGTGACTGAGATGCATATATTGCAGTCATCATCGCCATGGTTATGCTCCTAGGGTCATCTATAGAGGCCAGTTCAACTGCGTTATTTCAAAATCAGCTGTCTTACATGGCCCTTCCACTGTTTGAAGGACCAAGGAGGCTATGGATAATTAAGATGCCCCGCAAAGGGTAGCAGATTCATTCTCCTCTATGATACCCTCAGCCTGGAGGGGCACACCAATTGCAGTACAACTGGCATCAGCTCCAAATACCTCTATGCCATTGATTAAACTTAGCATGCATCCTATGCATGCCAACACCTGGCCCCTACATCCACTCTATGATGCAGTATATGGCTCTACAGGAGGTTAAACACTCCCTGTATGGAAGATCATATGCACCCCAGCTACATGAACTCCTTTATTCTCAGCCAGTGTCCCTACACTATCTCAAGAAATTCTCATATGTGGGAACACATCTCATGGTTCAATTACAAGCCGAACCTCCTCTCCAGTGACATGCAAAGCTTGATACCTCTACGACTCTAATCATATCATCCCTACAGGGTGGAAGCAGGCTATTCAGGCCCATCGAGTCCAAACTGACCTTGCAAAGAGCATCCCACCCAGACCCAACCGCACCACCCACCCACCACCCGCCCCCGCCCCCGGAACCCTGCATTTCCCATGACTAATCCAACCAGTCTGCACATCTTTGGACTGTGAGAGAAAACCAGAGCACCTGGTGGAAACCCACACAGACATGGAGAGAATGTGCAAACTCCAATCATGTCTGTGTCTGTTCTCCCACTTTGGAGGGAAATGTCCAACAGCTGCCATTGACCCTCCTGAACACATACCATTTTCTGCACTGTCTGAACATATGCCAGAAGCCACCACGACAGGAGTATCTGCAATAGTGGACCGTGTGGTTTCCAGGCATGACAGTGCTTCCTCAGCTTCATGAATTCCCCATTAAGCTGTGAAAGGAGTGGAAGAGTGTCACTGGGTGATCAGCTACATCCATTAAAGGCACAGGAGGAGAATGTAAGAACCAGCCTAGGAGAGCAAAACACACTGCAGTGCTGAGGTTTCACAATACACCTCTTGCTCGCCATATTGCTGAGTAAGGTGGTACCATCTACTGGCATTTCATATCAAATCAGCACCATCCGCATTACTGGCTTCTATGTTGCCAGGCCCAACTTTGTCCACATCGTGAATCCTGCTATTTCCCTTATTAACACTATCCCAGGATGGGAGGGGTCCCACTATCCATCACTGTCATTCCCAACGTCCAGGAAGATGACTTTCCTCTCCCTCACAGAATCAAACATCACCAACAAGTTGTTTTCCAAGAACAGAGGGGTTGTTCTTCTCTGAATGCCAGCATTTAGCTTTTCAGTGCCATCTTCACACATTTAAATCGAAAACTCACTTTGGAATCTTCCAAATTTAAACAGCAGTGGCTGCTACAGGGGTTTAAATTAAACTTCTGCTTCATTTACCACTTCTGCTCTCTCCCTGCAGCCTCTAATTAAATGTCAGAACAGGCTCCAAATCCTGTTAAAGGGCAGTCTGCATAAAGTACCATGACTTTAAACAACTTCCTCTCAGAAGCTGAACCAAAACTACCAACTTTTAATTCTCAGCCCCCTTTCAGAGTTTTTGCTTCAGATGATAACTCAGAATCTGGCCCAAAAGTTCCAACTTTCCATTTCCCAAGGGTTTCATCCTTATATTTTTTCAATCTGAGGTGAGAATTCTTTAGCTTTCTGTCTCAGGAAATATAAATGACGGCCAGACAACATCTCAGTGGGGAGTGAATGAGAAGCAATCAATCCTTGGTGAAAATATGTGACAGCATGAACCTGCCGTTTTGATGTTGTGAGAAGTATTCTTCCACAGAGGATTTGCAGGCAAACAGACAATATTAGTTCAGGAAGACCACTTTCCTCTCTCACCTTACCCCTTCAGACGCAACATGGAGCCATAGTTGGAGGAAGGAATCAGACATAATACGTTCTGCCAAGTAGGGTCAGTCGATGGAATTCTGAGACCCAAAAAATGGGCAGTCCCAATGTACATAATTCTGAACCACTGATCTCACATACAAGGTGCCTCTCGGAGAACAGTGAGAAACAGTGCCTTAAGATGTTGATGTTACCGTATTGAAAATTATTTCACAGTAAACACCTAAACGTGTTAAGATTTTAAAACTCTTACAAGCTGAAACCACCAGGTCTGGCAGCATCTGTGAAGGAAAAAGCAAAGTTAACGTTTCGGGTCCGGTCACCCTTGTTTTTTTCCTTCACAGATGCTGCCAGACCTGCTGAGCTTTTCCAGCAACTTTGTTTTTGTTCCTGATTTACAGCATCCGCAATTCCTTCGGTTTTTATTAAGGTGAAACTACCATTGTCTTGGTTGGATCTGATCTGTGATGGTTGGCTTAGTATTTATCTGCCCTCCTCACACCCATAGCAATGATCCTGGAGAGAGGAATGTGGGATGTTTGCACCTCAGGGGCGCGCGGCCATCGTTGGTACAGATGACAAGATTATTTAATTCGCCAACATTTCTTTGCCTCACGATATGTTTCCACTCTGTGCCCTACAAAAAATGGGCTTTGTTTGTTTGTTAAGGGATAACGGACAAACTCGTGCGACCTGTTTAATAACTAAACGACATATTGAACAGGCGAGCCAGCCGGGAGCGCGCCGCCGATCGAAGGGTCATCCCACGTGCACGCGCGCGCAGGCCCCGTAATGTGTGCGTGCGCGCGGCTGCCGTTCCCGGATCCCGACAGTCCCGTCTCCGCCTGGTGACCGAATTCGTGTCGACTGCCCAGAGTCCGCGAATTCAAGCCCGACACCGACAGCCCGCGCCAGGTAACGGCGGGGAAGGGGACTCAGGGGCCGGGGATCCGACAGCAAGGAAGCCGGGCCCCAATTGAGTGAAGACGCCGTTGAGGCCTAGGCCGGCAAACCGACAGGAGAAAGGCAGGGAAGCGGCGGGCCGAATGGTCGGTGAGCGGTGCGGCGGGTCTCGGTCTGTCGGTCACATACCGTGGGAAGCCTGACTGGAAAATGACCGCCGAGACTCAGGAAGCTGTTCTGTGACCTATTGACCGGCCCCCTTTTTCCTCCTGTTCAGGCCCGGTGTGGGAGTGCATCCGAATGGGGGGAGGATGGCAACATAACGGAGCGGATACAACAAAAGTGAACGAGACCCGATAACCGAGGAAGTTGGGTAGTGAGTTACTACAACGCCAGACGGTCAGAAATACACATTTCCCCTGGAGTTTATCAAAGTGGGTTTACCACTCCAAGATGGCGGGTGCGGTACAAGCCAGTGTTCGGTTTCCTCAGTCCCCGATCGTCCGCTGCTCAGGCCGGCCGCAATTATTCTTTTTGGCGTTTCGGTATCGCTGGTGCGCCCGGTGCAGGGCGGAGCTGTGAGGCTGCGGTGGCGTTAGTGGGCTTCTCTCGGGCGGGGGTCGCCGGTGAAGCTCTGAACCAGGACCTGCCTGTTGTATAATCAGATTATGGGGAACAGAGAAAAATAATCATGATGTAGAGAATGTATTTATCAGACAAGGCCATCTAGTGAATTCATTTCACAATTTCACAAAGTCACAAACTGAACTTTTGAAAGAAGTAAACAAGGTACCTTGTACTTCAAATGTTCATGTTTTGTGATTTTTAGTGAGGAACAGAATGCAGTACCTCAGGACTGCATGATATAATTTGAGTAATTGTGCGACTTAAGAGTTATGGCATTTTAAAATACCAATTATTCAATATGGTCAAGTGCATCAGTAGTCCAAATGGTGTTTCCAGGGTGTGATACTTTTTTTATTCAGGTGTTGTTTTGCTGAAAATAGGTTATGTTCAACTAAAAGCAGATCTCATAATGTTTTGCTGGTATCATAAAGGAAAACGTTTAAGCATCTTAAAGGTTCATTCGAATTTCTTATGGGATTGCATAGTGGAATTCAGGAACTGTATTAATATTGGAGTGAATTGAGAGTCAGACTTGTGGGGCTTTTAAACATATTAGCTATTAAGTAGGATATGGCTGGACTAATCTAAAACTAATAATTCTGTTAAGTGAGTGTTATGCTCATTCTAGTTAATCAACCTAGGCTCTCAAGTTAAAGTTTTATTTTAAAAAGAAGACATCATCTGAAGCTTATTTGATCAGACATACTGGTTGGTCACTCAGATTAGACCAACTGTTTAGTTTTAGTACGTTAGATTTGAGTGCTGTGATGAAACACACAAAGTCTGGAATGTTTTAATGGCATAAAACATTAAAACTAAAGTGTGAAGAAAATGGATGATTAATTTTCCATCCTTGCATGTCACAAAGAATGTACAGCAAGTAATTTTTAACAAGGCTTTGCACATCAATCATATGTCCAGATTTCTAGTCTTGCTGGTTACTTGTTCTCCATATGAGTGAAATTGTGAAATGTTTCTTTATGGCTTTGAAAAATAAAAGGGTTGTAGAACATAGAACAATAAAGGCCCTTTGCCCACGATGCTGTGCCGACCTCTTATCCTACTAAGTTCAATCTACCCTGCATACCCTACATTTTACTATGTTTCAGGTGCCTACCCAAGAGTTGCTTAAAAGTTTCTAAAGTATCTGACTCTGCTACCACTACCAGCAGTGCATTCCACACGCCCACTGCTCTGTGTAAAGATGTGAAAAGTACTTCAACTATACAATAACTGGCTGTTGTGCAGGCAGTGGATAGCAGGTTCAATTTGTTAAAATTACAAGTGAGGCTCTGTACTCTTGATGTTCCGAAGATATAACATCCATTTAATATCAAATAGGTAATCAATAATTACACAACCTACAATAGTCATGAGTAAGAAAAGGTTACAGGTTCTTGTTTCTGGCATGAAATGCGCTGGAGAGGAAGAAATCTCTTAAAATGGGTGGCTACAAATCAATTGTTTGTGTGTGCTTTTTTTACATCACAATCTGTGAAACATCCTAAATGAGAGGCATCTTGAGATATAATGTCTCAATGAATACAGGTTTTTGATTTTGTTTTAGAAATCACAGTTGTATGAATAAAATCGAAGTTGTATTTAGAATGGGGGGATATCTATTAATTTTATGTAAGTTGTTCAATAGCATGCAGGTGGTGGACACTAATTGGGCAGTCTGTGCCCTGTCAATAGACAAATTGAAGGGAGATTATGTTTCTTCTTGGAATAATTTTGTGTTGAAAACAGATGTTATTTTCCTTTATAAAATCTTACAGGTTCTGTGACTGTCCTATGAAAATTCTGACATTAGAATGTCTCACCATCAATTCTTGTTTGAGCCAATAACGTGCCATGCCTGGAATCAAGATCGGACGCGTAAGTTATAGAATCATAGAATCCCTACTGTGTGGGAAACAGGTCATTCAGCCCAACAAGTCCACATTGCCCCTCCAAAGAGCATCCCACCCAGATCCATTCCCCTATCCTTTCATTTCCCATGTCTAATGCAGCTAACCTAAACATCCTTGAATACTACAGACAATTTAGCATGGACAATTCACCTAGCCTGCACATCTTTGGACAGTGAGTGAAAACGGAGCACCTGGAGGAAACCCACGCAGTCACAGGGAGAATATGCAGACTCCACATAGACAATTGCCTGAGGCTGGAATCGAACCCTGGTTCCTAGTGCTTTGAGGTAGCTGTGCTAACCACTGAGCCACATGAACCAGCCATAACAGCCAACTTTTAAGATAAGGTAGAAAGATGATTAGTTATGCTCATAGATTGGTGCTTTTATGTTGAAAACAATTTTACGCTGACACTTATAAAGTATGGACTTCGTGCTGATTTATTATCTCATGTTCTAGAGTTAAGAAAGGCCATCAGATAGATAGCAACAAATGCAGGCCATTCAGACCACTAATTCTGGTGTGGCATTCTGTGAGATTTTCCAGATTATTGTTGAATTAAAATTCCACCATCTGTCATGGCAGGATTCAAACCCTTGTCCTCAGAACACTACCTGACTATACAGGTTAACAGTCCAGTGATAATAGCACTAGGCCATTGCCTTCCCTTGAATTGTGAAACTGCCAGATTACACCAGAAAATTATTATTTATTGCCTTTGTTATATGGGCTCATTAGGAATGTATTAAAGCTGTATTTAATTAGTTCTGTGTTAACTTAACAAATACAACAAATGCTGGAGAAACTTAGCTCTGGCAGCATCTGTGGACAGAGAAACTTAGTTAATGTTTCGAGACTGGTATGACTCTTCTGCGCTACTCTATCTAGGGATAAATATATAAACACTGGTGAGTTTTCTACTGCGCAAGACTATAATACCAGTTTCCTTAAAATGCTGTTGATACATTTACATGAATTGGGACATTTCAAGCCATGCCCTTACAACAAATGTGGCACAGTGGAGTAACCTTCAAATTATGAGGGAAGAAAAGTCAGTCACTCCTGTGGTACCCGTTTGCTGGGACAATATTAAGTCATGTTTCTGCTGCTTTCAGGTTAAGCAATTTACGGAATTTACTGGCTTCAAAAGCCTACAGATAATTAGGAGTTAGAAACAAGTTAAAAATGGATCTTATGGGGATTTTAAGGGTGAGAAATTATCAACCGGCTAAGATATGAAGGCTGGGAGGGTGTATGAGGAAAAAATGAAAAGGAACATAGACTTTTATAAAGTCTATCAGTAAATTTGAGTTGTTAAATGAAGGTAGGATTCCTGCAATAAAAGAATACCAATTCAGACTAACATCATAAATTGTGATAGATATTGAAGAAGTGCTTTACGTTGGTGTTTTACTTAAAAGCAAATAATGCCTGTATGGTCTATGAAATTGTAGTTAAGCATATTATATGATTATCTAGATTGCTATCATTGAAAAGTTGAGTATTCCATTTCTATGGTCAGATATCAGTTACGCTTGCATGCTTATTATTGGAAATCCAGGTGTTTATAACAGTACATTGACCTCGGAGGATAAATCTACAACTTGCTGGATCACTTGTGGAGAATGAATTGAGCAGTTCTTTGAAATAAAGGAATCTGTTTAATCTGGTCTACTAAAGCTATCCTTAGAAATCTCAGATTGAAAATTCTGGGACCCTTCTTGACATTGAAGATTGGGTGATTAATGTGAATTTTCATTAGTTTTTTTGTCTGATTTTTGGCAGAGGTAGCATTTAACCCCAGTAACTTTGGAGTTCCTGTTTATAAGAAAAATGGAAACCAGAGACTGGAGAATCATGAACTGAAGGAGCATACTGGTCAAATAACAGGTACATAAACAGTTTGCTTCTGGGTCCAGATATCAATATTCCAAAATTATGAAAAATTTGAATTGTCCAGTACTGTAGCAAACCTGTACATTTTTGATATTGCATGTCGACTTGCAGAAACCTTTTGAGCTGATACGGTGGTAACTTGGTTCAAAAATAGTCCTGAATATCCACACTAATAAAGGCGGTTTATGAACCGTATTGATGTTATACTGTAAAAGTCAGAGCTGAGAGTGATACCTGGGTTGAGGGGTGTAATTCTTTTCAATGTGGTGGTCTGTGACTAATTGCATTCACAGAAGTCTGCCACTGTACCTTTTAACACCAAGGAAAATGTCCCATTCGCCAGCACTTCCGATTCATGTGCCTTTCAGTTGCCTTTTAAATGTTGTAATTGTACCAATCTCCTCCACTTCCTATGGCAGCCCATTTCAAACACGCACCACCCTCTACGTGAAAAAGTTACTCCATAGGTCCCTTTTAAAACTTCTCCCCCTCATTTTAAACCTATGCTGTGTAGTTTTGGACTTCACCTCATGGAAAAGACTTTGGCTGTTGACCTTATCCTTGCTGCTCATGATTTTCTAAATCCCTGTAACGTCATCCCTCAGCCTCCAACACTCCAGGGAAAATAGCGCCAGCCTATTCAACCTCTCCATATAGCTCAAACCCCACAACCTTGGCAACATCCTTGTAAATCTTTTTTGAACCCTTTCAAGTTTCACTACACCCTTCCTATGGCAGGGAGACCAGAACTGAATGCCGTATTCAAAAGTGGCCTAACCAATGTCCCAAGCAGCCACAACATGACCTCCCAACTCCTATAAATGAACTGATCAATACAGGCAAACATATCAAACACCGCCTTCACTATCCTGTCTACCTGCGACTCCACTTTCAAGGAGCGGTGAACCTGCACTACAAGATCTTTGCTTAGCAGCACTCCCTAGGACTTTAACATTAAGTGTATGAGTCCTGCCCTGATTTGCCTTTCCACAATGCAGCATCTCACGTTTGTCAAAATTAAACTCCATCTGTCACCTGTCGACCCATTGGCTCATCTGATCATGGTCCAAATGTACTCTTATGTAAGCTTCTTCACTGTCCTCTACACCATCAATTTTAGTGTTCTGTGCAAATTTACTAACCGTACCTCCTATGTTCACATCCAAATCATTTATATGAATGATGAAAAACAACGGCCCTGCACCAGTCCTTATGGTACACTGCTGGTCACGGGCCTCCAGACTAGAAAGCAATTCCTGTGCTGTCACGGCTGCTCCATTGTTTAAAGAGAACAAGAAAGGGGAAAGAGACGGAATGGAGAAGCCCTGGGCGAGGAACGCAGATACCGCCTATGCTGCTGACATCTTGAATTTCACCCAACCCCCTCCCCCGACTCCCACATTCCTTCCTGTTCCCTAACTCCTCCTGTCTCCCTCAAATCCTTCTTTTTCTCCCCAAAGCTGCCAACTGTCTTGACCCCATGATTCCCACGTTTCTTCCCTGAGAACCCCTAACCCTAGTCCTTTCAGTGAATTCTTCATCATTGCTTCCTTAAGTCTAAGATCTTTGAATGGTATCATAGCAGTTTAGAGACACATTTGTCTTCTTTTTATCCATTTTGCAAGATGTTGATGTCACTGGCAGCCCAGCGTTTCTTGCCCACTCCTAGTTGCCCTTGAGAAGGTGGTGGAGAGCTACCTTCTCGAACCACTGCAGTCCTCCTGCTGTGGTTTGACCTACAATGCTTTAGGGAAGGAACGCTAGGATTTTGACCCAGCGACAGTGAAAGAACTGTAATATATTTCCAAGTCCAGATGGTGAGTGACTTGGAGAGGAACTTGGAGGTGGTGGTGATCCCATATATCTGCTGCCCTTGTCCTTCTAGATTGAAGTGGTCATGTGTTTGGAAAGTGTTGTCTGAGGATCTTTTGAGTTTTTGCAGTGCCTCTTGTAGATAGTTCACACTGCTGCTACTGACCATTGGTGGATGGAGTGAATGCTTGTGGGTGTAGTGCCAGTCAAGCAGGCTGCTTTGTCCTGGATGGTGTCAAGCTTCTTGAATGTTGCTGGGGCTGCACTCATCCAGGCAAGTGTGGAGTATTCCATCACATTCCTGACTTGTGCCTTGTAGATGGCGGACAGGCTTTGAGGAGTCAGGAGATGAGTTACTCGCCACTGTATTCCCAGCTTCTGGCCTGCTCTTGTAGCCACTCTATTAATGTGGTGAGTCCAATTGAGTTTCTGGTCAACGGTAACCCCCGGGATATTGATAGTGGGTGATTCAATGATGGTAACCCATTGAATGTCAAGGATCAATGGTTAGATTGTCTCTTGTTGGTGATGGTAGTAGCCTGGCATTTGTGTGGTGCGAATGTCACTTGCCACATGTCAGCCCAAGCCTGCGTATTGTCCAGACCTTGTTGCACGTGAACATGGACTGCCTCAGTATCTGAGGAGTCACGAATGGTGCTGAACATTGTGCAGTCATTGGCGAACAACCCCACTTCTGACCTTTATGATGGAGAGAAGGTCAGTGATGAAGCAGCTGAAGATGGTTGGGCCTAGGACACTACCCTGAGGAACTCCTGCAGGATGTCCTGGAGCTGAGATGATTGACCCCCAATAACCATGACCATCTTCCTACGTGTCAGGTATGACTCCAACTACCAGAGCGTTTGCCACCTGATACCCATTGATTCTAGTTTTACTAGGGGTCCTTGATGCCACACTCGGTTGAATGAGGCCTTGATATTAAGGGCTGTCACTATCGCCTCACATCTGGAATTCGGCTCTTTTGTCTGTGTTTGAACCAAGGCTGTAATGAGATCAGAAGCTGTGTGGCCCTGGCAGAACCCCAAACTGGGCCTCACTGAGCAGGTACTGTTTGATAGCACTGTTGATGACACCGTCCATCAGTTGACTGACGATCGAGAGTCGATTGATGGAGTTGCACTTGGCGAGGTTGGATTTGTCTTTTTTTTTTGTGTACAGGACATACTTGGAAAAGTTTCTATGTTGGGTAGAAACCAGTGGTGTAACTGTATTGGAACAACTTGACTAGGGGAGTGGGAAGTTTGGGAGCATAAGTCTTCAATACTATTGCTGGAATGCTGTCAGGGCTGGTAGCTTTTGCAGTATCCAATGTCTCCAACCATTTCTTGATATCACATAGCGTGAATTGAGTTGGCTGAAAACTGTATCCGTAATGTTGGGGACCACTGGAGGAGGCTGAGATGGATCATCAACTCAGCCCTTCTGGCTGAAGATGGCTGTGAATGTTCCAGCCTTATCTTTTGCACTCTGGGCTCTTCCATCGTTGAGGATGGGGATGTTTGTGGAGCCACCTCCTCCAGTGAGTTATTTAATTGTCCACCACCATTCATGACTGGATGTGGCAGGACTGCATAGTCTAGATCTGATCTGTTGGTTGTGGGATCGCTTTAGCTCTGTCTATCACTTGCTGCTTTCACTGTTTGGCATGCAAGTAGTCCTGTTTGGTGGCTTCACCAGGTTGATACTTCATCTTCAGGTATGCCTGGTGCTGCTCCTGGCATGCCCACGAGCACTGTTCATTGAACCAGGGTTGATCCCCAGGCCTGATGGTATTGGTTGAGTAGGGGTTATGCCAGGCCATGAGGTTACAGATTGTGTTGGAGTACAATTCTGCTGTTGTTGATGGCCACAGCACCTCATGGATGCGCAGTCTTGAGTTGCTAGATCTGTGCAAAGTCTGTCCCATTTAGCGCGGTGATAGTGCCACACAACACGATGGAGATCCTTCTCACTGTGAAGGCTGGACTTTGTCTCCACAAGGACTGTACGATGGTCACTCTTACCGGTACTGTCATGGACAGATGCAACTGCAGCTGGCAGATTAGTAAGGTCAAGTATGTTTTTCTCTCTGGTTCCCTCACCACCTGCTGCAGACCCAGTCTAGCAGCTATGTCCTTTAGGACCCAACCGGCTCAATCAGTAGTACTGCTGCTGAGCTATCTTGATAGTGGACATCGAAATCCCTGACCCAGAGTACATTTTGTGCCCTTGCCATTCTCAGTCAGTAACAGTTAAGCAACTCATTTCATCACTAAAAATGCTTTTGATTCAATGATAAATGAAAGCAAGGATGCTTTAAGGTAAATGTGAAGACAGGAAGGTGCAAGTAGATGGCTATAATTGTATATGTTGACCATTCAGTTGTCTCTGATTTGCCATTATTTATCTAACATGTATCAGATGAACAAAAATTTCCTGCTGCTAAGAATTTGGGAAGACTGAAGTTAATGTTATTGGCCCTTGCCACAAATCCCATTCCTTGCACACAATTTTCATCCTTGTCAATTTGTATTTGTAACGAGGTGGATGAATTAACCTAGTAAACAGTTACTAATGAATATGATGTAATTGGGATCACAGATCTAGCTCCAGGGTTCCTAGGATGAACTCAATAACCAGAGGTATTCAATTTTCAGGAAGGATAGATGGAAAGGAAAGGGAAGTGGGGTAGCATCGCTCGTTAAGGAGTGGATTAACATCATAGTAAGGGAGGACATCTGCCTGGAAGATGTAAAATCTGCATGGGTGGAGCTGCAGAACACCAAAGGGAAAACAACATTGGTGAGAGTTGTGTACAGACCACCAAACAGTAGTTGGCGACTGTATCAAACAGGAAATTAGAGCTGCATGCCATAAAGGTATAGCGGTTATTATGGATGACTTCAATCAAACTGGTATCAATATGATGGAGGAGGATTTCCTGGAATGTATGAGAGATGGTTTCCTTAACCAGTGTGTCAAGGAACCAACTAGAGAACAAGCTATCCTAGACTGGGCATTGTGTAATGAGGATTAATTAGCAACATTGTGGTGTGGGATCCTTTGCTAGAATTCTTCATAAAGATGAAGTGTGACACAATTAAATCAGAAACTAGCATCCTGGACTTAAAGAAGGCTAACTTTGGTATGGGGTGTGCATTGTCTAGGATAAGATGGCCAACAATACTTAAGGGATTGACAATTGACAACACGTGTATGAACTTCAACATTTATACATCCCTGTCTGGCATAAGAGTAAAACGGGGAAGGTGGCTCAACCATGGCTAACAAGGAAAATTGGGGATAATGTTAAAGCCAAAGAGGAGACATATAAATTTGGCCAGAAATGCAGCAAACCTGAGGACACGGAGAAATTTAAAATTTGTTGGAGGAAGACAAAGGGTTTAATTCAGAAAGGGACGATAGAATATGAAAGTAAGCTTACGGAATACGTAACAAATGACTGCAAAAGCTTCTACAGATATGTGAAGAGAAAAAGACTTGTGAAGACAAATTTAGGTCCCTTGCAGTTAGAATCAGGTGAATTCATAACAGACAACAAAGAGAAGACAGACCAGTTGAACAAAATTGGGAGATGGGTCCCGACCTGAAACGTCAAGCTTTCCTGATCCTCTGCTGCTCGGCCCGCTGTGTTCATCCAGCTTCACACCGTGTTATTCTCAGATTCTCCAGCATTTGCAGTTCCTACAATCTCTGAACAAAATCGGATCTGTTTTCTCTAAGGACGCAAATAGCCTTCAGGAAATGCTAGGAGACAGAGGGTCAATCATCAAGGAGGAACTGAAGAAAATACTTGTTAGTCAGGAAATCATGTTGGAGAAATCGATGGGATCTAAACCCAATAAGTGTCCAAGGCCTGATGCTCTGCATCCTAGAGTACTTAAGGAAGTGGCCCTAGAAATAGTGGACACATTGGTGATCATTTTTCTGGCATTCTGTAGACTCTGGAAGAGTTCCAAAGGAATAGAGGGTAGCTAATGTCACCCCTCTTTTTTTTAAAACAAAAGGAGGGAGAGTGAAAATGAGGAAATTGTAGGCCAGTTAGCCTGACATCGCTGGTGGTGAAAAGCTGGGGCCAATATAAAGGATTTATTAAAAGATGAGCATTTTGAAAGTGCTGATAGAATCGGCCCAAGTCAGCATGGATTAACTAAAAATCTTACTTGACAAATCTTCTGGAACTTTGAGTGTATAAGGGTGATTCAGTAGCTGTTCTGTATTTGGCTGTTCTACGTTACAAAGGGACATTGATAGGATGCGGAGCTGGACTGAGAAGTGGCAGATGGAGTTTAACCGTGAAAAGTGTGAGGTGATTCATTTTGGAAGGACAACCTTCCTTGTGTTCTGCTTTGAAATTTAATGGAAAGATTCTTGGCAGTGTGAAGGAGCGGAGGGATCTCGTTTCATGTCCCCAGTTCTCTGAAAGCTACCACCCAGGTGGATAGAGTCGCTAAGAAGGCGTATGCAGCGTTAGCTTTCATTCATAGAGGGATTGAGTTCAAGAGCCATGAAGTTATGCTCCAGCTGTACAAAACCCTGGTTCAACCACATCTAGAGTATTGTGTCCAGTTCTGGTCAACTCATTACAGGAAAGATGTAGAAGTGTTGGAAAAGGTGCAGAGAAGATTTACCAGGATGTTGCCTGGATTGGAGGGAAGGTCTTATGAGGATAGGTTGAGAGCGCTAGGGCTTTTCTCTTTAGAATGACGAAGGTTGAGAGGTGACTTGCTAGAGTTATACGTAGAGTCGGTATCCAGAGACTTTTTCCTCGGGTGGAGGTAGCTGTTACGAGGGGGCATAGTTTTAAAACAAGTGGAGGTAGATATAGGGGAGATGTCAGAGTTGGATTCTTTACTCAGAGTGGTAGGGGTGTGGAATGCCTTGCCGGAAGAGGGTAGCGGAGTTGGCCTCATTAGGGGCATTTAAATGGCTATTAGGTAGGCATATGGATGATAGTATATGGTAGGGGTGGAAGTTAGACCTTAGGTTTAGGGTAAAAGTTTGGCATAACATCATGGGCTGAAGGGCACGTACCGTACTGTACAGTTCCATGTTCTATGGACTTTCAAAATGCTTTTGGCAGGGTTCCGCACAAATTAGTAAGGAAAACTAAAGCTCTTGGTATCAGAGGTAGTGTATTGATGTGAAGAGAACTGGTTGGCAGACAGGAAGTAGAGAGTTAGAAAAAACAGATCCTTTTGAGAGCAGCAGGCAGTGACGGCTGTGGTTCGGTGCTGGGACTTCAGCTGTTCACAATATAAATTAACGATTTGGATGACAGAAGTGAATGCAATATCTCTAAATTTGCAGATGACACAGAGCTAGGTGGTAATGTGTGCTGTGAGGGGGATGCGATGAGGCTGCAGGGTGACTTGGACAGACTAGCTGTGTGGGTACATTGTTGGCAGATGCAATATAATGTGGATAAATGCAAGTTTTACACTTCGGTAGCAAAAACAGGAATTATTACCTGAATGGTGGCAGTTTAAGAAAAAGTGGGGTGCAGAGAGACTTGGGTATCATGGTGGAACAGTTGCTGAAGGTTGGCATGCAGCTGCAGTGGGCAATGAGCAAAGCTAATGGCGTGTTGGCCTTCATAGTGAGAGGATTTGAGTATTGGAATAAGGATGTCTCGCTGCAGTTATACAGGGCCTTAGTGAGGCTATACCTTGAGTATTGTGTGCAGTTTGTCTCCTAGCCTGAGGAGGATGTTTTTGCTATTGAGGGAGTCCACTGAAGGTTCACCAGACTGATTTCTGGAAGCAGGACCACTTATGAAGGAAGACTGGATCGACTGGGCTTGTATTTGCTAGAATTTAGAAGAATGAAGCGGGATCTCATAGATGCATATAAAATCTTATTGGGACTGAGCAGGCTAGATGTGAGAAGAATGTTCCTGAGGATAGGGAAGCCCAGAACTAGGATTCATGGTCTAAGAATAAAGGGTAAGCCATTTGGGACTGATGAGGAAGAAATTCTTCACTCAGAGTTGTGATTCTGTGTAATTCTATCCCACAGGAGGCCATCAAAGCTAGTTCATTAGATTTACTCAAGAGGGACTTGGATGTGGCCCTTGCAGCGAAAGGCATCAAGGGCTATGGGGAGAAAGTGGGAATGAGATACAGAGATTGCATGTTCATCCATGAATGGTGGCTCAGGCTCAAATGGCTGAATGGCTTACTCCACCTATTTTCTTTGTTTCTATACAAACTGATTGAAATGTTCAGAACCTCCTTAGGTGTGTCCCAAGTTAAGATTCTGACCACATATTCAAACAGTCAGCAAACTAATGTATTTCCTGCTGCACAACATCACACAACTGCATGCCCTCATCTGTGTTGCTACTAAAAAGTTTATTCATACTTTTCTTACGTCTCGGCTTGATTATTCTAATGCTTTCCTGGCAAGCTTTCCATTTGATACCTAGTGTTGTCTTGTGCTCATCCTAAATTCTGATGCCTGATTTTTTACTCATCTTAAATCTAATTCACTCATCACGTTTTGGTTTCTGACTTCCACCAGCTCCACTCTGGCCTCAATTTAAAACTATTTATTCTTGTTTTCACACATGCCTATCTGATGTCCCCCTTTGCAATCTGTGTAATTGTGAAGGCCTCACCTTCTTGATTTTACCCCATACTTTGTGATGTGGTGATTTTCAGATTCGACACATGACTGGCAGTGGTTTAATGAGAGAGCAGCCCTATGTTGTTCTTGGATTATAATCACTTAAACTCCTGGTAATTTTAGATAATCTATACCCATTGATGTAGTTATTCAAAGTTAAATGAATCAAACCAAATCTGTTTAATTTTCAAGTGCTAATGTTGGGCATTTTTATTAAAGTTATCCAACACTTTATCATAAACCATACTTAAACATAAATCACTTTCCAGTCTTGACTGCATGATAGCTTGCTAAACACTAAAGTTTATTGTTTAATGAGTGAGGCAATCGAAAATACTAATACCTGAGAATACTTCAGTCTGATTGCAGGTTTGCTAATGTCAAGCAGAATAATCAGACTAAAATTCTTCAGTATAACCTGAATTAATTGAGTGCAGTGTACCTATTCTATTATTTTAAAAATTTCTGAAACTTTTTCTGGTGAAATGGCATTATTTGCACGATTCAGCAAAATCACATTTCTTATTATGTTAGACGAAGGGTTTGAAATTTGAGTTTAGCAGAGGTGAAAAATAGGTGGTGAGGAATCAGCAACCACTTTACACTGTCTAATTTACGCTTTGAAGTCAACAGTAATGTTAGTGTCGTTAGGTTACTTGGATCAAGTTGAACATGATCTCTGACAAATGTGGCATGTTTTTCATGTATTTTTCTGTACAGAAAAAATTGTACTGATCCCATCAGAATTGTTTTGTGTATGTTCGATCACTATTTAAAAAAGCTACCTGAAGATTCATATAAAATCTTGCCTAACCATGTTACAGTGCTGCACCTTGTCTGGATTTGACAGAGGACATTCACTTAACTGCTGTGCAGCGCTCTTATTGTCAGTCTCGTGAATCTTATTTGGTCAGCTAGGTCATGGAGCTCTTGTTATCAATACATGAGTGGTCATGATCCTTTCCCGCGAAGGCAAGGATCTTCTTGGCGGGGGGGGAATAAATGTTGAGCGCCCCACCATCCATCTTGGCACACTGTGCCCTCGTGTGATATTTTCTCCTTAAATGAGTGGAGGGAAGGATTGTAAAGGATGAAATTGGCTAGCGCAGCTATTATTGTTGCTGCAGTTGGAGGAAAAGTCACTCTTTTATAAGAGAACAAGTAGGAAGTGCAGAGGGCATCTACAACTAGTAGACTGCATTCTGTGCTCAGTTTGAACAGATTGCCAGTGGTGTGGTGACGCCTGCCCCAAAATCCTTGGCCACACCTGTTCCCTCAGTCACCACTGCAGACATTGGAATGGTCTTCCTGTCGGTCAACCCAGGGAAAGTGACGGGCCCAGATGGTGTCCCCGTCTAAACACTTAAATCCCATGTGGACCAACTGGCAGAGGTATTCATAGCTTCAACTTCTTCCTCCTACAAGACGAAGTCCCCATCTGCTTCAAGAAGACCACCATCATCCTTGTACTAAGAAAACACATGAAGTGAGCCTAAATGACTATTGCCTAGGACTCTGACTTCAATAATCACAAAGTGTCTTCAGAGGCTGGTCATGGCCCACATCAACTCCACTCTCCCAGCCTCCTCAATCTCCTAAGATTTGCTTACTGACATGACAAATCCACTGTGGATGTCATCCCTAGCCCTGCACTCATCCCTAGAACATCTGGACAACAGGAACACCTATTGTCGGACTCCTGCTCATTGACTACAGCTCTACCTTCAACACCATTATCCCCTCCAGACTGATCTTAAAACTCGGTGACCTTGGTCTCAGCTGCACCCTCTGCAACTGAAATCTCTGCTTTCTGAGTCACAGACGGCAATGAGTAAAGCTAGGTAACTGCACCTCCTCCACAGTAACATTCAAAGCTGGTGCCCTCAGGGAGGAGTCTTCAGCCCCCTACTGTACTCCCTGTATGACCAGGATTGTTACCAAATTCCAAACAAACGCCACTTTAGTAGGACAGATACCTAACAATGATGAGTCAAACTACAGAAGGGAGATAGAGGACTTGGTGATGCAGTGTGATGAAAACATCCTATTTCTCAACATTGACAGAAATAAAGAACTAATTGACTTCAGAAAGAAACGAAGAGAACACACCCCCATCTACATCAATGGAACTGAAATTGAGAGGCTGGAGAGTGTCCAGATCCTCTGAGTGACAATAACCAACAGTCCCGGACTTCTCACACATGTAATGGTCAAGAAGGCACAACAATACCTATTCTTTGTCAGGTGGCTCAGGGAATTTGGCTTGTCCATAAGGAGCCTCACCTCCTTTAACAGATGCAGCATTGAAAACATACTGTCCAGGTGCGTAATGGCCTGGTTTGGCAGCTGCTGTGCCCAAGATGTAAAGAACTACTGAATGTGCTGATCTTGCTCTGGTTGATCTTGCCAAGTGCAGGCCTTGTGCAATGTAACCTGTATGCCTCTGTCTTTTTACAACCTCCTGATCTGTATGTTCTTGCTTACTATGACCTGCCTGCACTGCTAATCAAACAAAGCTTTTCACTGTACTTCAGTATGCGTGACAATAAATCAATCAGTGGGGAGGTGTTGGGATGGGTGGGAGCAATTGATCAAAGATGCTACATGCAGTGGCGATGGAGTGGTGGACCATGAGCTCTGGTGAGAGGTGATTGCATTGGCAGAGTTAGGGTGAATGTAAGTCTGCAAAGAGAAGGTAGTACTTACTCTTACAAAACAAAGAATGTCAACAACATTCTTCCTGCCTTGTTGGGTATTCCTCCATGTTGCACTGACCTGGTGGGCAACTTCAGACCAGGCTGGCAGCATCTGCTACCATGGCCAACTCTGGCATTCCTGGCTGAAGGGGATGGCTTTCCTTGCTACCATGCAATTCAGCAGACCTTCCATTTTCCTGTAAACAGAGCAGGCTACTGACTTCCCTTTCTCAGACATGTCCTTTAGAATTATACAGCAGCACACTATAAATGGCAGTTCCTGGCTTTCTGTGATTGACCTGGTACACAATTGCGATTACATATGGTACCAAGCAGACACCTGCCAGATGGTCCTGGTAGTGGTGAGTACTTTCACTGCTAGTGAGTGCATAATATGGCAGGCGTGGTACATATGTAATGTGGTGAGCAGTGGGGAACTGTGAGGTAACTCACTAGAGCTCAAAGAAAGAAACCCTTCATGAATCTCCCTAAAAATGACATTTAGTCAATTCTTGGTAAATTCAGCACAAAATTCTAATGTGTTTAAATTCTTTTTGAGCATAATTTGCTGCAAGAGTACCTCAATTCTGTGTTTAAAAACAAAAAAAACTGGGTAGGAGAGAAGTAATTTTGAGCAGATCTTCATTGTGGGAGTAAATCTCACTCTCACTCCACTTACGTTGCAGAACTTAAAGCTTGCAAAATCATCATAATTTTTTTCATATTCCTAGTGAGAAGCAAAACTATTATCTCATATGCAAAGAACCTACCCTTTTGCGACTTATTCTTGAGATTGAGTACATGGGCAGTTTGACAATGCTGTCACTTTAGAAAGGTTGCTTTGTCCTGGGTTGTCGGTTTGTTTTTGGAAGAGAGGTTGTAAAGTCAGGCCACTGCAAACGGCCTAAGTCAATAATTTTGGACATCTTTAGTTTTTTCCACACGGTTCTAACAATGGAAGGAAAGTGGCCAGTTCTCTCAATCAGGCTTTCTAGTTTATTTTAGCTGTAGCAGTCAGAAGCTGTTTGGGTCCCAGCGGTATTGGAGCTTCAGTAAAGGATTCCTAGCTGCTAATGTGAAATCTGTTAATGTTTCCTCCTGGATTGTAAAACTGCATGTAAGAATCTGTCTGAATTTACCTTTTTGCAAAGGGTATATTTCCGGGGTGTTAGTATATTGGACCAGGTAGTTAGTAATAGGTACCGTATCTGTTATTTGGTCGAGTTTTTCGATGGTTGTTATTCTAAACGACTCTTGTTTTGTATTTTAGCAATAGTGTTTAAATAAATTGTGTTTTGCTTAATGTCAAGTAGTTTGACCAGTTCCATCACATCTGAACATGCACTTCACATTAACCTTTAAAATAAGAACCAGTTAGGGTCTAGTTTCCCTTGAAATATTTTGCGGGTGTTGGGTCTGTTCCATAACTGGCAATGCCAGATTATTCAACCAATAAATGAAATGTCAAAATCTGTCCGCTTAATATATTTGCTCACCTTTGTTTCAGCTACCAGCACATGTAATTTCCAGGGTAATACTAACCACAGTATCTTTTGCTCAGTTCAGTGGAACATTAACAATACAGTGACATTGTCCATTTCAGTTAAATAATATTTTTTTCTTTTTGAAATATCATAGTGGCCTTAGGCCTGCCTCTGGCCAGGATTTTAGTGCAAGAAGCAGAAACTCACTAGTCAGAGCAAGAAACGGGTCTTATGTTGCTTTTGTGGAGAATGCTGTTTAAATGTCTAAATGGCCAGTGTCAGGCTATCAAACCAACAGACAGTCTGAAATTCCGGCCCCAATAGTTACTGGTCAGCTAACAGGCTGGAATGCTCCCCACTTCATGCAGTGCTAGTGAGTCCAGTGGCTGCTGCCTGGTAATATTCCAGCCTCAGGATCACCACTGCATCCCCGGCCACGTGGTTAGTGCGGGAGGATGCAGGGGGTCATGGGGATTGCCAGAAATCACCATGTTGTCAAGACGGCACTAGAGTGTGGCAATTCTTGTCCCCAGCAGATCTTTTACTTTATATCTCTTATAACCAGTCTATTTTAAACCTCGATTTTGAGTGTCAGAACTACTAACAATGGTTTCAAATCTATGTTTAGGTCTGGAAATCCTTCGACCTACGAGAACAACTAGCAGCACCTGGTGTGCCCGACTGAATGAACCGATGGGGCTGGACTGCCAACGGTGGAACAACAATCACGTGCCCACAGAGACCATACATCTACAGGTTTCTCAAACGCCTGACCTACCCGATCCCATCGACCTCCTCAAGGCTGCAACCATTGTCCAGGACCCCACCGGACGCAACCATGCACCTTCTGGAACAGCAGATCTCCCTCAACAGCTGAAAGGTCCGAAACCCAGGAAACGTGGGAGACGTGCTGGCCTGCAAACGAGAGCAAAAGAACGTGGTTTCAAGTCCCCTCTCCCCACCATACTCCTGGCAAATATCCAAGCTATTGAAAACAAACTGGATGAACTTAAGTCTAGACTTACAGTCCAAAGGGAATTGAGAGACTGCTGTGTGCTCTGTTTTACTGAGACATGGCTCACTCGTGCTACGCCTGATTGTACCTTACAACCTGAGGGTTTCTCAATTCACCGGATGGACCGCTCAGCAGCCTTGGGCAAGGGAACGGGTGGTGGGGTCTGCCTCCTAATCAATAACTCTTGGTGCTTAGATGTGGTGAACCTGGTGAGTTACTGCTCTTTGCACCTTGAATATCTAATGGTGAAGTGTAGTCCTCCCTACCTGCCACAGGAGTTCACCTCTGCTATTATAACAGCAGTCTACATCCCACCTGATGCAGAAGTGAAGAATGCGCTTCATGAAATTTGCATCACTACAAATAGCCTTGAGATGGAATACCCCGAGGCTTTGTTTATTGTAATCGGTAACTTCAATCAGGCCAATCTCACGAGTGTGCTTCCCAAATACCACCAACACATCACCTGTCCCACCAAAGGTCCAGATATCCTTGACCATTGCTACACAACCATCAAAGACGCCTATCGCTCCAAACCCCGCCAGTACTTTGGAATATCAGACCGCAATGCTGTTCTCCTTCTCCCGACTTGCAAGTAGAAACTGAAGCATGAGGACTCCTCTTACACATATTATTATTAAAAGATCATTACTTTAAAATAGAAAACGTTTTGCTTCCATTCCTTTACAACACCCAATCATGAACAGGCCAGCACTTGTAGCTCTGGGTGTGGTTGGTGAGTTGCTTTCTTGATTGTCCTCAGTCCATCTCATGAAAGTATTTACTAAATTCCACCTTCTTATAACCAAACACTTTGGACTGATTTCATCTATTGATCGTTTGTATTTCACAACTGATTAAAATCTAGTTCCTGACCTTTCAAAGCAATTGCTGTGACTACACCTGAGAAATATTTAAATGCCTGAGGAGAACTATGCAGCATGTGGAAGTTGTGAAACTTTGTAAATGAGAGAATGAGAAGAAAAGAGAAGATGGGGAATAAAGGAAGGAGTGAAAAGGTTGAAAGAGAAGCAAATGCCAGCATGAAAGTAAGGTAAAAAACAAGGTAGCTTTTTTAAAAAGCTATCTTCGTGACATTAGGATGTTCCCATTCAGTTCACAATGAAATGCTTCTGAGGTGTTGTCACTGGATCAGCAACTGGATTTCAATCTTTCTTCCTTTTTGTTCTTATTTTTCCATCCTGTTTCTAGCATCCTTTTTGATGGTTTTCTTCTTCTTCTACTTTGAGCATTGTTACTTTATTAATAAATAGTTATTGTTTAGTTTGGGTACAATGATACAAAACCAAAATAATGAAGGTGAAAATCTGAAATAAGAACATAAAATGCTGGAAATATTCAGTGGATTAGACACAATGACCTTTCTTCAGAATTGTAAATTTGTGACTGTTTAGTGGAAAGGACATCTGGATGGAAACTCCAGTTAGGATTTCAAGAATGCAGGCAATGATGTTGACTTGCTGTCCGAACTGGCTTGTTTTTGTTCAGATGTTTCATCACCATGCTCGGTGACATCATCAGTGGAGCCTCCGATGAAGCGATGTTATTCTACTCTGCTCGGAATTTATACTCTCCAGGCCATTAAGGTGAGTAATGTTGTTTCCGGTTTTGATCTGTATGGGTTTATGTGCGGGGGGTCCAATTCTATAATGTGCATTCAGACAAGGAAGGCCAGTTTAAGTGGGACAAAGTAACCGTAGTAGCCCAAGCCAAACATAGACACGCATGGGAATTCCTAGAGGCATGCTTCTCCACCCATACTTCAGTCAACAAACATATAGACTTGGACCCCATGTACAAACCCATACAGATCAAAACCAGAAATGACAGTACTCACCATAATGGACCGGACAGTGTGAATTCCAAGCAGAATAGAATAACATCACTTCATCGGAGCCTCCACTGATGATGTTACCTAGCATAGTGGTGAAATGTCTGAACAAAAACAAGCCAGCTTGGTGAGTAAGTAAACAACCTCATCCACAACCTGAACTACAGATCTTTGCTAAAACTTTATGCAAGTCCTGTGGTTAAATCTGACATAATCCTTCATCCACAATTGAGGTAGACCAATTTAACTAGTGGGGAGATAATTTAAAATAGGATTTGCTGTAATGTGATGTTCTTGATGTTTCTAGAACTCTACACCACTTTGTTTGGTTTATAATGGGAAGTGGCAAATAGGGATGAGAGACGTACTTTCAGTTAACTTGCCAGGAGACCATGCTGGATATAATGGTGTATCGGTGCAATGGTGTAGTCAGATGCAGAGCAGTCTTTTAACAGTTATGCCAATCTTCTGAAAACCATGGTTGGGATGTATAGACTAGCAGCATAATTTTAAAAAGTGGAACGCTACTGGGATAAAATTGTTCTTTTATTTTGAGGGTCATGAATCTTTGGAATTCTCTTCCATAGAAGACTGTGGAAGCTCTGTTTTTGAGTGTCTAAAGTAGAGATTGGTAATTGGTAATCAGAAATCTATCAGTGTTCTACAGGTACCTCCCCAGTCATTTGTATTGAATGGCATGGCAGGTTCGATGGATTGAGTGGTCTGCTGCTGTTCCTATGCTAGGCTTACTGTGGGGATAAGACAACGAAGACTGGGATCTGCACTTGATATGTAGCAATTTCTTCCTCCTGCACCTTCAGTCTAAGGTCGATAGCCCTATCTGTGCTGATAGTTACCTCTCTGGTAGTCTCTTTCCTGGCCTTAATAATGCAACCTTTATGATAAACTGGACAGTGAGATCCTGTGCTTCATAAAAAGATAAATTACATCTTACTGAATAGCATACGAGGTTCAAGAGTCATAAAGGTATACAGCACAGAAACAGGGCTTTCAGCCCAACACTTCCATGCGAGAGGTCAAATGGCATGTTCCTGTTCCTATTCCTTATGTCCCGAGGAAGAAATTGAGGTCCATTCTATCATTTAAAACACCACTACTGATGACTCAGCATGCAATGTTCATTTAAGCAGAATATTAAGTCGAAACAGTGACTAACAAAGGAGTTGCTCCAGTGTATTGGACTTAGGAAAGTTTCCTAGGTCCATCCATTGATGTGCTTCAAGCAAATACAATGCTGGTAAGAGTTAATAAAATGCAATACTGAGGATTGCACTTTCCCTGTGACTAAGACAACCTTTTCACATTTTGAATGACACAATAACTGCAGAAAGTTTTCAAAAATTTGAATATTTCACAACTGAAATATTATCGGGAAAGGTTAATAAAACCAAATTACCCTGTCCGATTGATGCATAAATTTGGAGAGACTGTTGCCACTTGCGAGAGAAATTAAAAAGTAACTTCATAAATAAGAATTAGTTACCAGTAGATTCAAGAAGTAAGGAGAAATGCCTTTTCTGAGTCGTGGTTTTACCAAAACCCTGTGTTTTACCACAAGAGATTGTAAGTGCAAATTGGTTCTGTCCTTTCAAAAGGAAGTTGGGGTAATCACTAAAGAAAACAGGAATTTAAAGGTATGTTGATAGGCTGTGATGAATCAGATTTGAAAATGGAAGGAGATTCACGTAGAATTAAATACAAATATGGATTTCTTGTGCTGAATGGCCTGTTTCGGTACTCTACATTCTTTGATCAAAACATTGGTGGCAGAGGTTCCTGCCTATCATTGGAAAAATCAGCAGGCTACTCAACTTTTTTCCCCAGTGACTGCCCTGAAAAGATTTCTGCTTCTGAGAGCTGCCAGCTATCTGATTGGGATGCGTATTGCAAGAGTGCAGTTGGAAACCTATGGAAGTAATACAACCTGTCAGGCATCTGCAACCTTCCCTTTATTTGGCCTCTTATGAGCCTTAACTAGGGTGTGAGCCAGTGAACCCAGGTCTCACTTGTCTCCTAAATTGTGACGAGGTTAGAGTAGGTGGGTAGGCAAAAAGAAATTCACCAGGAAAAAAATCACCAAACTTCTTTGCCTGCAAACCAATTCATGGAGGAATACAAAATTCTGTCCAATGTAATTACAACGGTGCATTTTCCTTCCTTACTTGAAAGTGAAGTGGCTTCCTATTCCCCTTTGTTTCCTTACTGCCAAGCAGTACCTGATATAGTTAATTTTAAATGGTAGTCATGAGTCTGAACAAAGCAGAAGCGTGACTTGTTTTATCCCAACTGGTTCAGGATTTCAAAGGCCTGTTTCAATGCTATGCATATAGCCCAGCATGACAGTAAACATTGTGCAGAGCCCAGGTAATTGAAACCAAAACATTACTAATTTCTATGGTATAGAACCAGGTGATTCTGACAAAATACTGTCTGCAATGAGAACAGTTTCATTCCTTGTATTTTGTGAATGAAATAATTTGTCCAGCCCCAAATACTCCTGCAAAACTAGAGATATAAATGATGTGTAACTTCACATCGGTCTTAATGATTGTGAAAATTAAAATCTTTTAACCATAACATGTTATGATGTAGCTGGTCCTGTAATTGTACAGTATAATTGTGACTGCCAGGACAGCCAGTTACATTCGTAGCTTAGGATAATGACAGCATTACATGAATTTTTTTTAATAAAAAACACTCAGAAAATACTAAATACTCTGTCCATTTTCTGACTCAGATGGAGGAATTTGAAGGAAAAATTGGAGGAATTTGGGAAAATAGGTTAGCAATCTTTCAAGAGAAGACAACTGGAACACCTTCAAAGATTTAAATGGAACACGGGATGAATAAATACTGAAAATAATAAGCAATTAACAGACAAATTAAAAATTTTATACTGAAGAAAAGTTACCTCCTGCAGAGTGTAGTAAAAGTGCTTCACTGGGATGAATGTAAGAAATTGTAAAAACATTTTTTTAAATTGTCCATTCATGGAATCATTCAGTATTCCTGGTGCTGCTATATTATTGCACATCTGTAATTATCATTGAGAAGGGGTTATGTGCCAACTTCCTGAACTAAAGCTGCGTATGTTGTGTAGGTAACTGCCTCAGTGCTGTTAGGTAGGGAGTTGCAGGATTTTGATCCGGTGACAATGATGAGAACATTCTGTAATTCTGTTTCAATGTTGTGCATGATTTGCAAGAGAAATGGGAGGTGGTGATGTTTTCGTGTTATTCCTACCCTTGTTCCAGGTGGAAGATGCTGTCGAATAAGGTTTGGTACATTGCTACAATGCATCATGTAGATGGTACAACACAATGCACAAGCAGTGCTGGGTTGATAAAATGCAAGTTTAAGGTGGCAGGGAATGATGGAATGCCAATTAATCCAGCTGTTTTCACCTGGGTGATATAGAGATTCTTTTACTTTTGAGGATGCACACAAGGGGAGTATTCCTTAATTTACATTACAGATAGTGGAAAAAGCATTGGGGTTTCAGGAAATGACATACTGTCCCTAGAATACCCAGTCTTTGACCTGTGCTTGTAACCACTGTGTTTGCGTGGTTGATCCAATTCGGACCTATGATCTCCGCACCCCAGCATCCAGAATGTCAATGGTGGGAGATTGAACAACGATCATGCTGTTAGTTGAATATCATGGAGAAGTGGTTAGATGCTCTCTTGTCAGAAATGGTTATTGCCAGGCACTTGTATGGGAAGACGGTAAAATGCTAGTGTCCGTTATTAAGGAAGAAATAGCATGTTGTTCAGAAATGATAATGCAATCAAGCAGTGGTAATGTGCTTTTGTGAAAGGGATGTCATTTTTGACATTTGTTGGAGTTCATTGAGGATATAAACGATTAGAATTCATAAAGGGTACCAGTAAATGCATTGTTTGGATTTTGGAAGATATTCAGTAAGGTGCCACAAAAAAAATTAATGCACAAGATAGGAGATCACTGTATTGGGGGCAATATATTAGCACGGTTTGAGGATTACTAACACACAAGACATAATGAGTCTTTTTTAGGTTAGAATGACTATCAAAAGTATCAGTCCTGCGGCGTCAACTATTTGCTATCTACACTAATGACTTGGAGAAGGGAATAGAGTGCAATGCATACAAATCTGCTGATGGAGCAATGGGGGTGGGGGGGGGCATCTTCCATTGGCATAAAGAATCTGCAAGGGGAAATGGATATGTTGATTGAGTGGATAAAAACTTGCCAGATGGAGTTTAAAGTGCAAAGTCAATTTTTGGGAAAGATCAAAGGCAAAATGTGATTTAAATAGAGACAGACTAAAAAGTGAAGTGCCAAGGAATCCACATATGCTTTTGCACAGAACACAAAAAGTTAATATGCAAGTACAACTAGTAATTAAGGCAAATGGGTTTGGAGCTTAAAAACAGGGAAGTCATGTTACAACTATTTGGTGTGTTAGTGAGGTTGCACATTGAGTACAGTGTACTGATTAGGTCCCCATGTTTAAAAAAACCATATACTGCTATTGGAAGCTGTTCAAGAAAAATTACTAGACTGATTCCTAGAGTCAGGAGACTGACATATCAGGAGTGGTTAAACAGGTTAGTCCTTTAACATTGAGAGTTTAGAAGAGTGAGGGATGATCTTCCTGAAACTTGAGATTTTGAGGGGGCTATAAAAATGTTGCCACAAGTCAGGGAGTCTTGAACTGCAGTACATGGTTACAGAATAAGATGACATTCATCTAATATTGAGATGTAAGTGCATTTCATCACCCGTAAGGTAGTGAATGTCTGGAATTCTCTACCACCAAGTGTGCTGGAGATGAAATCACTGAAAGTATTTAAGGAGGAGGTAGGTAGATTTTGAGGTATCAGAGAGTTGACGGACTTGTTGAGCTGGCACAAATGAGGAGTAGTGGCCTGATGCAGATCATAGTGATCTTATTGAATGGTGAGACAGGCTTGAGAGGCTGAATGGCCTATTCATGCTCCTTGTACATTCTCGTCTGGTATGAATATTGCTTACCATGTATCAGCCTATGGCCTGAATGCTGTTCAGATTATGCTGCATGCAGTAATAGACTTGTTAATTATGTCAGGCATTAGAAATGGAAATGAAGACTGTAAAATCATCAATGAGCATTCCCACTTCTGACTTTTTGAGAAAATTGATGAAGTGGCTGGAGATGGTTTGGTCTAGGACACTACCTTGAAGATTGCCTGCACTGATGTCTTTGGGCTGAGGTGATTGCCAGCCAACAGGCTCTACCAATTGGAATATAGGTAGGAATAGGCCGTTTAGTTTCAGGAGCACGTTCAATCATTCAATGAGGTTATCGTTCATCTGTAAAGTAGTCCTACATGTACAACATTTTCACCTTTAATGCTTTCTGTAAACAAAAAATACTGGTTTTAAAATTAGAGCTTTATCTGGAATCAATTGTTCTTTGCAATGAACTGTTTCAAACTTGTTGGATGTTTTGCTCTAACTTTCAGACTCTACCCTCTAGGATAAGCATATCCCTGTTCGTGCCCTTTATTATCCTATACAACTCAATCAGCTCCTTCCCACCCCCAACTTTCTGTACTCCTAAAGAAAGCAACTTAAGCTCATCCAACCTTTCATTAGCTAAACTGTTCCATCTCAGGCAACGTCCTGGTGAATATTCTCTGTACCCCTTCCAATGTACTATCACAACCTTTGTATAGTGTAATGACCAGAATTGCGCACAGTACTCCAACTGTGGCCTAATTATAGCTTTGTACAGCTCCAATAGAACCACCATGTACTGATAAACTATATTACGACTCCAAAAGGCAAATACCCCATCTGCATTTTTTAACCACAGTGTTAATTTGTTCTGCCACCTTCAGGGATCAAGATCCCTACACTCTACTGAGCTAACTTGTCAGTAGTTGATCCTAAGATGATGGAATACTGTTAGATTTTGATGATAGTGAATAATTATAGACCATTTAATCACTAATCTAGGTTATTTTGTCCTAGCTACAGTGTCAAGTTATAATGTTCACATATCTGTTGTTAAAGGATACAGGGCTGAATTTTACCAAAAAGAGACTAAATGTCAATTTTGGGTGTTTCATGGAGGGTTTCTGTCTGTGAACTCTGGCAAGCCACATGGTTTTCTGCTGTTCACCTCATTATGTATGCACCTGGCTTCTTATGCACCACATTCATGCTGTCTTGCAATCACCAGCATGAGAAGTACAGCTTCTGAGGGAACGTAGACAACACATCACTGAAAAGAGAAGATACGTTTATAAATACATTTCCACTTTTACATCAGCTGTCTGATCAACTGCCACAGTAACAACACTGGAAGTACAGAGCAACGTCCTTAGCCTCATACCACGTTAGAACACATCCAAGGGAGAGCTGCACTGTCCTTAATGCCTGGAGTAGCGTAACGTCTTCTCACTGTTGAATGTGGGAGCATCAAATATTCTAAAGCATTGAAATGATTAACATAATTTTTATTAAACAACTGGAAAAGTGAAGAAAACAAACCAAAAGCTGCACTTGTTTCTGGGATTAACAGGGGCTGCTTGCATTTTGACCAACAACAAATTTACAGTCAATGAATGGAAATGTCTGTCAAGTGAGTTCTGTCTGGCTTGTTGCACCTGACATTGCATGACTCAATTATACTGAAGGTGATAGTCCTTCTGCTAAATGTCTTCATCTTCCTCCATTAGAAGTCATTGCCCCTTTCCCAGCTGTTTATCGTTCATCACTATCCCTTTTTCCCTGCTCCAGGTGTGCAGAACACAGAATGCAAGGTTTATGTGGCATACTGTTTCTGCAGTTTATTGCAAGGCCACCCCAACACTGAGTCAAACATTGGAAACTCATCTCCAGGAGTCCTGTCATTTGTTTCATGATGGCGCTGATCGACAAATGGTACTGCATCATTATCTATTCACAGTTGGGGGATTATGTAACTGAGTAATCAGCCATTGTTGCAGGTGGCAACCCTTGTCTACCAGCAACCATCCTTTTAATGCATCGGACTGTTAAAATTTAAAAGGAAACAGAAAGTTCTCGAGGATATATGCATCATGTCAATGTCCAAGGTTCCTGGGGCACACTTCCAAGATGCAGCACCAGTCATCACAGATGACTTGAGCATTCACTACGATTTGGTGCCCTCAGCACAACATATGTAAAGTCTGTAGCACCCTGCACCTAGGGAAGCCAGCTATGCTCACGACAGCACTGAACTTATCAGGGGAAACAACAAAGAATGATGTGATTTTGCACAGATTGCATCAGTAACAGCGCTGATACATTTATGTATTGAGGATTGAGATGTCCTACACAGCTCCCCAGCAGATCCTTAGAAGTAGTGAATTGCATAAAAATTTAGCTCAGCTGTCACCTTGACAGCCACCGGGTTAAAACAGTCACCACCCCTTCAGTCCACATTGTTCCAGCAAATGACACAATTCTGTAACAGCATCCCCAGACATCCTCAGTCTGCATCTCACTTACTTGGAGGAAATGGCATTGAGGACAATGGACTTGGGGCCTCCTGTACATCCTCTGCAGTCTGAGGCGATCTTCATCTGTGAGCTCTTCATGTGGAGACTGTTTGGCAGCCATTGCTGTTTGCTGCTGGTCCTGGACTTCTCGGCCATTTGTTCTTTCTACAATTCTCTGCGCCTTTGTGGTACTGTATCCATAGAGGTAATAACACCTGTTGCACTGGATCTATTTGAGGGTTCAAATGAACCTGTGTGAAGGAGATCAGAAACAGAACAGGTGCTTGGTTAATGCGAGCAGTCAGCATTCACATCACTCACAATGACAATTTACCATAATCCTCAATACAGTGAGACATGAAGGACTACGGTATGGACTGTAGTGGTTCAAGGATACAGCTCACCATCATCTTCACAAGGACAACTAGGTACAGAAAATAAATGCTGGCCCATATCCCACTCATGCTTGAATCAAAAAAAGTAGTGCTATGGAATGCCTGTACCTGGATCTTTGACATAGTAGACTTATGATGTATACATTGCATATCATTTTACACATACACACACAGGAGATTGTAAATCCAGTAGGATTACTTGTAGGCATCCTTGCTTCCCTCGCACACCAAGCACATTACCCAAGATCTGAGCTGAAGTAGATAAACTTATTACCACGACTTATTGAATATTTTGGCTTCCTCCTTCTCCCTCAGTGAATTAATTACTGGTAAAAACAGCTTGTTCGATTCTCAATTGTGAGACCTGGAGAAGTGTTATTGCCTGATCTGACACTTCTGTTCATATTCTTCTTTGGACATTTCACTTGACCTACCTCATTCTCATTACTTCAGCCTTGGCAGACTTGAATCTTGAGCAGATAGTTGTTCACTCTGCTGTGTGGCAATTTGACTCAGCTTAGTTCCAGATGCTTATACTGTGTGCCTATCGCTGTGAATTGTATCTTTTTTACTTTTCTATACTTATGACTGATGATTGAAATTGGAAAATGAACATTTTAAAACCAATGGTTGTGGTTGGAATTGCTGCATTTTTAAAAAGCAAGCTGCTGAAGCTCATTGTAAGTCATGTGGACACTATTGGTTTGTTCAAGCTGTGGGAAATGCACTTTGTAAACCAGAAATGTTTACAAAGTAGATTAATAAATTGTGAATGCTAAATTCCACCAGTGTGATAACAACTATCTGATTGGCACCTGAGAGGTAGTTGAACGGCTTGTGGGTGTAAACAATACTGACAGAAGCTTTGACTGCTGAAATGGCAGATGGTGCATCTCTCTCCTGAGTAGATTCCATAGGACCTTGTTTTATGTCGGCAAAATTTGTACATACGTTATACCTTTCACATAAAAAATGGGTCATAGTTTCTGCCAGTCTCCGCTGTGTTCCCATGGCATCACCCTGACCAATCAGAACGTATCTATTTGGTTTGAGAATTAAGGTTAACAATTAACTATTCTTGCTACGTATCCATGCCAATAACAGTCCAAATGATTAGTATTCTCTTCTCAAGCTGGATAAATTGGTGTCAACACCAATAATTTTTAATTTTTCTAACGTGTGAATTATAAATTCCATCCTGCTATTATGCAATCCAATAATTGGAAAAGCCAAGCTGAGAAGCAGAAATGAGCTATGTTGACACGAAAGCAGAAAATTGACATCTGTAGATGTATTGAAAAGAGCAAGAATGAGAAAGTTTTGATGCAAGAATATAATGTCAGCTTGCTGATGAAATACAATATTAGGAATCAAAAAGAACCATTATAGGAGACATTTTGATAGTTCTGAATCGAATAAAGGTAATGAAGGGCACTATATGTACGTGTCTATATTAGAGTGGTGGACACTACTGTGTGAATGGATTTCATTGAAAAGTGCAGAGGGTGCCCCTCATTCCAGCCCCATGCTCAGAGAAGAGGCAACTCAAAACGTGCTGAAATGAACTTGATTGAATTAAGCGCGTTAAAGGTTAGATGAATCTAGCGAACAAAAATGAGCTCAGCTTCAAGTTACAGAAAAATACCGTGAATTTTTTAACATTAATTTCTGAACATAGTCTGTTGATTAAATTTATAATTCAACACTGGCGGGTACAAGGCCAGGTTTACGTTCTGTTGAGATTAGAGGTAAAATGAACACTGTTCTTTATTTGACATAACAGGGTGTAAAGCTGGATGAACACAGCAGGCCAAGCAGCATCGGAGGAGCAGGAAAGCTGACGTTTCGGGTCTGGACCCTTCATCAGAAATTCATATTTTTATTTATGAATTTTAGTTAGCAGTTTGCAGGAAAGGTAACATTTTTTTGCTTCAAAATTGAATGGCAACATTGAATCTGAAAGTTACAAATGTGCCTGCAGTGTTCTAAAATTGAGGGAGAATGGGTTACACTTAGTATTCAGTAAATAATTTCATAAATATAAATAAAAAATCACTTCAATTTTTGTGTAAAGCTTTGCTTAAGCTGCGTTTAGAAGGTTTTGACCATTTTTCCCCCTCACATAGTCAGACCCTAAAATAAATTCTGAAAATAATTACTTGATTGGTAATTACTTTAATAGGTTTTTATATGTGACAATAGTTTAGAGAACTGAGGAAATATACACTTGAAGAGTAGGGATGTAGGAGATTTCATGAAATTAGCTTCAGGCCTTAAGGGTAGATTGTATGAGTTAGCTTTGTTAGGGAGAATCTAGAACCATAAGTAAGTTATTTTAAGTGTTGAATTAACATATCTACAGAAATATTTGTAATGATATTGTGCCTTTCATGATCAACAGACATTTCAAGCACTTTACATCCAACGAAGAACTTCCAAGGTATAGACATCATTGTAACTTGAGAAACATGGCTGCTGGTTTCTGTACATACACAGCAATGCAATAATGGCAGATGAAGCTGATGTTGAATCTGGCCAAGGTACTGGAGATAATCCCTGCTCCTCTTCGAATAGTGCAATGGAATATTTTAAATCCAACGAGAGACCCGACAGCAGGTATGGAAGGTATGTGGATGAGAGAAAACAGTGTGATGTGTTTTCCTGTTAGGATAATCATCTTGCACGGAAACAAAACTTGCTGGAAAAACTCAGCAGGTCTGGCAGTATCTGTGGACAGAAAGCAGAGTCAATGTTTCGGGTCCAGAAACCCTTCTTCAGAGCTACAGCTGCTGAGTTTTTCCATCAATATCTGTTTTTGTTTCTGATTTCCAGCATCCGTAGTTTTTTTTTGTTGTATAGTCTTCCAAAACTTGTTTAAGCAACTGTGGGATCAGAGAGAGATTCATCAGATACTTTTCTAAGTTTGATTCTTTGGGTGACCAATAGTCTCTCATCCCATGAATTGAGTACTTTCCTTCCATCCTTGTCACCACCTTTATACCAACTGAGAGGATGATTGGTTCAAGACTGTTGAAAGGGATTTATGAGCTCTTACAAACCATACAACAACAAAGGGATTTCACTTGTACATTTCACACATTTGAATCTTTGGGCCTTGCCAGGGTGGAAATGGAATCAGACAGGGCCCAGAAAGACAAACTTTGTGACTGTTATTCCCAACGCTGAGCATGTTCACCAGGAGGGGAGGATGGTGATCCTACCCAATCACTAAACAGGACCACTTAAGGTAACTGGAGATCTTAAGACCATGGATTCCATGTGCTATTTGGGGCAGATGAGGTGAAAGGAGATGGGTTTGGTAATCCAGTCATGTTGCACATGGAATTACACTAGCACAATAGAAGATTCAACTGTAGAGTGGACTTGGGCCTTTGGGAAGTAGGTGCCCATTACTAGATTACAGGTGACAGAGTGTGGCCAGTCAGCAATCAGGCAACAAAGAGGGTCATCAATCTTCTGATGTTTAGGTGGGGAGGGTGCATAAGGACAAGATACAAGGCTGTCACATACAACTCAACATCCAGCGAAGCACAAGAAAGGCAGCAGCTGCCAATAGAGGCATGAGATTTAGAATTTGGGCCCCATAGCAGTTAAATGCAAAGCTTCCACTGAATGGGCAGAAACTTTGGCATCTCAAGGGCAAAAGAGAGATGCCAAAGTTGAAAATCATACAGAGACCATGCCTTCCATAGATCTACCACCAAAAAAGAACTTGTCTGACACCCACTGCAACAAGGATCCCCAACTCTTCCGGCAGTTACTCTCCGACATTTGTTTCCTCATTATCAAAGGCTTTGAATCTCTCAGTACTGGTCATACCCCGTCCAATGTCGATAAAAGCCATTATGGGCTTTGAACTTTTTCACCTCTGGCTGTTTCCAAGTCTCTGCTGCAGACGTCGGTGGTATCTCAAATGACAGTGTATTGCCAAATATCATGAACACTGATCCCTTTTTTCTGATAGTGAGTACAGTCATTTCATGACAGATGAAGCCTCGCATCAACACAGACCCACCATAACTCATTTCTCCCTGGGTGAAGAACAACACTAACTGCATCCATGTGGCCATCAAGAAATCGTGACAGGTCAGTGAAATTCAACAAGAAGGATTTCCATTCCTATAGCCAGTCTGTGATCACAACAGATTTCCCTTAAGTGTGCTTGCTATCCTGGTAGCTCCTTCATTCAATATAGGTTCCTAAATTTTCAACTCCAAATCTATTCAAGGAATGGCTTCTCATCCCTCTGAGAGCCTCAATAAAGAATCTGAGGTAGTTTAACAAAAGCCATCTGCTTATATGAATAAAAACCGTGCAGGTCATTAATCTCCTAAAGATGGGTTAAGATGCCATTCTTAGTCACATTATCTTATTGTTATGAACCAGACCAGATAACCTCAAAATAGTTTAAAAAGGCAGCCTAGACCCTAGATTTTTCTTATTTTAAAAGCAAATATAAAGTGCTGTGTTCCAGATGCAATACAACTGGACAAACTGCTCGACATTAAGCAAAATATAATTTATTTAAACACTATAGTTAAAATACAACCAAAGAAAGAGGAGTATAGAATAACAACTCTACTGGGAAACTTAACAAGGTAATAGATACAGTAACAACTAATAATTAACTGTTCCAATACAGTAACATCCCATAAACAGACCCTAACCAAACTGGCAATTTCAGAAATCCGATTTGCTCATATGCAACCAAGCAACAAAGAAAACCAGCAGCTTCTGACTGTAAACAAAACAGGGAAAAATAAGGCTTCACATACTTAAGTCCACAATAGCAAATGTCAAACCCCAAAGCTAAAAAGCCACAATCTAGAAATTCTCACCTGCGAGAGCAGGTCACACCCATTCAGGCTGCTTCTATGTTCCAACTATGAAAGAAAACCTAAGGCCTCCCAAGCTATTCACTTTATGGCCTCCACTATACAGCTCAGTATCACTGCTTTAAAACCTCTCTCCAAGAAAAACCAGGACAAAATACACCTCGTAAAACCACAGCATCGACACACCATGGTGAGAGCAGATCCACTGCCCATTGTCACTGCCACTCTCCAGGAAGATAACCTTCCTCCTCTCCCTCACAGTATCAAATATCACCTACAAGTTATTTTCCATGAAGTGAGGGATTGCTCTGCCCGAAATGCCAGCATTCAACTTTTCAGTGACATCTTCACACATTTCAATGTGAAGCTCACAGAAACTTTTTTGCTGGGTTCCTCCAAATGTAAATGTCAGCCACAGCAGTGGCTGTCACAGGCATTTTAAATTAAGCCTCTACTTCACTAGCCACTTCTGCTCTCTGTGGCCTCAAATTAACCGACGAAACCGGGTCCAACCCTGTAAAAAGGCAGTCTCCATGAGAATCATGACTTTAATAAACCTCCTCTGGGAGGCAGAACCAAAACTACCGGCTTCTGTTTCTCAGCCCTCTTTCTGATTTTCCATGCTAGATGATGACTCAGAATCCAGAGCAAGAGTTCCAACTTTCTATTTGCCAAGGGTTTCAACCTTATTTCTTTTCACCCAGTGTTGAGAATTATTTAGCTTTCTGTCTCAGGAAATGTAAATGAAGAGCATTGCGGAATGAATGAGGAGAGGCATTCTATGGTGAAAATGTGTAACAGCACCAACCTACAGTTTTGGTGCAGTGAGAAATATTCTTTCACGGAGGCTGAGTCATAAAAGAGACATGTTTGGTTTTAGGAAGACCACTTTCCTATGCCATCCCACCATCACAAACACAACATGGAGCCATAGTTGGAGGAAGGTATCAGACATAATACATTCTTCCAAGTAGGGTCAGTCTTCATAGTCTATGGAATTTTGAGACCCAAAAGAATAGACAGTCAAAGTGTACGTAACTCTGAACTACTGACCTCGCACACTGGGTCCCTCTCTCAGAACAGACAACAAATGAAAGAGAAACAAATGCCTTCTGGTTTTGATATAACCATACGGAGTTGTAATTTTTACAATAAGCACCAAAGCGTGTTAAAATGTTAAAACTCAAAGTAGTATCACTTACAAGGTGAAACTACCATTGTCTTGGTTGGACCTGATCTGTGATGGTTGGGTTAGTATTTATCTGCCCTCCTCACACCCATAGCTATGATCCTGGAGAGAGGAATGTGGGATGTTTGCACCTCAGGGGCGCGCGGCCATCGTTGGTACAGATGACAAGATTATTTAATTCGCCAACATTTCTTTGCCTCACGATATGTTTCCACTCTGTGCCCTACAAAAAATGGGCTTTGTTTGTTTGTTAAGGGATAACGGACAAGCTCGTGCGACCTGTTTAATAACGAAACGACATTGAACAGGTGAGCCAGCCGGGAGCGCGCCGCCGATCGAAGGGTCCTCCCCACGTGCACGTGCTCGCGGCTGCCGTTCCCGGATCCCGACAGTCCCGTCTCCGCCTGGTGACCGAATTCGTGTCGACTGCCCAGAGTCCGCGAATTCAAGCCCGACACCGATAGCCCGCGCCAGGTAACGGCTGGGAAGGGGACTCGGGGGCCGGGGATCCGACAGCAAGGAAGCCGGGCCCCAATTGAGTGAAGACGCCGTTGAGGCCTAGGCCGGGAACGACCTGGCAAACCGACAGGAGACAGGCAGGGAAGCGGCGGGCCGAATGGTCGGTGAGCGGTGCGGCGGGTCTCGGTCTGTCGGTCACATACCGTGGGAAGCCTGACTGGAAAATGACCGCCGAGGCTCAGGAAGCTGTTCTGTGACCTATTGACCGGCCCCCTTTTTCCTCCTGTTCAGACCCGGTGTGGGAGTACGTCGGGGGCGCATGAGACTTGTCTTGGGACTCGGGATTGTTAGAAAACCAAGGGGATACAACAAAAGTGAACATGACTCGATGGTGTCATCAGTGAATTTGTAGATGTTCATTTGGAATTTGGCAATGCAGTTGTGGGTGTACAGGGAGTACAGTAAGGGGCTGAGACACATCTTTGGGGTGCTTCAGTGTTCATTGTTATTATGGAGGAGGTGCAGTTATCTATCCTCACTGATTGTGGCCTATGGTCAAAAAGCTGAAGATCTAGTTACAGAGTGGGGAGGCAAGACCCAAGGTGTCTCAGTTTTGAGATCCTCCAGCAGGGATTATGGTGTTGCAGGTGGAGATGTAGTCAACAAGCAGGGGTCTGATGTCCATGGCTTTGTTGTCCACATGTTCCAGGGATGATTGCAGGGCTAGGGATATGGTATCCTCTGTGGACCTGTTATGTTGGTAGGCAAACTGTGGGGGATCGAGGCAGGTTGGGAGACTGGAGATGATGTCGGCCATGACCAGCCTTTCGAAGCATTTCATGATTATTGAAGTTGGAGCTATTGGGTGGTAGTCACCTAAGACATGCTACATATATTTTCTTGGGGAAGATGGTAGTCTTCTTGAAGCAGGTGGGGAGTTCGGTTTATAGGATGGAGCAGTTGAATATGCCGATGAATACCTCCGCCAGTTTGTCCGCACAGGTTCTGAGTACTAGGTTGGGAACATCATCCAGATCCATCGCTTTCCTTGCGTTGACTCCCAGAAAGACTGATCTGACTTCTGAAGCAGTGACAGAGGGAACAGGTCTGTTTGAGGCTGTTGGGGGAGACGTCACCACACCAGTGGTATTCTGCTCAGACCAAATATAGAAATCATTGAGCAGTACGTAAGGTACAGTAAGGGCAACGTAGTGAAAAATTAGAAAAATAAAGAACTAAAAATCCAGTGTTACTTCATTGGAATAAAGCAGAAAATAAAGAAATTGCTTAGGTGCAGGTAGACAGGGTAGTAAAGAAGGCATTTGGTACATTTGCCTTTGAATATAGGAGTTGGGAGGTCATGTTGCAGCTGTACAGGACACTGGTTTGGCCGTTTATGGAATACTGAGTTCAATTCGGGTTTTCCTACTGGTAAGTAAGATGCTGTGAAACTTGCAAGGGTTCAGAAGAGATTTACAAGGATGTCGCTGGGGTTGGAGGATGTGAACTATAGGAAGAGGCTGAATAGGTTGGGGCTATTTTCCTTGGAGCATCAGAGGCTAAGGGCTGACATATAGGAGTTTATAAAATCATGAGGGGCATGAATAAGGTGAATAGTCAAGGTCTTCCCCCAGGCTAGTGGATTCCAAAACTAGAGAGCCTAGGTTTAAGGTGAGAGTGGAATGATTTAAAAGGGACCTAAGGGGCAATTTTTCACGCAGAGGTTGGTGTGTGTATGGAATAAGGTGGTGGAGGTAGGTACAGTTACAACATTGAAAAAGCATCTGGACAGGTATATGAATATGAAAGGTTTAGAGGGATATGGGCCAAGTGCTGACAAATGGAACTAATTAATTTAGAATATCACTTCATCATGGACGATTTGAACTGAAGGGTCTGTTTCCATGCTGTATATCTCTATGACTCTAAGCATTATTACAACCTGTCAATTTTCTGCTGTTTCTCCAGACCCTTCCGTATTATTTCTTTCCAGGTAATTTTCTCAAACCCCTGGTTTGCCTCTATTGAATCTGCTTACACCACTTCTAGTCATGCAGTCTGTCTGCTGCGAGAGAGAGATTTTCTTGCATCACATTTGCTGCTTTTGCAAATCACTTGAAGTCTGTGACCTTTATAATAGCAAGCAGTTTCTCACAGTCTATCAAGCATTTAATGCGCAGCCACGTTAAGAGGTTATTTTGTCCTGGTTTTGAAGAGGGGTTGTAAGGCAGCGGTGAAAAATGGCTACTGAAGCTCGCTAGAGTAAACACCCTAGGAGGCATTTTTTGTTACTAGCCTGAATGGGTGTGGGCAGCTCTCTCCGATCCAGATATCGTGGTTTTAGTTTTTTTTAAGTAACAGCAGAAGCTATTGGGGTCTCAAGTTAGAAGCTTCAGTTAATGTCTCATGCTGCTACGCTCTGAATTTTCTTGATGAATTTTCCTCCTGAATTGGAGAGCTGCATGTGAGAATCTGTGTCTGAATTTTCTTTTCTTTTAATAGTGTGTCTTTATAGGATGTTACTATATTGGAACAGTTAATTAGTAATAGATACTGTATCTGTTATTCTCAAGTTTTCCAATAGAATTAAGTTTCCTAAGTTCCTCTTTATTTGTATTTTAACTACAGTATTTAAGTAAATTATGTTTTGCTTAACGTCATGTAGTTTCACCATTGCATTGCATCTGACACATTTACATTTGCTCTTAAAGTAAGAAGACGTTAGGGTCTGCACAAACCTTATTCAAGTGTTTTGAGGGGGTTTGGTCTGGTCCATTACAAAAAGCTCATAATTTTGAAGACCCCTCTCAGATCTCCTCTTAGCTTTCTTCTCTGAGGATAACAGTCCCAGCATTCTCAATCTAACCTTATAACTGAAACTCCTCATCTCTGGAATTGTTCCTGTAAATGATTTTAGCTGCCTCGGTGTTCATTTCCTTCCTATAGTATGTGGCCTGACCACACTATTCCAGCTGAGGTCTAACGAGTATTTTTAAAAATAAGCAGATTATGGGGAAACAGGCTCTTGTAAAATAACACCTCATGATAATCAGACAAGGCAATCAAGTAAGTTCAATTCACAATTTTACAAAATCAAACTTAGCATTTGAAAGAAGTAAACAAGATACTTCGTACTTAAAAAGCTCATCTTTTGTGATGTTTTCTGAGGAACAGAATGCATTTGCTCTGGGACTGAATGATGATAATGTGAGTGATTGTGATGCTCAAAGACTTATCACATTTAAAATACCAATTACCCAATATGGTAATTTCTCAGAGATGTTTTTGCAACACCCCTGAAGAGGCAACAAATGCAAAAAAAAGCTAAAGAAACTAAAGAAGTGCATCAGTAGCCCAAATGGTGTTTCCGGCATATGATATTTTAAAATCAGATGTATTTTGTTGAAAATAGGTTATGTTCACCCAAAAGCAGATCAGTGTTGTTGGCATCATGAAGATGCTTTAAAGTTTTCCTCAGTGATTCATTGTAATTTCTAATAGGAAGGCACAGTGGAATTCAAGAAATCTAGTATTAATAAGGTTAGGTCGGAATAAAATTGTTGTTGTGTTTGTGGTGCTTTTAAATGTTCATTTAGGCGTTAAGCAAGGTGGGGCTGGATTAATCTTTAATCAGTGATCCTGTTTAGTGAGCGTTATGTCCATTCTAGTTAATCATACGAGGCCCACGAAGAAAGTTAAAATCGTATCTAAAGAGAAGACAGAGAAACTGTTAGGCTTGTTTTGTAAAGTATGAAGAAATTGATTTTTCCATCCTTGTTTGTGCCAAAGAATGTTAAGCTAGTCATTTTTATGACACTTTGCATATTGATCAGATGATCAGAATTCTAATGGTTACATTTCCTCTGAGCTTGGAAAGATAAAGGGGCTGTGAAAAGTACTTCAGCTATGGAATAACAAGCCCACCTGGAGGTGGTGGATGTTGGACTCCATTTGTTAAAATTATGTGAGATTCTATACTCTTGATGCACAAAAGTTTGTCCGTTTAATGTTGAATAGGTAATTGATAATTATACAACATAAAATAATTAATGAGAAAAGGTTATGAATTGATGTTTCTGGCTTGAAACATGCTGGAGAGGAAGAACATTTCTTATAATGGGTGGCTACAAATCAGTTGCCTGTGCGTGCATTTCTTTTTACTTCACAAATGATTGAACATCCTGAATGAGGAGCATCTTGCAATATAATGCCTCAATGAATATAGAGGTTTTTGATCATGCAATGTATTAGCATGGGGAGAAGATTGGTTAACTAACAGAAAGCAGAGAGCGGGGATGAGTGGGTGTTTTTCCGATTGGCAATCAGAGGCTAGTGGTGTGCCTCAGGGATCGGTGTTAGGGCCCCCATTGTTTACAATTCATAGATGATTTAAGAGTTGAGGGCCAAGTGTAGTGTGTCAGAATTTGCAGATGACCTTAAGATGAGTGGTAGTGCAAAATGTGTTGAGGACAAAGTCTGCAGAGGGATATGGATAGATTAAATGAGTGGGCGAGGGTTTGGCAAATGGACAATGTTTGTAAATGTGAGATTATTCATTTTAGTGGGACTAACAACAAAGTGGACTGTTGTTTAAATGATGAAAAATTGCACGCTGCTGTGCAAATGCACCTGTGTGTCCTTGTGCGTGGATCACAAAACGTTGGTTTGCATGTGCAGCAGGTAAATAAGAAGGCAAATGGAATATTGCTAGAGGAATGGAGTTTAAAAATTGTTAAGCTGCAGCTGTGTAGAGTGCTGGTGAGGCCACACCTGGAGTACTGTGTACAGTTTTGGCCTCCTTATTTGAGAAAGGGTGTACTGGCACTGCCAGGGGTGTAGAGGAGGTCCACAAGTTAATTCCAGAGTTGAGGGTTTTGGCTTATGAGGAGAGATTGAGTAGACTGGGACTGTACTCATTAGAATTTAGAAGAATGAGGGGCAATCTTACAGAAACACAAAATCATGAAGGGAGTAGATAAGGTTTCTTATGCTGGATGAAACTAGAACTATGAGGCATAGCCTCAAAATAAGGGAGACATATTTATGAATGAGTTGAGGAGTAATGTCTTTACCCAAAGGGTAGTGAATCTGTGGAATTCCCTACTCAGTGAAGCAGTTAGGGCAAAGATAGATTTTTGAATAGTAAGAGAATTAAGGGTTATGGTGAGCTGGCGGGTAAGTGGAACTCATTGCATGAAAAGATCAACCATGATCTTATTGAATGGCAGAGAAAATGGCCTACTCCTGTTCCTATTTCTTACATTGTGTTCCGTAGAATAGACAAATACTAAAAGAATATGTATGTACGTAATGTGAAACTGTAGATAAGATACTTAAAACTATGGAAGATTTGCTCTGATGCTACCTTGACCAACTGGCTTTCCAGAATATAACGGGCATTTATCAAGATCTAGATGCTCTAGAGCTATCCTAATCAGAATTCATCCCTCAAATTGCATAAAAGTAGATAAATCAGTGATTTATCTTGTTGCTTGCAAGCTGTGCCTTCATTGACTAAAACAATAGTGAAGGAATTGTGGATGTAATTCATTGGCTGTAATGCACTTTAGAACACCCAGATGTGCAAAATGCACTTTACAAATTCAAATTCTTTTCTTCCCACACCTGTGTCTGTGCTCAGTCAAAAATTATATAGTAATCCATCTACTTCAACATTTTTAATCGTTTGAAAAAAGGAGTTGATTCTAAATAGCCTATTAGTAGTCTGCAGTCGCAAGCCTTTTAATGCATTTCATCTTGCTATTACTGCTGGCGAGAATCATGTTTATGTAGTTGGAAAAGCAATATTCCAAAATGTTTTTGGCTTTGAACATTAATTGTAGATAGAGTATGTGATTATTAGATTAGATTAGATTCCCTACAGTGTGGAAACAGGCCGTTCGGCCCAACAAGTCCAAAGCACCCCTTGAAGCAGATGCAGGACAAATGCCACATTTTCTTGAATCATTTTACGTAACAGGTAACGCTTACCAATGAAAGGCCGGAACATTGGGAAGAGCAATTGCCGTTAGTTTGCAATTTCTGGAAGTGTCAAATCCTGCACAAGAGAATTGGGTTTAGCACTGTTTCTGTCAGTAAAATGTCATAGGTATGTGAATTTTTAATTGAAACAACACTTGGAGGAAACACTGAGGATGGAAAGGACACAAAATGTACTCTGGCTGTGGGATTTCAATGCCCACCACCAAGAGTGGCACGGCAGCAGTACTACTAATCATGCTGGTCGAGTACTGAGAGCCTTAGCAGCTGGCTAGGGTCAGCAGCAGGTGGTGAGGGAACCAACAAAAAGAAAAAACGTTCTTGACCTCATTTTAGGCTGCCAGCTGCAGATGCATCTGTGCATTGCAACATTGGTACGTTAAACCACCGAACAGTTTGATTGGAGGTGTTTCTGCTAGCTAGCTGGCAAAATGTGAGCTTTCTATTTATGTGGTTTTGCCAATTAGCATGTCAGTTACCTTTTCAAATGAGATTTGGTGCCAAATGTGTCTAACCTAAGTGCTCAGTTTGTTACTAACAATCCTAATGTTCTGACGCTATAGATGAAGAATTAACTTCAATGACTGGTGTGTAGAATATTTTAGTGTATTCTGCAGTGAAGAATGTGCATTGTTCCAAATTCTTGAATATTCTGTACTAGGTAAGAAAAATGTAGTAATGATTCGTAACAGTAGGTATTAATATTTGTGTCACAATGTACTTACAATACTAACGCAGTTGCTTGAATTTGGAATCTCAAATGGAATGTATTCTGTTAATGCAGGCAACTTCAAATCTCCTTTGTCTGTCTAATTGGGAAATCAGTAGATTTGTTTTGACTTAAATTAATTTTTTTAGCTGAGTGCTTGAGTTGAACTTCTTTAAAAAGATAGCTTCATGAACGATAAGATGTCCAGTAAATTTATTTTACTTGGGAATTTTTGAAATGGTGAAAAATTGGACATAGTGAAATTGCTGCACACAATATAATTAGGATTGCTTTAAAAAAATTAACAAATATTTGGATGATGTCTTTTATAGTCATTAATAATAACATGCTTCTGTAATTAAATGAATAACTCAATGCTGCCACATTTGTCAAGAAGTTGAAGTTTTTTCGGCACCTTCCTTTGAACTTTGGACAATAGCTGAGATGGTTCCCAGATACGTAGTATGTGTCTTTGTTATACCTTTTCTGACAAAACAGAATATTTGGTTGCGGCATTTGCCTAAATATGGAACACTCAGTCTCTTGTTGCTTTGCATTAAAATATATTCTAGTTAATACAGTAAAATGGTACAAGTATAATGGAAAGACTTCATCAAAACTTGGCAAAAATTTGAGGTGTGATTATGGAGAGTGAAATGTTCCTAATTGTGGCTGCTTACTTGGGTTTAAGATTGAACAGACGGAACAGTTGAGGTAAACTAAGCAATTGATAGTTGTTCGTCTGCACCCTATTGTATTAGTGCTCAATGACCTTCAGTAAGCTTGACTTGACCCTCAGTCAGGTGTTTAGCAGATTGATTCAGTTGATCAGAAGGCTGTTTGTTGATGAAACAGGCTATCTTCAATTTCAGAGGGAGTTAGGTTATTTTTTCGTTGAAAAAACCTGTATAAGTTTTGTAAGTAGAACTATTTTTCAAACTTTGAGACCAATGGGCAGTGGAAATACTCCTAAAATGTGGTTAACTTTTAAACATCTACATTCATGTGCTTGTGTGAAATGGTTGGTATATAGTAACTAAAAACATTTTGGTGTTCATGAGAAAAAATATTTGAAATCTTTGTGATTCATTCAAGCTGTAAAGGGGCTTGTGGCCAATAGCTCTGGAGCAATTAGAGTTAACCATTCCAGAGTACCACCCTTTGAACACAGTGATTAGAGCACAAGCTCATACCTATATTTCCAGTGGTGCAATCTCAAGCTTTAAGAATTTTGGTAAAGGTGCAAGATGTTCACTAGGTGCACTTCTGAAATGAATATGTTTTGCTCCCCTTCAGTTAATGATATTACCGGAGGCATTTTGAGCTGCTATTCAGCTGCAGATGTGAAAGCAATATATACAGTGCTTTAGCCGACCCTCAGGAAGTTCTGATGTGGAGGTGGTGATGTTGGACTGGGGCGGATAAGATCCAAAGTTACACAACACCGGGTTATAGTCCGACAACAGGTTTCTTAGAAATTTCAAGCTTTTGGACCGTTGCTCCTTTGTCAGATAGAGTCAAAGGAGCTGCGCTGTGAAAGCTTGTGATTTCAAATAAACCTGTTTGACTGTAGCCTAGAGTCGTGGAACTTCAGGAAGTTCCAAAGTGTTTTACACCCAATAAAGTACTTTCAGGTGATAGTTACTGGGTCTAAACTAGCAATATGCATTGTGCATTTTTTTTTTGAGAAATTCTTGAACACTGAAGTCTGCCTCCTCTCAAATGGCAGTAGCTAATATGTATGTATACAAAGGGATACCATTAGATATACCATTTAATGTGAAGTGCAACAATAATTGTTGATTTTCACTTGCTTGGATTTTAATAAAATCTCCTCCTTTATGGTCAGCACTGTTTACTAATATACTGTTGGTCTTGAGCCACAGGTGATGTTTTATGCAAAGTGTGACAATCCTCATTTCAAAAATTTGGCACAGGTTATGAAAATACACATTAGTTATTATCCTTTCATATGAGCAGCATTTGTTTCTTAGAGTAGGTTTATGTTCAAAACAGAAATGTTATTTCACTGTCTATAAACCTTACAGGTTCTGTGACTGTCATATGAAAATTTTAACACTAGAATGTATGTCTTGCCATCAGTTCTTGATTGAGTCGATCTCCTGCCATGCCTGGAATCAGATCGAACACGTAAGTTGTATTTTGAGATGTTTTTCTAAATCAGCATTAAAAACCAATTTTTAAGATAAAATAAATATTATGTTATGTTTTTGTGTTGAAGGCACTTTTACACTAATGCTTATCAATCATGGACTTTGTACTTGCTAAATCTCATATCCCAGAGGTAAATAAAACTATCAGTTCGGAGCAAAAGTAGGCCATTAGGCCCATAAATTCTACCTTGCTATTCAATGAAATCATGGCTTGGTTTTTCCAGCAGTCAACAATGGCTTTGTTATCACCATTAGATTTTTAATTCCAGATTATTGTTGAATTCAAATTCCACCAACTGCCGTGGCTGGATCTCGCAAACATTACCTGGGATTCTCGATTCTGAGGGTGGCATCTTGGCTCGTGGTTAGCACTCCTTCCTCACAGTGTCTGAGACCTGGGTTCGATTTGCATGTTCTCTCCATGTCTGCAAAGGTTTCTGCCAGGTGCTCCGGTTTCCTCCCACAGTCCAAAGATGTGCAGCTGAGGTGGTTGGCCACGTTAAATTACCCAAAATAATCATGGATGGATAGTCTAGGTGTGTTAACCATGGGAAATGCAGGGTTACAGGGAGAAGGGTCTGGGTGGGATGCTCTTTGGAATGTTGGTGTGGACTCGGGCCGAGTGGCCTGTTTCCTCACTGTGGGGATTCTAAGGATTAACAGTTCAATGATAATACCACAAGGCTGTTAGGTCCCCTTAAATGTCAGAATACACCAGGTAATTATTGCATAACTGACTGTGTTGATGTTTTTACGTGCGCTGAATGGGAATGTTAAAAGGTTGTATTTGATTAGTTCTGTATTAACCTTTTAACAAATACAGAAAGTTCTGGAGAAACTCATCTCATAGATCCTAGAATCCTTACAGTGTGGAAACAGGCTCTTTGGCCCAACAACTCCACACCGACCCTCAGAGCATCCCACCCAGATCCATCCCCCTATAACCCACCTAATCTACACATCCCTGAATATTCAGGCAAGTTAACATGGCCAATCCAGCTAGCCTGCACATCTTTAGAATGTGGGAGGAAACCAGAGCACTTGGAGGAAACCCACACAGACAGGGGGAGAAAGTGCAAACTCCACACAGACAGTAGCCCGAGGGTTGAATCTAACCCAAGTCTCTGGTGCCGTGAGGCAGCAATGCCACCCCATCTCTGGCAACTTCTGTGGAGAAAGGAACAGAGTTAATGTTTAGAGTTCGATATGACTCGTAGCTAACTTCTCATTATTTACGGAGAAATTTATGAGGTGAGTTCATCACATTTTAGGAGATTTTCTTTGTCCAAGATTATAGTATCAGTTTTCTTAAGAAAATGCAGTTGGTGTGTTTGCATCAATTGGTACACTTCAAAGTATGCCCTTACAATTAACGTGGCTTAGTGGAGTAACCTTTAAATTGTGGGCAGGTAAAATGTCAGTCGTTCATGTGATACACTTTCGTTGGCACAAAATTTTGTATACAGTTTCTGCTGCTTTCAAGTTAAGCAGTTTGCTAAACTGTTAGCTTCAAGATCCCAGTGATAAGTAGAAGTTAGAAGCTAATTAAAATTGGAGACTTTTGAGGGTTTTTAGAATAAGGAAATAATAACCAGTTAAGATATGGAGGCTAGGAGGATGTATGAGGGAAATAATTGAAAAGAACATACACTTTTATAAAGTTAATCAGTAAATTTGAATTGTTAATTCAAGGTAGAATCCGTGCGATGAGAGAATACCAATTCAGACGAAGATCATATACTGGGATAGATATTGAATAAGTACTTCACGTTGGTGTTTATTCAGGAGGTTGTTAGAAGGGACATGGTTTTTGAAGTTGGTATGTTAGCCTGAAGGGAAACAAAGCACCACACCCTGATGGGATACGTAATCTTGAATGATGGACAAGTAGTTCAGTTTGTCAACATTTCCATCTTTGGAGAAATCAAAGTTTAAATCTAATGTTGGTTTATAAATTGTGGGTTCCCTCCTATTCCCCATATTTTCAGACATGTATTAAGCTAAAGACCAGTTGGAAATGGGTTTGAGTTTCCTTTCTCAACAAAGGTAATGCTTGAAGATATTTCGTTGGAAGTCTTCGTTTCACTGGTGCTTTCATGACTGATGTTTTCCACTTACAATGGATCATTATGGTGCAGTTTTAGAGCAGCATGTGGTTTGTTTCTAATAAATTTATGTACTTCATGTATTGAATACTGCACTTAGAAAATAGAAACAATAATCCATCTACCTACCTCCTGTCAGCAACAGTTGAAGTAGATGTCATTGTGTCTTTTTTTTTGTCCATTGGTCTGATAATGAGGTCACGTTGATATGCAGGAATGTATAGGTATTTTTTGATCATTTCTGTTGTCAAAATGGTATTTATTAGTGGCATTTAAATTTTCAAGAGGGTCCATAAAAGCAGAACTTTTTTTTATTAGTTGACCTTGAGGATCAAAAGTTGTTGCACAAATCTTGAGTCCTGTCGTGTAGGGAAGACTGTAGAGTGGGTTATGAATTGCGCCACATTTCACCGTATCACTCCAAAACAAACAATACCTGGGTATGATCTGAATGATATATAAATTGTCCCATTGGGAACACCCAGCATGGGTTCATAAAGGGTAGGCCATGTTTAACTAATTTTGGTGGAATTCTTTGAGGATGTTACTTGCATGGTGGACAATGGGGAACCTGTGGATGTAGTGTATCTGGATTTCCAGAAGGCATTTGACAAGGTGCCTCACGAAAGGCTGCTACATAAGATAAAGTTGCACGGTATTACAGGTAATGTATTGGCATGGATAGAGGATTGATTGATTAGTAGAAAGCAAAGAGTAGGGGTAAATGGGTGCTTTTCTGGTTGGCTTTCAGTGGTTAGTGGTGTGCCTCAGGGAATAGTGTTGGGACCTCAATTATTTACAATTTACATAGATGATTTAGAGTTGGGGACTAAGTGCAGTGTGTCAAAATTTGCAGATGATACTAAGGTGAGTGGTAGAGCAAAGTGTGCAGAAGACACTGAAAGTCTGCAGAGGGATATATATATATATAGTCTTAAGTGAGTGGGTAAAGGTCTGGCAAATGGAGTACAATGTTGATAAGTGTGAGGTCATCCATTTTGGTAGGAATAACAGCAAAATGGACTATGTTTTAAATGGTAAAAAATTGCAGCACGCTGCTGTGCAGAGGGTCTTGGGTGTTCTTGTCCATGAATTGCTGAAGGTGGGATTACAGGTGCAGCGGGTGATTAAAAAGGCAAATGGAATTTTGTCTGCCATTGCTCGTGGGATGGAGTTTAAAAACAGGGAGGCTGTGCTGCAGCTGTACAGGGTCCTAGTGAGGCCACACCTGTGTGTAGTTTTGGTCTCCTTACTTGAGAAAAGATATATTCGCACTGGAGGGGGTGCAGAAGAAATTCGCTCGGTTGATTCCAGAGTTGAAGGGGTTGGATTATATGGAGAGACTGAGAAGGCTGGGATTATACTCATTGGAATTCAGAAGAATGAGGGGAGATCTTATAGAAACATATACTATGAAGGGAATAGATAAGGTGGAGGCAGGGAGGTTGTTTCCATTAGTAGGTGAAGCTAGGACTAGGGAGCACAGCCTCAAAATAAAGAGAAGCAGATGTAGGACTGAGGTCAGGAGAAACTTCTTCATCCAAAGGGTTGTGAATCAGTGGCATTCCCTGCCCAGTGAAGCGGTTGAAGCTACCTCGCTGTATGTGTTTAAGGCAAGGCTAGATAAATTTTTGAACAGTAAAGGAATTAAGGTTTATGGTGTGCAGGCGGGGAAGCGGAGCGGAGTCTCCAAAAGATCAGCCATGATCTTATTAAATGGCGGGGCAGGCTCGAGGGACCGGATGGCCTATTCCTGCTCCTAGTTCTTATGTTCTTATATCATGAATCTATGCAATTAGAATTCAGCATATTATGTGATTATCTAGATTGCTATCGTTGGAAATTTGAATATTGAGTTTCTGTGATCAGATCTTGATTACAGCTATATACGTATTATTGGAACTTCGCAAATTTACAACTAACTGTATCATTACCTCTTAGGATAAACCTGTAACTTACCAGGTCACCTGTGTAGTGAGTGAATCGAACAGTTCTTTGAAATAAAGGCATCTGTTTGATCTGGTCTACTAATCTAATTAAGTTATCCTTAAAACCTTAAATTTAAAGTTCCAGGACCCTTCTCAACAGTTAAGATTGAATAGGTGATTAATGTGAATTTTTACTAGTGTTTTTTCTGATTTCAACAAAGATAGCACTTAGCCCCAAAAACTGTGAAGTTCCCATTTATACGAAACGTGGAAGCCAGTGGATCAAGATTCAGGAACTGAAGGAGCATAAAAGTCAAGTAACAGGTACAATAACAGTTTGAATGCTTCTGGGTCCAGATATTAATACTGCAAATTTATTTGAAGAATTGGGATTGCCAACTAATCTAGCAAAACTGCTAGTTTTTGATATTGCACATCAACCTACAAAAGCATTTTGAGTTGATTTTGTATCGTTCAGAAATGCTACTGAATATCAACACTATTAAAGGCACTTTGTTATGATCCCAGCTGCTGATGTTAGTATTGGACAAGTCAGACCTCTGAGTGAAACCTGGCTTGAGAGGGAAATGGTTTTCAAATGGTGGTCTGTGACTAAGTGCATTCACAGGAGTCTGCTACTGTATATTTAGTACCAAATAAAATATTTATTAAATGTGCAGGTCATGAACATTATTAAACTGAATAAAAAGGTTGGAAGTATTTCATTACAGATTTACACTATTCATTTAATCCCAGCAATAGCTGAACAACCATCAAAATCTTCAGCGAAGAATTGCTATGATCTCAATAACAAGATTTTTGGTCTCATAGTTGCAACCTGTTTTCCTCCTCCAAATTTCTTAACATTCACCAGGTGCCTTTTTTTGTTTCAATCGGTGTGTCTCCCTGAGATACTTAAAACAAACTAAATTCACTGACAGTGAGTTCCCAATTTGTGAATGCTTTGCACTTAGGAACGCAATCCCATTCAGGGGCATATTAATATTAAGACTCAAGATCAAGCGTGAGCGCTTCCTCATGCTTATGGCTATTTTAATGTGGACTTCACCAGTTTCAAAATCTCCCCTTCCCCCACTGCATCCCTCAACCAGCCCAGTTCATCCCCTCCCCCCACTGCACCACACAACCAGCCCAGCTCTTCCCCCCCACCCACTGCATCCCAAAACCAGTCCAACCTGTCTCTGCCTCCCTAACCGGTTCTTCCTCTCACCCATCCCTTCCTCCCACCCCAAGCCGCACCCCCAGCTACCTACTAACCTCATCCCACCTCCTTGACCTGTCCGTCTTCCCTGGACTGACCTATCCCCTCCCTACCTCCCCACCTACACCCTCTCCACCTATCTTCTTTACTCTCCATCTTCGGTCCGCCTCCCCCTCTCTCCCTATTTATTCCAGTTCCCTCCCCCCATCCCCCTCTCTGATGAAGGGTCTAGGCCCGAAACGTCAGCTTTTGTGCTCCTGAGATGCTGCTTGGCCTGCTGTGTTCATCCAGCCTCACATTTTATTATCTTGGAATCTCCAGCATCTGCAGTTCCCATTATCTCTTATTTTGTCCTGCATTGTTTTCCAACTTGTAAATAAATCGACTTGCGAACAGACTCAAGAATAGAGCCCATTTGCTTTCCAAGGACTGCCTGTAATTTAATTTAAAACAGACATGAGTTTCTTAAACACAGTTTCCAGCAATCTTTCTCTGGCATGGACCCACTGAGCAGCTGACTGACTTCTAGGTTTTTTGTCTCTCTGTGTCCCAGGACCCATGTCACCAGGCAATAGCGCAGCTTTCATCTGTTTTTAATGCACTCATCTGTTAACCTGTATTTCTTCACTGCAAGCATTGTAAAGCCCAATTTAAAATGCATCCAAACGAACAAGCCCTCCATACTCCCAACGTCAAATCTCTAAAAGCTGCTCAGAACAAACTTAACTGAAACCATCTATCTTCTTCTTAACACTTAATGTGGAATAAACATTAAACTTAAAATTATAAGTTGTCCTTAAGCTCGTAAAGAGTAAAGTTGCTATAAACCTACTAGTCCGTAGGCGTGTTTTCTCCTTAGAGAGAGACAGCTGTGGTTGTTAACCTGAGTGTCACCACACCTTGGGCAAGGGGAGAGAAATGAGAAGGGGAGTCCTTTATGGGAACCCAGGCTGGTGCGGGAATTGAAGCCATACTGTTCCCATTATTCTGCATCACAAACCAGCCATACAGCTAACTGATCCCTTACCACTAACAAGTTGATAGTGTAGTGGTTTTCTCACTACTGATTTTAAAGTAGAATTGTTAAAATTGTTCGTCTAAAATCAAGCATATTTTCAACGTTTTATAATGTTATTGTAAAAAATGGTGGAAATGTGTTCTAGGGACTTCAAAAGCCAGCTAATGAGGAATAGAATGTAGGCCAATCTTTTCAAATCTTGTGGCTGTGATACTATTCTGCATTCTGTTGTGCTCCCCTGATGCATTTTGTCTGGTATGATCTGTCTGTATGGCATGCAAAACAATGCATTTCATTATCTCAGTATTTGTGACAACAGTAAATCAATCAATGTTACACCTGCAGGATTTACCAGCAACCTAAGCATCTGAATTCTGCATATGCTTCAACCACATGGCAAATTCTGAAAGTCATGGGAGAGTAGTCAAGAGGATTTGGTCAGGAGGTAGTCAATGGAGTACTGGAAAAGTGGAATACTTGTGTCTAGAGTGGTATTTGTTGGGCTGGGTCGCTGAGGGAATGATTAGAACGGCAGGGTCTCATAGCTCACAAAAGTGGTTGGGACGTTCCGAGGGGAGGAGTTCTTATAAGTCAGTATCACAATGACTTCTACACGTGGTATGTAGAAAGCCGTGGACTTTATATAACATGTCTCCCATGGACCCCAAATGGGGGAATGCTGAAAAGTCGTTGGAGATGCATGGACAGAAAGACAAAAGAAAACAGGGAGGATTCAACATCATCGTACACCTTAAGCAGAGCCTGCAAATCACTCAAAAATACATACGTTGAAACTTCACCATCATCAATCACAAATTAGCTGCATAACAGTGAGCAAATGGGCTGCAACTGCATGCACAGTGGGTAGAGTAAGTTACTTTTCAGGGATGGTATAAAATTGTTCGAATGTAAGCCCCTGATGTGGGTAATTACATTAATTATGCATCCACTAATTTAGTAATACTGCTCACCCAGCATCAAATTGTACTTCATCAGCTAGTCATTCATTCTCCAAGAATGCACACTGCAATTTTGGCCTAAAGCAATCATAACTATTACATTGTTTGCACAAATTGCTTTCTCGTCATGTCAGGTTAAGTAAATGTGACCATATGCTAACCTAAAGGCACAATCTGGGTTTAGCATTTTGATAACACATTCTATAACTCAGTAAAAGACAACGCTTTGAAGCTGCAACATTGACACACTGAATTCTGTGGAAACAAGGAGATGGTATCTGTGAGTGAAGGTGCCTCTTTTGGGAGTTGTAGTGGCTTACTTCCAGAATTTCAAACCCAGTATAAAATGACTACATTGTGCAATGTATGTTTGAATCAGTACATTTGAATTACCTCAAAGCTCTTATTGAGGCATTTACTGCCTTGCTTCATTGTGACTGAAGTTAGGACTCAGGATTACTGTTACTGAATGGTGTTCTTTTTCTGACCTTTCTTCAAAGATTATCTGCTCAAAACTGACACAGACATTGTTGTGGCTGGAGACCTTCTGGAGTTGCGTGAAATACTAAGACAGTGGTGAAGGAAACAGCAATTACAAGATAGCCTGGGAGCTGCTATGATGTGTGCATACTTGAGAGCACTCGGGTTCTTGCCTCGTACTAAGGTCCTCAGGCCATCACGGTGGCTGCTGGGAGATAAGGGCTACCCCCTCCCAATAAGGCTCAGGAAACGGTTATAAAATCCTCATGAGTGAATAAAGATACATCAGTGCTCATGTTTCTCCTCAGGGCCAGAGAAGAACCATAGGCTTCCTTAGGTTCATGTTTTGGTACCTGGAATGCTCCAATAGCTCAGAAAAGGAGTGCTGCATCATTCTGGCACGCTGTGCCCTTTTTAATCGGAACCAACAAGGTTATGATGTTTTGAATGCAGAAAAAATGGAGGATTGACAGAAATTATCTGAGAATGAGGATCAAGACATTGACTTGGTGGGGGGAGCATCCAACAGTGTGCAATAGAGCAACGAATGAACAAGCCTGAAAGGCTAGAGAGAACCTAATTGAAACCTGCTTCTAGGTTGAATGAGCTGGATTTGAACTTCAGTTAAAGGTTTAACATTTTGTTGGCTATATGATAAACATCTGCTGCCTAGTGCAAGGCACAAATGGATCTTGCAATTTTTGCAATCCTTATCTTCCTCTGTTGCTGAATAAATGTTTTATTAACCATCTGATCATATGTTTGACATCTTCTGGTGGTCCCGCTTTCAAGCATCTATGCATTCCTCACAGATTAAGTATCCTACACTCTGACAGGGAACACACAGCTGCCAGTGAGACATGACTCTAACATCACATGAAACGAAAGTCGAGCCACTATTGAGGCTTCACTCACCATATATTTTCCAAGTGTTTTGCAGTGAACTGTCTCATGACAGACAGATCGAGAAGAATTCTAAGGTACCTCTTTCTGATCTTTCCATCATCGATTATCCTTCAATGTTTCAGATTACATGGAGACTGCTAAATTGCTCTGAAATGCTTGAACATCATTTAGGACAGCATTGTATGTGTGAAATGCGGTGCTTTTCTAAACAGACCAGTGCACCATAACAGAAAACGTACATGTGAATTGCTCAATATACATTTCCCAGTTTTGAATGATAGTGCACTCCCTTGAATTAATTTGGCAAGCCTTTGCTGCACACGCTCAACAGCAAGAACATCCTCCCTTAGATAATCCTGCAGGTGATGTTTTAATTTCTGGTGCTCTCTTTGCTTTTCTTATGTCCTTTTCCACTTTCCTTTTGAACTTTCTTTATTCAACTTGGTTATCACTTAGCATACGCATCTTTTTTCTGCTGCACTTTCTACTTCTTTCATCATCTCTGGGTTTGGTTGTCTTTTTTTCTCCTTTATTGCATTCTCTTTAAAAGCACTCCATTGTTACATTATGCCTGTCAGTTGTTCATTCCAATTTACCTCGTCATAAATTATTCTGAAAAAGAGTCACTGGATTTAATGTTAACTCTGTTTCTATCTCCACAAATTCTGTCAGATTGACTGAGTTTGTTTAACAGTTTATTTTTATTTGATCTGGGAAACCACATGCTTTATTAATGACTCAACCTGTCCTGTCATCTTCAATGACTTATGCATGTGTGCACACTTGTCCCTCTTCTCCTGAATCCTTTTTAGCAATGTACTGTCCATTGTATTGTGTCTCCGGGTTCATCCTACAAAAATTAATCTCTTCACGTTTACCCACATTGAACTTCATCTGCCACTTGTTCACTCATTCAACAAACTTGTCGACATCCTTGTGAACGTCAACATTATCTTACCTTGCTACAGTTGCCAAGTTGCATAATGCTGCCAAGTTTCATATTATCTGAAATTTTGCAATTATACCCTGTAACCCAAGCTTTAGGTTCTTAATTTATGTCAAAAAGAACATGGGTCCTAACAGTAACGTCAGGGAAACTCTACTACTAATGTTCCTCCAGTCTGAAAAGCATCTATTCACCACCATTCCCCATTTCCTGCTACTCGGCCAATTTTGTACCTATGTGGCTACTACTCTTTTTATTCCAGCTGTAAATTTGCTCACAAGTCTTTGTGAAACATTGTATCAGATGCTTTTTGGAAGTCAGTGCTCATTATAGATTTGAGTAGTCAGTCGTGTGACATTTGCAGGAGTATTAATGCAGTGTATTGCAGAAGCAGGAATACTGTACCATCGTAAATGGGAATAGTGAGTTCCCCTGCCATGACGTCAAGGCCCTCTCCCGGATATGCAGCACTTCAACCGTTCCTGCGGTTCTGCATGAGAATAGAGTTCAAGAGTAGTGTGAACTCATGAGACTCCAGAAGCCCATGTCAACACCAGTACCCAGAGATACAATAGCAGCCATCTCTAGAAAGGTAATAGCCCTGCCAATGGCTGTGGAAATTGTCAGTGGATTGGTGTCATAGTGATTTTGTGCGTGAATGACTATACATTGAAAATGCTTTCTCTCTCTACACATTGTCTGACCTGTGTACGTTTTCTGTTTCTACTTTTTATGTTATTATTTATCATCTTTAAATTTCTGCTTCTGCAGTACATTGCTTATGTTATATTTAGAAAGGCTGGATTTGGGAAATGTGAATTAGTATCTGAAAAAGAAAGTAAGTTCATGTTTGTATAACATTGAACAGTCGTATGTTTCTTTCTTATAAGTTAAAAATAGTAAGAACATTTGACGTTTATGAAATACACGTATTCCTGGGTGGTGTGACTTAAAATTATTTTGTTTCTGCACTCTGGGAAAATGTAATGATTGTGAGCTGATCCTTGTGTAGCCTGCAAGTCCAGTAGGTTGCTAGTAGCTGTTCTCATCGTTGCATGCTGGAGTAATATCAGGTATTGTGGTAAATGAGCGTATTGGTCCACTACTGGACCATTGTAGCATTTACATTCTGTCACTCAGGTCCAAGGTAACCTCAGGAGACAGGGCCTGCAGACAACACCCATATGCAGACTGCGTCTGAGTAATAGGAGGAGTAAAAAGCTGTTTACCTATCATTCTCTGCCCCTGCCAGTTCCCTGCCTCTTAGGTAATGTGTCACTAGCATTCCTGTCCTCCTGCACCAGTGTGCCAGTGCAAAAATAGTTGGGAGAAGAGGAATTTGCCCAATCCGTGCCCAGCTACCTGTCCCTGAACTCCTCAAAGTCAAATCCACCACCCCTCCCTCAAGCAGCCGCAACTTTGCCTCTACAGAGCCTGTCACAGGGCAGTCACTGTGAGTTTGATGTGTTATTGGAATGAGACAGCACTGAGTGGTAAGGATTTCCAATCCAATCCCTGTAACACAGGGTAGATGTTGGATTCTGTGAGAGCATAATTAGGAAAATAATCGTGCTGTTTACACTGATTCTCTAAATCTGTTAATGTCTTCCTATATTTTATTACCATCTTTGTGAATACATCTTCCAGTTTAGTGTCACCTGGCAATGAATGCATGGCATTATCATCACTTGCATCCTGAAACTGAAACAAAACAATTCTTACAAATCTTTGTGTCAAAGGAAAGAATGTGACTTTGTAACGGTATTTCAGACAACAATATTGACTAATCCTAGCCTAGGGTGTCAACACAAGAACATTAAGCTATCTTTTATTGTACAGATTTCAACAACATCTATTTTCAGCGAACAAGCTTTTTCATTATTCCAAACTTTAATATTATTTCAAACTTTAATATTATTTGTTTTACCTGAAATGCATCACTGGTTTTACCAAAATGGAGGACAGAAAATTTTCATATGAATGCAGTTACTGTTCATTGGTTACTATCGTAAAAGAAGATGATGAAAGTATTTAGACATCATGATTTAAGTTTCCTTTAAACAATAAATGCTCCAATCTTTTGGAATTGAAATAATAGAACCTAGCGCATGAAGGTCAAGTAGCAACTTGGGTATGACTGTCAAAGATTTCATGCAACAAACAGACGAATCACCAATTAATTTTGTCTTTATGCAGTCTCCAGAAATATTGAAACTACCCTTCTGTGAATTTAGTTAAAACCAGATTAGGTGTGATGCAAAAATCATAGTCTTTACAGCTGCAACCTTCACAGATCCTGAACGAATGGGCTATGGTGAGAAATTTGGGAGAATTCATGACCAGAAGCCCTTTTCAATGAGGAGACTGATAAGTGCAATTTTCGGACTCATTTCTGGATGTCAAGATGAGAGGCATACTAACAGGGCTTATGACTCATCACCATATCATTATTATTTAATCTTGTAACATTAATGTGCACTCTCCTATACTTGCACCTGCTAGAAAGAAACTAATTGCTGAGAATAGCTGACATGAAAATTCAAGGGGTTGCCTGCCAATGCTAGCTTACTGCATGCTCTTCCAGAGCCACCACGTTGGATACCCAGCGCCAGCATAGCTGAACACACTTCATGGGAAGCAACTGCATACCCCACATCCACAGACACTGGGATCTGACTCATGTCAGCTTCTCTGCATCATGGCACATCTTCAATCCGCTACAGTATGTTTCTACACTGCCACATTGTACCTGAGTGCACTGGCACTCGTCACTGGAATACTGCTGTAAGAATATAGGGATAGGCACTCACCTTACAAATTGTACCAGGTAGTGTCTCAGGGCTGCTGTCTTAATGCTCACTGACTTAGCACCTACCCAGTGTTCACAGTATCTCCCTGCCTTGCTTTGTGTTTGCTTTCAGTGCTTTTCCCTTCTCAGCTGAATTTTAAAGGCTTGCAACAGTCCTCCAGAAAACCAGACAGTTTGTTCTGCTGGTCCACAGTCATCGGTCAAGGAGGTGGACATGTTTCTGTATGGCACAGTGCGATGCCAATGTCTCACCTGCACCATATACCAATCACTTAGGCAGTAAACACACTGCAAGTGTTGCAAGCAAACTGCCATGTTTCAGAAGAATTCTCCGTTAAGTCCAGGGCACCACATTCGGTCTTAGCACTGTAAGTTAAGGACAGCATCCAATATCAACTTAGGAACTTGTGTACAGTCAATCGGCCAGTTAGGACTGTCGAGATCAGGGGCCCATATCTCTGCAATCCGGAGACTGCTTCCTGGTCAGCCATCCAGGCAGTTGCAAGTCAGTCAGAGAGCTGTATATATAATCAGTCCGGCATCTAGTCACTCATTATTCAGAGCTGTTTAGCTATGTGTGGGCCCGTGATCATTCTTGAGTAGTCATGCACTAAAGTAGGTTTATCAAGGTCTGCTGCAGGAGGAAAGCTGAGCAAGTTAATTACAGGGATTAGAGTCAGAATGCTGGGATACTTGGTGGAGGGCATCATAATTTGATACATAAGATGGAGGGATAGGACATAGGAGGAAAATAGGTCATGCAAGATGGTATATTGTCAACAGTAAGTAGCACCGTGGCCACCATGGGAAGCAATGCACTGCTCAGCATGGCATATTTTACTTGACATGCCTGGGCCTGGGATGGTGAATTGGGCAGCTGAGGACATAGATGGGTTGAGTGGAAATTCATAAAGTGCAAAGCCTGTGGGTGGCATGGAGGACTACCATGTAGTGGTGATGATGTTTGAGGGCTCACCAAAATGGGGAGGCTGTGCCTGTGACTCACGATTGAAGAAACAACTGCTGTTGGTTTTCATCATGCTGTAAATAATAAACGTGCAATGAAGATGAAAATAGCTGCTACCACACCTGATTGTCCTGTTGAATGAAAGTTGAAAAGCTTCGACAAATGTTATTTTTGAGCAATGCTAATACCTTTTGTTTAGGTAGAACAAAATCCTATTACTTTTATTTGTAAACTACTGTCAATTTATACTGCTGCTTTCAAACATCTGTGTATTTAAAACCCCAGATGCCTCTGTCCCAGCATACTTTTAAAACTGTGCTAGCAAGGCTAAATTGACTGTCCCTATTCCTACCAAAATGCATCACTTCACACTTCTCTGTATTAAATTTCTTTTGATGCTTGTGTTCCTTTTCTGCTGCCTAATATATTGTGGTTAACTGAAATCAGCCACACTGATGGACACATCTCCAAGTTTAGCAAAGGAGGTTTTGAAATTTCACTACGTTTTCCAGTATTTATAATCAAAGGAATAGCCCTTGTACTGAACCTTGGGGCACATGATGGTCTACCATCCTTCGGCTTGAAAGACAACCATTTACCTTTACTTGTTGTTCTCTGTTTTTAAGCATATTCTTTCATCCAAGCTCGTACTAATTCCTCCATTTCAACAAACTTCAGTTTTGTTGGTCAGCTTTTAATTGTGATATTTTGCAGAATGTTTTGTTGAGATCTCTATTGAAATCTACCACGGTCCCTTCATCAACTTTCTCTGTTATTTTGTCAAAAAAATCAATTACATTAGTTAAACATGATCTACCTTTACAGTTCTGTCCTGACTCACCATAGTATAGTCAAGTATCTACAAGTGTGATTGATTTTCTTTTTATCCCCGATTATTATTTCTAAAATGTTATGCACCATTGCTGTTAAAGTGACCAGCCTACAGTAATCAGGAATGCCTCCGCATAAGCGACGAGGTTATATGTGTTACTCTCCAACCATCTGGTACTTTCCCCTTTCTAGCGGAAGACTGGATTATGTCACATCCTTCCACTGTCCACATAACATTTCCATTAGCAACTTGGATGTAAACTATTTGGACCAAAAACCTTTTACCTTCTAAGCACAGTCAGCTTTTCCAATAATTCCTGCCTATTAATCTTTGTACCATCCATGTCCTCTACCTCCTTACAAGGGCATATGAATTACCTACTTTGGTAGGAAAAGCAGAAATACAAGGTAATTCTTCAGTGGTGAACTATTGTGAAATATTATGCCGAAATGGACTTGATTGTCCTTGTTCACAAGTTACTGAAAGCTAAATTTGCAGGTACAGTAAACAATTAGGAAGACCAGTAATATGTCCTCTTGCAATAAAAGCCGACAGATAATTTGACAGTATCTCCTTCCCTAATAAATATCAATGCAAAGTTGCCTTACACCTGTAAAATGTGTCTTCCTCTTTGCCCTTGATAATGACCTACTACCTCCTATTACCTGTTTAGCATTTAAATGGCTGTTATCAGGAAGACAAGTTTAAGAACAAAGGAAAATTATTAGAAAACAATCATAGTTTTCTTGTTATCTTTCTAGCATGTTTCCGCACAGTCAGCAGGGTAAAATGCCCTTGTAAGTCACTTCTGGCCATTCTGAAATATGTTTACTCATTTGCAGTCTGATAATGGCAGAGGCAAAATAAATTATTGAAAGGAAACAGATACAAAGTATCACCAGTCCAATTTCAGGTAACAGAAATATTTGCATAATGTATGTAATTTAGTTATTTAAATTTCAGAAACCAACCAAATTTATCAACAATGCTTTGACGTGCATTACAGTCATCATTAAATGGTCACAGAAAAAACACCTATCCAGGACTTTTCACCAAAAAGCAGTTAATCTTAATTCTTCTACATTTTTACCTCAGTGACTTATGCATAAATGAACTTCAAAGAAGTTATGTATATTGTTACACAGTCTTTAAGCACTTGGGTCAGTTGCTCAACCTTCATGTTTAAGCCTCATCAATGAAGACTACTGCACAACTGATACTTTAAGTCACTGCCATAGCGGGAGCAGAATATGAACAGAGCAATCTAGTCCATTCTCAGAGTATAGGAAATAGAGGCCTGAGTAGACCACTCAGCCCCTCATACCTGCTCTATGTTCACCTTAATAATGACTGACCTATCACAATGCAATTTTTCGGCATTATCCCCAAATCATCTTTAAATTTATTCACTCGTGGAATGGGGATGTTGCTGACTAGGCCAGCATTTTTTTGCACATTCCTAATTGCCCTTGAGTGTTTATCATATAAAATCCTATTGATTTCTGTTTTTACACACTCAATTATTGAGCATGCACAGGCCTCTGGTAGAGATTTCCAAAAATTCATCATCCTCTTAGAAAATCCTTCCTCATCTTAGTTGTAAGTGGCCTACGCTTATTCTGAGGCAATCTATCCTAGTTCAATATTATCCCTAGGGAGGGGAAAACATACTTCTTGCATATTCACTTGAATTCTGTGAAAAGTTTGTATGTTGCAATGACATCACCTTTGTTTCATTTTTCTAAACTGGAGAGAATACAAGCTCACCATCCTCAAACTCTCAATCTCTTCTCACAGGATAATTCCACCATCCCAGGAATAAGTCTAGTAAGCCTTTGTTGCATTTCCTCTATGCTGAGTACATCCTCCCTTGGGTACTGAGACCAAATTGCACACTCTGCTCAGTTGCAGTCTCACCAAGGCTCTATACAATTTCAGCAAGTTAGCTTTACTCCTGCACTTATGTCGGCTTTTATTGTGAAAGGACATATTACTGGTCTTCCTAATTGTTTACTGTACCTGCAAATTTAGCTTTCAGTAACTTGTGAACAAGGACAATCAAGTCCATTTCGGCATAATATTTCACAATAGTTCACTATTGAAGAATTACCTTGTATTTCTGCTTTTCCTACCAAAGTAGGTAATTCATATATTTACACTTTTTTTGTTGTGTTCTTGCCCACTCATTAAGCCTGATAAAATCTACTTAAAGTCTACTTGGATTCCCTTCAGAGTTCTTCTACCTAACTGGTTTAGCATCATCAGCAAACATATGAATATTACATTTGGTCTCTGCATCCAGTTCATTGAAGTAGAATGTGAATAGCTGGGGCCCAACCACTGATCTTTGCTCCCTTGAAATCTGTAGTCGCACAAGGTTGGCCCCTGATGGCATCTTCCATTTGTTTCATAGGTGTGTCTAGTTTGTTCACACAGCCCTTCGTGATAATGAGAAGATCTACATAGTAAAGGTACAAAAACATAAGTTTCTGGAAAAGCTCAGCAGGTCTGGCAGCTCTCTGAGGAAAAAAATTCAGAGTTAACATTTTGGGTCTTGTGACCCTTCCTCAGAGCCCTTCTGAGGAAGGGTCACTGGACCCAAATCATTAACTCTGATGTTTGCCAGAACCGCTGAGCTTTACAGCACCTTCTGTTTTTGTTCCTGATTTATGGCAATCCTTTCAGTTTTTACTTAGTAAAGGAATTTGTCTTTTCTGTATTCCATAAAATGCCCATGTACCTATCTCTTGTAGATAACCAAGAATTTGATTTTTTTATTTCTCAATCCATGCCAGTATTTCACATACAGTATCTTGCTGTAATTTTGCTTACCATATATTGAATGGAGCCTTATCAAAAACTTTCTGAAGTCCAAATGTGCCATATCCAATGGTTTTTCTTTATTTATTCTGCTGATTAAATCCTCAAAAGAAAATCTGACAGATTTGTCAAACATGATTTCCTTTTCCTAAATCCATTTGACTCTGTCTAATCCTTCTAATAGTTCCTGAGTTTCGAGTTAACGTAGTGTCATACAGTATGGAAACAGACCCCTCGGTCTAACCAATCCATGCTGACCATAATCCCAAACTAAACTAGTCCCACCTGCCTGCTCCGGGCCCATATCCCTCCAAACCTTTCCTATTCATTTTCTAAGTGATTTTTAAATGTTGTAACTGTGCCTACATCTACCACTTCCTCAGGAAGTTCATTCCACACACGAACCACCCTCTGTGTAAAAAAAAATTGTCCCTCTTGTCTTTTTAAAGTCTCTCTGCTCTCACTTTAAAATTATGCCCTTCGCCTTGAAATCCCCCATCCTAGAGAAAAGACAACTACCTTACCCCTACCTATCTGTACCTATCATGATTTAGGTCATGTGTCAAGCTCCTATGCTCCAGTAAAAAAAAAGTCCCAACCTATCCAGCAATACTAAGAACTGCCAATGCCGGAGCCAGAGATAACACAGTGTGGAGCTGGAGGCACTCAGCAGGCCAGGCAGCATCAGAGAAGCAGGAAAGCTGATGTTTCAGTTTGAGACCCTTCTTCAGAAATTATGAAGGGTCCTGACTCAAAACGCCAGCGATGCTGCCTGGCCTGCTGTGTTCTTTCAGCTCCACAATGTGTTATCCCCAACTATTCAGCCTTTCTTTATAACTTAGACCTTCCATACCTGGCAACAGGCTGGTAAATCTCTTCAGAACCCTTTAGCTTAAAATCCTTTATAACAATCTAGCATTACCCCACCTACTGTTGTCGCACTAACAGGTTGTAGTTTGCCATATAGCTGCAGGGTTATAGCTTAAAACCAAGTGCTGTCTTATAATGGTAGCAACATCAAGAAGAGCTGGAAAGACAAAAAATACTGAATATATCCAACATTTTGCTACGTTTCAAATGATCAGCATCCACATTGCTTTCCAACCATACCTATTTTGTAAATCACTTGCTTCGACTTACAGTTGAGATGAGGAGTAAACAGGTTCAAGATGACCACAATGTGACAAATAGCCCATAGTGCATAAAAGTTCCAGCTGCAGCATTGTTTACCAACTTGCTGTATTCACTTGACTCAGAAGAAGCTTTTCAAGTTATGAAACAGATTTGTGCTTAGCGTTTCCCAAATGACTCCGCATGTACGTGGGAGGTCAGATGTATGCAAGAATTGCCCTGAAGTAACAGTTTCTCAGCCTCTGTCACAAGTCCATCTCTCAGGCCAAACCTGCCGTGCAATTCCATTGTTTTCTGTAGCCCGGGCTGTTATCTTTCACATTTGTGAGCAAGTTCAACACTTGTACTATATTAAACTCTGTGTATCTCTTTGTTTATGATCTTAGCTAAGATTTCTGGTTGGCATTTTAGTAACTGCTGCTAATATCTCTTTGCTTCTTTTGTCTGTTTACAGCATGAAGCACTCTGGGATGTTTCACGACATTAAATGCAGATAATTGCAAGTCATTGTTTTCTGTCAATTCAAACTCAATTTCTTTAACTCTCTCCTTGTTGCCCTCCACTTCCACAAACATGCTGAAGTGGGTCAACATGGTCTTACCCATTTCCATAGGTGGTCCAGGTTCTAGTCCATTACTGTTCCTGTAGTTTCTGAGTGCCACTGGTTTGGCATTGCCTTGACTAAGTGATTTCCATATCGTTTTTTTCATCTGCAACTCTTTCTGCGGATTCCCTACTTTCTTTCAATCAAATTTCACTGCATTCACCCGTTGCACCTCAAGCAGTGACTCACTTCCCTCTCCTTACAGTTCATCACCAGTCACTAACTTTCTGCAGTGCCACTTGTAACTTGGTAGAATTTTTGCTGCTGAAACTAAAATTATAGGCACAAGATCCGTCTAAGCATTTAGATACACAATCTAGGTTGGTATCAGTCCAGTACAAGAGAGAAGAGGAGGAATGAGTTGCGAAATAGGAGAAGAACTCTACACGTGAAGAATACATGCGCAGTGCTGGAAATGGAAAAGCAGCACAAGTGTTGAGAATGAATCCTATTTGGTCGTTAGGACAGGAGGGTCTGAGTATCACTACACGAGCGGTCACAATCCTCTCCTCAGAAGTAGTGAGGAGATTAATGTTGGGCGCTGTGCCACCCATCTTGGCTCTCTGCCCTATTGTGGGCTAATTTCTCCTGAAATGACAGGAATAATGTGAGAGATGAAAATGGCTGGTATAGCCGTTATGCTGATGTCTGTGGAGGAAAAGTCATGAATGAGTAGGAAGTGCAAGAGGGTATGTAGAATTAGTAGACTGGGGAGGTGTTGGGATGGGTTCAAGTAAATTATCAAAGATGCTGTGTGCAATGGTGACAGAGTGGTCGGCCATGAACCTGGGTGAGAGTTGGCAGTTCCTGGCTTTTTCTAATTGACTTGATGCACTGTTGTGGTTACACTTGGTGCCAATGACATAAATCCCAGATGGTCCTGGCAGTGGTGAGTACCTTTGCTGCTGGTGAGTGCATTATATGGCAAGTGCAGCATCAGAGAGGCATGGTGAATACATAAAGAGGTGAGTAATGGGGAAATTGTGTGAGAAATGTGTGGAGCTCACATAGAGAAACCCTCCATAAAACTCCCTAAAGCTGACGCTTCGTCAGTTCTTGAAAAATTCAGCACAACATTCTAATAATTTAAATTGAACAAATAATTAATGCAGTATGACTTTTGCAGGAAACAATGTCAATGTTTACATATGTGCCATAATTTTCTGCATAAAGTACTTCAATTCTGTGTTTAAAAGAACACCAGGGTAGGAGGGAAGTAATTTCAAAACAGACCTCACTGCTTGCCGAAGTCTATCATAAAATGATTCCCTAAGAATTTTTTTTCATATATTCATGGTGAGACATGGAACTATTATCTTACATGCAAAGTGCATATCCTTTTGTAACTCACTTTTGAAGTCAAGTACATGGGCTATGCCAAATTAGTCAATGAATCAATGAAATGTCAGAATCTATGCACTTCCTTTTTCTATTCATTTCATGGGATGTGGGTGTCGCTGGCCATCCCTAGTTGCCCTTGAGAAGGTGGTGAGCTGTCGTCTTGGGCCGCTGCATTCCTCCTGCTGTGGGTTGACCCACAAATGCTTGTTAGGAAGGGAATTCAGGGATTTTGACCCAGCGACAGTGAAGGAACGGTGACATATTTCCAAGTCAGGATAGTGAGTGACTTGGAAGGGAACTTGGAGGTGGTGGTGTCCCCATATATCTGCTACTCTTGTCCTTCTAGATGGAAGTGGTCGTGGATTTGGAAGGTGCTGTCTGCGGATCTTTGGTGAATTTCTGCAGTGCATCTTGTAGATAGTACACACTGCTGCTACTGAGCGTCAGTGGTGGAGGGCATGAATGCTTGTGGATGTAGTGCCAATCAAGCGAGCTACTTTGTCCTGGATGGTGCCAAGTTTCTTGGGTATTGTTGGGGCTGCACTCATCCAGGCAAATGGGGAGTATTCCATCATACTTGTGCCTTGTAGATGGTGGACGTGGGCATCAGAAGATGAGTTACTCGCCGCAATATTCCAAGCTTCTAGCCTGCTCAAAATACTTACATGTATTTTATTGATTATTTTTGTTTCAATTTACAGTGCATCTAACTTTCTCTCATCTCTATCTGTGAAATCTGATTCTAAATTAGCAGTCCATAGTTAGACTAACCACAACTACTTGTGGTCAGTTCAGTGGAACATTTAACACTACAGTGACATTGTCTATTTCCATTAAACAATATTTTTCTATTCTGTTTGGTATGTTAAAGTGTTTTTAGGCCTGCCTCTGGCCAGGATTTAGTGCTAGAAGTGGGAACCCACTGGTCCAAGGAGGGAAGGGAGCCCCACATTGTTTTTAAGCGGAATGCTCAATGCTGTTTATATGTCCAAGTGGCTAGTGTCAGGGTATCAAACCAGCTGTGGGGCCAAAATGCTGGCCCCGATAGCTGCTGGTCAGCTATAAGGCTCTCAGCTCCCCATTGCCTGCAGTGCCCACAGGACCAGTGGCTGCTGCCTGGTATTGTACCAGCCTTAGGATCAATACTGAATCCCTGGCCACATGGGGAGTGGGGAAGTATGGAAGGGGAGTGGGGATTGCCATAAATCACGATGAAGCCAAGATGGTGCTGGAGAGTGGCAACTCTTTGTGAGCTGTCCCCAGCAGATCTTTTTATTCATAATCATTCTGTTCTTAAAGCCCTAATCTAAGTCTGTCAGAATTATTGTCAGTAGTCTCAAATTTACTTTCAGATCTGGAGATCCTTCAACTTATGGGAACAACCAGCACCTCTTGGAGCACTCAACCAAGTGAATTGATGGGGCCAAACAGCTGACTCTGGAACAGTGACCACAAGCCCAGAGAAATCACATATTATTGGCTTCTCAAAGGCCTGAGCTACCTGACTCCATGGATACCCTCAAGGCAGCAACTAGTGCCCAGGACCCCAGCAGATACTCACACACACCTTCTGAAACAGCAGATCTCCCTCACCAACTCAAGGGACAGAAATTGAGGAAACATGGGAGGCGTACTGGCCTGCAGGTGAGAGCAAAAGAACATGGTTTCAATTCCCCTGTTCCCCCCACACATATTCCTGGAAAATATCCAAGGTATTGAAAACAAACTGGATGAACTTATATCCACACTTACTTTCCAAAGGGAATTGAGATGCTGCTGTGTGCTCTGTTTACAGAGACATGACTCACTCATGCTACGCCTGATTGTACCTTACAACCTGAGGGTTTCTCAATTCACCGGATGGACCGCTCAGCAGCCTTGGGCAAGGGAACGGGTGGTGGGGTCTGCCTCCTAATCAATAACTCTTGGTGCTTAGATGTGGTGAACCTGGTGAGTTACTGCTCTCTGCACCTTGAACATCTAATGAAGAAGTGTGGTCCTCCCTACCTGCCACAGGAGTTCACCTCTGCTATTATAACAACAGTTTACAATACACCTGATGTAGAAGTGAGGAATGCGCTTCATGAAAAATGCATCACTACAAATAGCCTTGAGATGGAATATCCCAAGGCCTTGTTCATTGTTGCCGGTGACTTCAAATAGGCCAGTCTCTCAAGAGTTCTTCCCAAGTACCATCAACACATCACCTGTCCCACCAGAGATCTAGATGTCCTTGACCATTGCTACACAACCATCAAAGACATGTATTGCTCCATCCCATGCCAACACTTTGGAATATCAGACCATAATGCTGTGTTCCTTCTCCTGGCTTGCAAGTAGAAACTGAAGTGTGAGGACCCGGTTCAGAAAGTCGTACAGAGCTGGTGTGAGGTAGCGGATGAGCTGCTGTCTGACTATTTAGAGTGAATGGCCTCATCCATATTCAAGAACTCAGCAGCCAACCTAAACGAGTATGCCATTACCATTACAGACTTTGTGAGTAAGTATGTAGAAGAATGCATGCCAAAAAAGTTATTCCAAATGTTTCCCAACTGGAAACCATGGATGAACTGGGAGATCTGCTCCCAACTAAAGTCCAGTTTTGAGATGTTCAAATCGAGTGACCCAGACCTATAAAAGAAAACCAGGTGTGACCATGCAAAGCCATCAGAGATGCCAACTGACAATATCAAACTGAGCTAGAGTTCCAGACTAACCACGTGAACACTCATTGTTTGTGGCAAGGCGGACACAACATAATGGACTACAAAGCAAAGTTGATTAGAAACACTGGCAGCAATAAATCCCTTCCTGATGAGCTCAGTGCATTTTATGCTCGTTTTGAACCGAAGGTCAGTTACATGATGTCACTTGCCCGGGGTGCACTAGTCAGCACCTTCTTGAGAGTGTACCATGGAAAGTAACTGGGCCTGCTGGAGTCTCTGGCTGTGCAGACCGTGTGACAGGAGTATTTGCGGACATCCTTAACCTTTCCTTACTTTGATCTGAAGTTCCCACCTGCTTCAAGAAGACCACTATTGTCCCTTGTGTACTTTTCTACTTTCTCTACCTTGTAACAACGTTGCCCATAAATACAGCCTTCTTTGCTTGCATTCAGTTTAGTATACATTTAGCACATCTTTTCAGAACTTGCATAAGAAATCCCATTCTTTCACATTATTAAAAGCTCATTACTTTAGAAAAGAAAAAGTTTTTTTTCCATTCTGGCATAGCAGCTACCGCTTAACCTGTTCGCGGCGACAAACCTCAATCATTCTTTCAGCAGCGCAGTCTGATGGATTGAAGAGATCCGCCGTTATGGTCCTATTCACTCAGGCTCCAGATGTTGCTTTCCTTGCTACAGTATTATTAACCCATATTTTGGCTATTTGCTGCCCAAAAATGCAAATCTAACAAATGGGAGAAGCAGTCAGATATACTGTTTTATAGTTAAAGCCCTTGTCTATTTTGCTATTTATATTTATGACAATGGGTCTGCCTTTGGCTTGACCAAAAGTCAGCCTCTGATGATTCAATAAACTACCTGTCATCACACTCCCTATTCATCCTAATTATGTTGCTCATTTGATATGTACAAGATTTGATTTGTCATGCTGAGTCTTCAACCATACTTCTCTTGTTTCAGACACCCTAATGGACATTCATGTAATAAATTCAACACAGTGCATGAGTTGAGCTTCACATATAGCTTTTAAACTTTATATCCAGCTTTGAAACTTTATATCCTCTGTTTTCTTTTGGTTTGGACATTTGCAAAGAGGAGAAATTACCAGATTGTGTTGAGGTGCAATTGTCTCTTCCTCCTTCCTTCGTATTTCAATAACATTGACATTTCCCTAGCTTTCCCTCAGATTTCCTGCAATCTGAGGATTATTTCCAGTTTAGATCAAAAGGCTATATATCCTTGCCAAAATAGGAGCATGTTAATCTAACCTCCAAGATCGATCCACTATCTCGACAAGCCATTATTTAAATGAAGTTTTGTGCAGTTGCGTGGTGATGAAATTCGCATTCTATAGCTCCCTCGTGTGGCTGTTGGTCAGTTGATTCTGTCAGATTTGTAGCTTATACGTCCCATACTGTTGGTGAACTTATTGCCCCATATTAATTTTTAATTAATGCATGAACAGGATGTGGGCATTACTGACAAGACCAGCATTTATAGCTCTTGAGTTGTAGTTGGTGAGTTGCTTTCTCGAAAGTCTTCAGTCCATATTATGAAAGTATTCACTAGTTTCCAACTCCTTAAAATTAAAACTTTGGATTGATTTTGACTGTTAATATTTTGTATTTTATAGCTGTTGAAAACCTAATTATTGATCTTTCAAAGCAATTGCTGTGACTACGCCTTAGAATGTTTAAATACATGGAAGCTGTAAAAGTCTTAAGTAAATATGAAAAAGAATGAGAGATGGAAAGAAGAGAAAGAGACCATAAAGGAAGGAGGTGGGAAAAGGCTGAAAGAGTGAGAGAGGGAAAGCAAACCCAAGCAAGGGAAAGAATAAAAACAGCAGGGAGCTTCTTTTATATAAATCAACTTGCAAAATCTCAGGATATTCTAAATCCTCAGTCAATGAAGTTTTCCCACTTTAGCTGCTTAAAAGGATTAGCAACTGGATAATCAATCTTTTTCCCTTGTTTTTTCTTATTTTTTCATTCTATTTCTAGCATCATTTCTGATATTTTTTTCTTCTTGCTCCTTATTTTTCTATCTTGATCAGTGTTGCTTAGTTATTGGATGGTTATTGTACCTAACAAACTGAACAATAGTACAAAACCAAAATATTAAGAAGGTAGAAATCTGAAATAACATCAGAAAATGCTGCAAACATTCAGTGGATCAGGCACAACACCAAGGACCATTCATCAGAATGTTAAACTTGTGAAGTTTTGGTGAAGGATATCTGAATGGAAACTCAAAACAAGATTTCAAGAATGCAAATTGTGCGGTTAAATCTGAGCTAATCCCTAATAAGTGGCCGAGAGATAATTAAAATCAGATCGACTGTAGTCTGATGTTCTCGAGGCTTCCAGAACTCCACGCTACTTTGGTTGGTTTATAATGGGAAGCAGCAAACAGGGATGAGAGGAGCACTTTCAGGTTTACATCTTCCATCAACATACCAAAAGGCCAAGCTGGACATAATTGGTACGAGGAGAATAGAGAGCTTTGGGGCAGTGCTGTAGTCAGATGCAGAGCAATCTTTCAGCAGTTACTCCAAATCTACTGAAAACCAAGTTTGAAAAACATCTATTCCAGCAGCATAATTTTCTTAAAACTTACTTCCCTACTTGTATTGAGCTATACCTTTCGTTGCTTCACCAGTCATTTTTATGAAGTGTAAGAAGTTGAAAATCTGAGTATAGTACATCCACTAATTCAACATGATCTGTCTTTCATAAAAACAAGTTAACACTCCATAGCTGTCACTTAGAAATTTTTATAAGTGCTATATTGTTTTCAACAATAGCTTGTGGCTGACTAACTGGTCTGTTGTCTCCCGCTTTCTGTCTCCGACATTTTGAATAATTCATTATTTCTAATCTTTCCCAAATCTAGGAAATGTTGGACAATTTAAACTGTTGTTTCAACTATCTACCGCAACTCATCACTTTCATTAACTGCAATATGGTTTTACTTGAAATCACTTGTTCTCCTTCCACAATATAGTTGTTAACATTTCTAGCTATAGTGTAGCCTCTATTGTGCTGAGATTATGTTGACAGCCTGTGTCAGTTGCCAGAAGAAACCATTCCACTGAGGATCAGATGTACCAACAGAGTAAGGATCACAATGACACCTCAAAAATGAAAACTTTCAAAATAACCTGTTTATTTACTGTGTTATCTAAGATTTAATTCCAACAATGATGGAAATTTGTTACAATGAGAAAACTAAATTGATATGCTTGCTTGAAATATAAAGTTTGAGCTTTGACATCAGTATTTGAGTGATCTATATCTAACACCTGTAACAAATGCACAGTTTTATAAGGTGGTACTGATTAAACCATCTTTTTGAATTCACGGTAAAAAGGAGCAGGTGATGTGCTACTCGTTCTGTCTAATGATAAACTCCAGGGGATTGTGGACCCAGATCAGGTCCTGTTGAAAACCAAGTGCCAGATTTAATACCTGAACAAAAAGACAGGTGCAGACTTTCACTCTTGGAGTTACTGACTCAGAACCCAGGACTGAAATAGAGAGGGAGACAGAAAAACAACAGCTTTTGCAGACAAAGGGTAAAGGGTGCTATCTCTTAGTTACTAGGTAGAAAGCGGGTAAGTACATATTCTGGTTGAAGGGATGGGACTGGTTGAAATTTTACAACATTGGAAGACTCAGTCCAACCTGGTGAGAAGAAGGAACCGTTGGTATGAGTCATTTTGCTAAAAAATCAGTCCAAGGATTATTAGAAGATTGAAAGAATTATTTTTAGTGGAAACTGGAGATCACAATGCAGCAACAAGGAAAGAATGAACCTGGTGGAACCTGGAAGAGTAACCTCAGACCAGTTTCTGTAAAGATTACAATTCTATGATGAGTTTAGCAAAATGTATAATAGTAGAAAGAGATTATTAGTTCTGACCATATCTGATAGCAAAATAGAAACAGGAGTCAACTATGTAGCTCCAATCCTAATTCACTCAAGCGCAGAAAATGCCCTAATTATCTTTGTTTATTAAAGAGCATCCGGGTGAACAAGGATACTTTGCATCTTAGCCACAATTTTCCTGCTTCACTCCAATGCTGTCAACAAGACCTGAGAGCTCAAAGGTGCCATGGGTATTTTTCAAAATGAAATCATACTTTTAACTATCTCTGCATTGATTTCTTTCAAAGAATTATGGGATCACATCATCTAGATTCTTGTAACGGTTGTGCTCTTAAGATAGACTTTATTCATGTGTGCATTTTCATCGTTTGTTCAGTCTTAGAGAGCTAAATATATAGACATATCTCATAGTTGGGACGCTTCAAAAGTTACAGTGGATATAGGGACATTTAGGCTAGAAGAAAGGATTTTTATGTTTGTGTAATGTGAGATTTGAACACACAGAAGGCCCAAAGATCATGAAGCAAGGTTTTATTCCCTAATAAAAGCTTAAAAGACTTAAAGAACTGCAGATGCTGTAAATTGCTCGTGAAGGTCAGCAGGTCTGACAGCATCTGTAGAGAGGAATCAGAATTAACGTATCGCCCAAGTGACCCTTCCTCAGAACTGATAGCTAGGAAATTGTCAGTTTGTATGCAGAAGGTAGGGTAGGAAGGAGGGAGTAAGGAGTAACTGATAGGTGAGGATAGCGCTCAAAGAGAGAGAAGAACAATTGGAGAACCAAAGGAGTGGATAACAACCTGGCTAGGCAGTGAATGGCTAGTAATAGGGGACTGATAGTGGCTAACAAGGGGTGGTGTGCAGTAGCAGACTATATGATTAGAAGGCCTGGTATGTGGGGGTAGGGTAAGGACATTGGGACAGCTCAAGCCATAAAGTTATCACACTCAATGTTGAGTCCAGAAGGTTGCAGGGTTCCCGAGTGGAACATGAGGTGCTGTTCTTCAGTTTGCACGGAGCTTCACTGCAACAAGCCTGAAACAGATTTTGGCTAGGGAACAGGATGGTGTGTTGAAGTGACTTTGAACTTCCAGTTACCAGCCACTAACATTTTCCAGCAATGTCTGTTTTTGTTTGTATTATTTCTCTGTCATCAGACAATTGCAAAAAGGAACATGGAGGATAAATGAACTATCTACGATATGTACATGGATCAAAGCCTGTGGGTTACACTGACTGAGAAATCCTTTGTCTATAAGCTTCCACTCCCATCAGCACTTCTTCCAAAGTCATCTTTTCTTCCCAGGGATAATATGCTCAACCACTCCAGCCACCTTCCCTCACTGTCACCACCTGCCCAGTGGAGGTTGTGGCAAATGTCATGGCATTTGCTCAATACCCTCCATAACCATTGCTGCATGCTGCTGGAAGTTCTATTATACACTTACACCATTCTAGTAACTATACAAAGGGCATGAACAGCTGAATAATTAGCAGGTTCAATTGAACCCTAATGGCTAGAATGTTCTAGTCCACATTGGTGGCAGCATTCTTCTCTTGTGCCATTGATCTTGGCAAATGGTAAGGCTTGAGGAGATATCCAAATTTGTCTGAGGAGACCTTTGAAAAGGTTAATCTTATGTAATTTCCAGGTTGGGATCTAGGGTTGTTTAGGGCTCCAAATGTCATATGATTGGCAGCATGTTTCTTCAGTTTTTCCCTCCCAACATACCCTCCTTGTGCCATTTCCCAGGGTGGGGAATAGGCCAAGATTGCACATCACAATCCAAATCTACTTAAACCATCACACACTGAAACGTAAGGTTCCTGAACGCTGCTAAGTGAGCTGCTTGCCTCCACATTATCCACCAGAGTTTTGGCCTCAAACAACTCCCCTGACATTGACTTCAGCCACCTGTGTTCTGCCTTTTGATGACTCTGTGGACTTCAGCATTCTGCACATCCTATGTTTCTTATTACAACCCCCCCCCCAGCCCAGTCCAATTTTGGAGAAATACCTTTGTTCCAATCGGAAAGTCTGTTCTGTCAATTTCTCAACCAATCAGCGTCCTTATCATTATTTCTGTCTCAGTCCTCTTGTATGCTACTCAAGTATTTGACTTAGCCTTGTGTAATACTTGGCCAACCACTAGTTGGCCTGGCCATCCCCATCAGAAGGAATGGTGAGCCCAAGGAAATGATCCAGGGCAGGACTGGGTCTCACCCAAGATAAGCTTACTGTGAAGATACGACAGCAAAGATTGGGATTTGTGCTTGCTGTGTAGCAATTTCTTCGTCCTGCATCTTTAGTCTAAGGTCGACATGACTCTTTGTGCTGATAGTTACCTCTCTGATGGTAGCGTCTTTCCTGGCCTTAAAAATGCAACCTTCACAATAATCTAGATGGTGTAATTCCTTGTTTCAAAGAAAGATAACTTAGGTTTTCCTGAATAGCAGACAAGGCTCAAAAAGCCAAACAGCCTGCTTCTGCTCCTATTCCTTTATGTTCTGAGGAAGAAACACTATTTAATACACTACTGCTGGTCAATCAGTATGCCTTGTTTTATTTAAAACACCATGACAGAAGACGGAGTTGCTCCATAATATTAGATTTAGGAAAGTTTCCTAGGTTCATCCATTGATGTGCTACCAGTAAGTATGAAGCTTAACAAATGCATTACTGAGGATTGCACTTTCCCTGGGACTGACACAGCTTTATTGTCACATATTTAATGACACGCTAACTACAAAAAGATCAAAAAAACTTACAATTTTGAGACCAAAATTGAATTATTAAGATTATCAGGAAAGGTTAATAGAACAAAACTAACCGGTCCAATCGATCATAAATGTGGAGAGACTGTTGTCACTTGTGAGAGAAATTAAAAAGTAAATCCATAAATAAAAATTAGTTACCAGTAGATCCAAGAGGAAGTAAGGAGAAATGTCTTTGCTGAGTAGTGATTTTACTAAAACCCTGTGTTTTACCACAAGAAATTGTAAATTGTTTATAATCTTTGCAAAAGAAAATAGGGGTAATCAATAGAGAAAATAAGAATTTAAAGGTATGTTGAAATGCTCTAAGGAGATTCATACAGAATTTAAATACAAGCTCAATGGCCTGTTTCCATGCTGTATATTCTTTAAGCAAAATTTTATTGGTGGTGAGGGTTCTCACCCAGCACTGAATAAGTCGGCAGGGCTCTCAACTTTTCTCCCAATGACCAACTAAGGCTCTGAGGATTTTCTGACCTCATCTGGAAAGGAGATCTGCTTCTGAGAGCTGCCAGCCACCTGATTGAGATGCATAGTCCAAGAATAGGGCTGAGAGGGAGCCATGGAAGAAATACACTCATCCCTTTCCCCCTCAAAGCCTGAGCAGGCTTCTGTTGTCAGACATGGGGGAGACCTTAATTTGGCCACTTATGGGCCTCAGTTGAGGTAATGGCTAGTGAACCAGGTCTCACCTGTCTCCTGAGGATGGGAACACGAAAGTCACTATCAGAATGTTGTGTAATCCCTTTGCCTGCAAACTTATTCATGCAGGACTGTAAAATTCTGTAATTACAACAGTATATCCACCTTAATTAAAAGTGAAATGGCTTCCTATTCTGCTTTTATTTTTCCCTTACAGCCATCAGTACCTGATACAGTAAATTCTGAGTGGTTAGTGATTAGTCTGATAAGGCAAAAGCATGATTTATTTTATTTTGAAATCCTGAACCAGTTGGGATAAAGGCCTGTTTCAATGATATGCATACCACCCAGCATGATAGTAAACATCATGCAGAGCCCAGGTAATTGAAACCAAAACATTACTAATTTCTGTGGTATTGAACCAGGAGATTCTGACAAAATACTGTGGTTACTGGCTGTAATGAAAACAGTTTCCTTCCTTGTTTTATTTTGTGATCAATATAAATTTGTCCAGCCCCAAATGCTATTGAAAGATGTAATACACCCGAGACGCAAATGAAGAGTAACAGCACTTGGGCTTCAATGGTTGTGCAAATTAAAATCTTCTAATCCTAATGTGTTGTTATGTAGATGAACCTGTAATTGTACAGTATAATTGTGAATATCAGGACAGCTTGTTGCATTAGTAGCTGAGGATAACAATAGCAGTAAATGGATTTTTGAAAAATTACCCTCAGAAAACACAATAAATACTCTTGTCCATTTTATGACTCAGATGGAGGAGGAGTTTGAAGTAAAAATTGAAGAAATTTGGGAAAATGGGTAAGATTTCTTCAACAATGTTTCACTAGAAGACAACTGGAACCAATGGGCAAACAACAGCTCAAATTGAATTAATAGACAAATTCAAAACTTTACATTGAAGAAAAGTTGTCTCCTACAGAGTGAAGAAAAATGTGATTCACTGGGATGAATGTAAGAAATTATAAAAACATTTTTTTTTATTGTGCAGTGGTGCAGGCTGAACGGGCATGCATAAAGGATCTCACAGGTAGTGCCCTTCTCACTACCAGCCTTGGTCAGCTCATCAAGGATTGATGTCTGGTCCAGTCTCTCCTGCATGCTGTTGTCGAAGACCTCCGTGACAGAAGACAGGAATGACTAGGAGGCCATGCTGTCTGTGGGCTTTATGTCAGATAGTCTGGCATAAAAGGATTTGCTGATCCTCAGCACCTCAGATTGAGATGATGTTACCGAGCCATAATCTTCAGGCTGCTGATCACAGAGCTCTCCCTGTGCACTATCTGGAAGAAGAAACACAAGCACATCTTGTCTTGTTCCACAGTATGAACCCTGGACCTCTGCCTCAGAGGCAAAGAGCGAGGCTTGCTGGCTCTTCACCTCCTTGAAATCCTCCATGACATTGACCCCCATTGTCTGCCGCAAGAGTAGGCTCTGCATGCTTTTCTGTGTTTGGACAGTTTTGCCTGCCTCTCTTTCACCTTCTGAACACGTTTTGAAGATAAAGAACCTCATGATGTTCCCTTTGACTGTTTCCTGCCAGTCTGCTGGAGTCCCTTTTGAGCTCCTCAATGTTTTCTGTGGTCAATTTAACGTTTAGCTTCCAGGTTGTCTTTCCAGGCTGTTGGTCATCCTGTATGTGACAGTCAGCCAGCAGGAGGCAGTAGTCAGAGCCGAACACTGGCTTGACATTGGTGGATCTGACCGAGAATGTGTGGGACACAAACAGGAAATCTATCCTTTAGTGGAAGAACCTGTCTGGCTGCAACCAGGTGTATTTGAGCTGTGCTCCACCTGCAGGGATGCTGAAGACTTTAACTGTTTCCACCAGGAATTTGGATGTGGATTCCAGTTTACTGTCAGCTCCTCCGGATCATCCATCTGCGTTGAAATGCAGTTGAAGTCTCCACCCAGAACAATTGATCTGGAGGTCACCAACAGCAGTGGGAGCTGCTGCAGGACAGCCAGCTGCTCACTCTGCACCACTGGGGTGTACATATTAATTACTCTCAGGGGAGGATTCCTGTATGTGATGTCTACTACAAGAAGACACCTGCCCGCCACCTCCTTAACCTTGGAGATGGTGAAATTGCCCCCTCGGAGCAGAATACCCAAGCTGCAGAAACGGCAATGATTTCTCCTGACCGTCAAAGGCCCACGGGTCTATAAGCTTGACCATTTCCCGCATCTGCTGCGATGTTGTATCCCACACTCCTGCAGAAACAGGAAGTCTGCTTTGATGTTGGCCAGGTAAGCCAATGTGGAAATACATTGCATAGCAGATTTAATGCCACATGTTAATACTGGCAATTTTAACACCCATTTTAAAAGTTTATCGAATTGCCCAATGTCTATTCTGCCACGGTCTTGTCACTGGGGGACTCCCTGCATCCCTGTGGTGTGGGCAAACTGTTGGATGTTCTCTGCACTGAGGTAGCCACCCTATTTCTCCCTGGAGGGATTGCCCTGATCTGGTGTCACCAGGGTGGGAACAAAGCCAGCAGGGTCAGGTTCTAAGTCTGACAGGGGGTTATCAGAGTGTCACGGCTTCAGGTGCCTGGAGCTATGGTGTAGTAGGTACCCCTTTATTCTTGGGGAATCTGGCATTTCTGGGTTGTGGGCTGCTCCTCTCCTTTTCCTCCATGGTGCTCTGCCTGTTTTTGTTTTGTTGATGGCTATCCCTCAGCACCCCTTCATCATCACAGGAGCTGCTGGTGTAGCCATCATGCGGCTGCCCCTTTCAATTGTTTTTCTCTTCACTGCGATCCAATTCCCTGGTTTTCCCAGATGGGCATTAGGCTGAAACCAGCACAAAGAACCACCAACAGCAGGTCAATTCAACCAATGGTCCTCCAAAATCCAATCATGATCTCGATCCATTGATAATCTCAGTAGTTCTGATGACTCTCAATTTGATCAAGGTGTCTCCCCATCCCAGGAAGTTATTAGTGTAGAGATTCAATGATGATAATGCTGTTTGTTGAACATCAAGGAGGCACAGTTAATCAGTGATGAGCACTGCTGCCTCACAGCGCCAGACAGCTGGGTTTGATTCCAACCTCAGGAGACTGTTTGGAGTTTGCACATTCTTCCCATGTCTTCATGGGTTTCCATGATAATGGGAACTGCAGATGCTGGAGAATCCAAGACAATAAAATGTGAGGCTGGATGAACACAGCAGGCCCAGCAGCATCTCAGGAGCACAAAAGCTGATGTTTCCGGCCTAGACCCTTCTTCAGAGAGCGATAGGGTTAGGGGTCTAGGCCCGAAATGTCAGCTTTTGTGCTCCTGAGATGCTGCTGGGCCTGCTGTGTTCATCCAGCCTCACATTTTATTATCTTTGTGGGTTTCCGCTGGGTGCTCTGGTTTCCTCACACAGACCAAAGTTAGATGAATCGGCTGTGCTAAATTGCTTGTAGTGTTCAGGGATGGGAAATGCAGGGTTACAGAAGGATGGGTAGAGGGTTGGATTTAGATGGGATGCTCTTCAAAGGGCGCTGTGGACTTGTGGGATTCTATGAGAAGTAGTTAGAAGCTCTCTTGTCAGAAATGGTTATTGCCAGGCACTTGTATGGGGAAATGGGATAATGCTGCAGTCCATTATTAAGGAAGAAATAGCATAGCATTTAGAAAATGATGATGCAATCAAATGGAGCCAATTTGAAAGGGAAAGAATTTTTGACATATTGGCAAGATTACATTGAGGATATAAACAATTACAGTTTATAAAGGAGAACCAGTAAATACAGAGCATTTGAATTTCAGAAGACATTCGGTAAGGCCCCACATAAAAGATCACTGCAGAAGATAGAAGATGACTGTACTGGGGGAAATGTATTAGCATGGATTGAGGATTCATGCTGTCCCACTTACTTTTTCATCAGGAAACTTGGATGCATTGAACTCTGCCCCCTCCTCTAAGTCATTAAATTAGATAGGATCTGAATGATTTACTAGGACTCATCCTTGTGGTAGTCCACTAGCTATGCCTTTCTAACCTGAAAAAGACTCATGAGACAGGAGACAGCATTAGTCTTTTTCAGGTTAGAAAGACATAGCTAGTGGACTACCACAAGGATGAGTCCTAGGATCTGAATGATTTACTATCTACATTAATGACTTGGAGGAGGGGGCAGAGTGCAATGCATCCAAATTTCCTGAAAAAAATAGGTAAGACAGCATGTTCCATTGAGGGCATAAAGGTCTGCAAGGGAAATGGATAGATTGAGTCTCTGCATAAAAACTTGCCAGATGCAGTTTAATGTCAGAAATTGTGAGATCACTTTGGTGGGATAAATGAAAAGGCAAATTTATTTAAATGGAGAGAGACTCCAAAAATGTAAAGTAGAGGAATCTACTGGTTTTATGTGCAAAATTCAAACAACAATTAAGAAGGCAAATGGAATTTTGGTCCTTACAGCTTACGGTTTGGAGCTTAAAAACAGGGAGATCTTGTTACATCTATCCAAGGTGTTGGAGAGGCTGTACCTGAAGTACAGTATCTCGCTTTGGTCCTCATTTTTGAAAACAAAAGGCAATGGAGGTTTTCCAAAAGAAATTTACTAGACTGATTCTGAGATTAAGTGATTGACACATCTGAATAGTTAAACAGGTTAGGCATTTAACATTGAAAGTTTAAAAAATTGAGAGGTGATTTTCTTGAACTATACGATTCTGAGGGGGCTTGACAGTGTAGATGTTGTGAAAATGTTTCCTTTAATGGAGGAATCTTAAACGAGGGGACGAAGTTACAGAATAAATTAACACTCATTTAAAACTGAGATATAAATGAATTTCACCTTCCAGAGTGTAGTGAATGTCTGGACTTCTCTACTCCAGTGTGTTCTGAAGACAAGATCACTGGAAGTATTTAAAGAGGAAGTGGATAGATTTGTGAAATATCAGAGAGTTGACGGGTATGCTGACCTGGCACAAGTCAGGAGCAGAGGCCTAATGCAGATCAATAATGATCTCACTGAATGGCCTACTCACATTCCTATTTCTTATGTTCTTGTATAGTGTGAATATTGCTTACCATTGATCAACCTAAAACCTGAATACAATTCAAGTCTTGCTGCATGCAACAATAGACCTCATTATCTGAGTCATTGGGAATGGAAATGAAAACTATGAGATTATCAATGAACATTCCGCTCTGCCTTTATGAGAAGATAATTGATGAAGCAGCTGAAGATATTCAGAGTCACATAGCACAGAAACAGACCCTTCAGTCTAACTTGTCCATGCTGACTAGACATCCTAAATTAATCTTGACCCATTTGCCAGCATTTGGCCCATATCCCTCTCAACCCTTCCTATTCATGTATTCATCCAAATGTATTTTAAATGTTGTAATTGTAGTGACCTCAACAATTTCTGGCAAGCTCATTCACACCACCTTCTGCATGAAAACGTTGCGCCTTAGATCCCTTTCATGTCTTTCCCCTCTCACCTTAAACCTATGTTCTCTAGATTTGGACTCCCCTACCTGATGAAAAAGACCTTAGCTACTTATCCACACCTCTCACGATTTTATAACCCCCTATAAGACTGACTCTCAAAGGAAGATATCCCCAGCCTATTTAATCTCTCCCTGTAGCTCAAATGCTCCAATCCGAGTAACATCCTTGTAAATCTTTTCTGAACCTTCTCAAATTTAACAACATCCATCCTATAGAAGGGCGACCAGAATTGTCTGTGGTATTTAACAAGTAGCCTCATCAATGTCCTATACAATTGTTCTTGACAGAATAATTTCATGCTTTTTCTGTTTTATATGTGGATCTTTTTTCCTAATCACACTACTGAAAGGCATGGCTCTCAATTTCAGACTATACCCTCAAAGCTTAGACACCTCTCCTAATAAGCAGAAATAATTCCTCTCTAGCTACCCTGACTAATCCTTTTACTAAAATAATTCCATACAGGCTGGTATCTGATCACCAAGATAACTTTTATTTATACATGAACTGTCCTTGGCTATTACCTCATACAGAGTCAGCCAGGTCTCCCTGATTGAACCAGATACAGCCCCAAACAGGGAACTCATATTCTGTGACATCCAATTGGCTGACCTTATTGCAATCATTACATTTAATATCTTGAAAAATATAACCCAGTCACTCCTTTGCCTTCTAAGTATCAGGGAATTTGTTTAATCCCTCATAAGATAACAAAGTGTGGATCTGGATGAACACAGCAGGCCAAGCAGCATCTCAGGAGCACAAAAGCTGACATTTCAGGCCGAGACCCTTCATCAGAGAGGTGGAATTCCTCATGCAGATGGCCTCAAGGCCCTCTGCTTCTTCCTGTCCCGCAGGCCTGACCAATTCATCCGCCTAGCCGAACTCGTCCTCACCCTCAACAACTTCTCTTTTGATTCCTCCCACTTTCTACAGACAAAGGGGGTGGCCGTGGGTACCCGCATGGGCCCAAGCTATGCCTGCCTCTTTGTAGGTTACGTGGAACAGTCCGTCTTCCCCACCTACACAGGCCCCAAACCCCACCTCTTCCTCCGTTACATTGATGACTGTATTGGCGCCGCCTCTTGCTCCCCAGAGAAGCTCAAGCAGTTCATCCACTTTACCAACACCTTCCACCCCAACCTCAAGTTCTTCCTGGACCTCTCAGTCTCCATCTCAGGTAACCAGCTAGAAACTGATGTCCATTTCAAGCCCACCGACTCCCACAGCTACCTAGAATACACCTCCTCCCACCCACCCTCCTGCAAAAATTCCATCCCCTATTCCCACATTCCTCTGCCTCCGCCGCATCGGCTACCAGGATGAGGCATTCCACTTCCTCACATCTCAGATGTCCACGTTCTTCAAGGACCGCAACTTTCCCCCGCAGTGGTTGAGAATGCCCTTGACCGCATCTCCAGCATTTCCCGCAACACATCCCTCATACCCCACCCCCACCACAAGAGGATCCCCCTCGTTCTCACATACCACCCCACCAACCTCTGGATACAGCGTATCATCCTCCGACACTTCCGCCATCTACAATCCGACCCCACCACCCAAGCTATTTTTGCATCGCCACCCTTGTCTGCCTTCCAGAGAGACCACTCCCTCCGCGACTCCCTCGTCCGCTCCACATTCCCCTCCATCCCCGCCACACCCGGCACTTTCTCCTGCAACCGCAGGAAGTGCTACACTTGCCCCCACACCACCTCCCTCACCCCTATCCCAGGCCCCAAGATGACCCTCCATATCAAGCAGATGTTCACCTGCACATCTGCTAATGTGGTATATTGTGTCCATTGCAGCTGGTGTGGCTTCCTTTACATTGGGGAAACCAAGCGGAGGCTTGGGTACTGCTTTGCAGAACACCTCCACTCGGTTCGCAACAAACAACTGCACCTCCCAGTCGCGAACCATTTCAACTCCCCCTCCCATTCCTCAGACGACATGTCCATCATGGGCTTCCTGCAGTGCCACAATGATGCCACCCGAAGGTTGCAAGAACAGCAACTCATATTCCGCTTGGGAACCCTGCAGCCCAATGGTATCAATGTGGACTTTACAAGCTTCAAAATCTCCCCTTCCCCCACTGCATCCCAAAGCCAGCCCAGTTCTTCCCCTCCCCCCACTGCATCACAAAACCAGCCCAGCTCTTCCCCTCCCCCCACTGCATCCCGAAACCAGCCCACCCTGTCTCTGCTTCCCTAACCTGTTCTTCCTCTCACCCATCCCTTCCTCCCACCTCAAGCCGCACCTCCATTTCCTATCTACCATCTCATCCCGCCTCCTTGACCTGTCCATCTTCCCTGGACTGACCAATCCCCTCCCTACCTCCTCACCTATACTCTCCTCTCTACCTATCTTGTTTTCTTTCCATCTTCGGTCCGCCTCCCCCTCTCTCCCTTTTTTATTCCAGTTCCCTCTCCCCATCCCCCTCTCTGATGAAGGGTCTGAGCCCGAAACGTCAGCTTTTGTGCTCCTGAGATGCTGCTTGGCCTGCTGTGTTCATCCAGCTCCACACTTTGTTATCTTGGGTTCTCCAGCATCTGCAGTTCCCATTATCATTGTTTATTCCCTCATTGTAGTTTAACCATTAGAATTTGGGTATTGTTTTAGGAAAACTATATCGTATCCTGATCAAGGTCAATACATGGTTCTCAGAGTCCCATTGGATGTTAACTGTTTCTGGCTTTTCACTATTGAGAAAGTGCATTATTCAAACATTTTTAGATTCAGAGTGGGCACTGTAATGGAACATCCATTATCAGATACTGAAGGTGAGGAAAGGCAGTAGAAGCAGTCAAAAGGATCCTTTAAGGATGAAACGGCATCTTTGAGGAAGGGTTCAGACAGGAAAAGGATTTCCTCAACTATATGTAAAACTCGGGCATTATCCCTTGTACATATTGTGTTTTCCATGTTTAACTTATTTCCCATCCTATTGTAATGATCTAATGCCAATGGAATAAAGAATCCTTGCTTCTTGATCTTTGGACTATCCATTTGTTCAAATCTCAAATTAAAACTGCTGAAAAAGTTACCATCTTTGTGTCATTGACAAACTTGGATATGTGGCTTTCTAACCTATCATTTAAATTGATAATAAATCAGTCACTAGGAAGTACAGAATTTGATAGCAGTTGTCATGGAACATGTTGCTGAAATCTTTTGTCTTGCATCAATTAGGTCAAATGCCAAAGAATATAAAACAATGTCAAATTTCAAACTATTACAACAATTTATACTACAGGAGAAAATGGGAGTGCCTGATTGGAAAGTTGACTCTGATTGGCTAAGATGTTGCCCTGGAGAAAGCAATGGGAAACCACTAGGCTTCTCATTCTTGCAAATAATTCAGTAAAAATGCAGAGTGAACATGCTGCTTTTGTTTGCAGAGAACAGGTTTCTTCATTTGAATGTGTGTGGCTTCTAGAATGCACAAGTTCAACATGATAAAAGATTAACCTTTATCAGCAATCTGAAAATAGGGTCCTGGCCATTTGCTTACCTTGCAAAGTCAAGGCACAAATATAGCGTACCAAACCTATCCTGAAGGATAATGGCTATCTTGAACAAATCATTACACGCTGTGAAAAATGCCTCAAAATACTGTTGGAAGACAAGGTATTTCAAAAATTTGAACAACCGGTTTAGCAGGTTTTCTGCACTGTTACTATGAAGTGGCAAAACAAGTGACATTTCCAAGTAATAATGTTGCTGTTAGTTCAAAAAGACGTTCAGCCTACCATACAGAATAATATTATCCCCTTCAGACTGACCTCAAAACTGAGAGACTCTGGTCTTGACTCCACCCTCTGCAACTGAATCTTCAGCTTTCTGACCCATAGGCCGCAATTTTGGTGAGGATAGGTAACTGCACATCTATAATAACACCGAACACTACAGCGCCCCCCCCCCCCCCCCAACAGGGATGCAACCTCAGCCCCCCACAGTACTTCCAGTATGCCTACGACTATGTAGCAAAATTCTGAACAAACACCATTTACAAGTTCGCTGATGACACCATTGCAGTGGGACAGATATCTAACAATGACAAGTGAAGAAGGACGATAGACGGTTTGGTGACATAGTGCAATGAAAACAGTATATCTCTCAATGTTGGCAAAACCAAAAAACTGATAATCGACTTCAGAAAGAAAGGAGGAGAACATGTCCCCATATACATCAACGGAACGGAGGTTGAGAGAGTGAAGAGCATCAGGTTCCTCAGAGTGATGATAACTGATGACCTGTCCTGGACTTCCCAGATAAACATGACAGTCAAGAAGGAACAACAATGCCTCTTCTTCCTCAGGTGCTCAGGAAATGTGGCATATCCAGAAGGCTCCTCACCAACTTCTACAGATGCACCACTGAAAGCATACTATCCGGGTGCATAATGGCCTGATATGGTAACTGTTCTGGAGCGTAAGCAACTACAGAAGGCGGTGTGCACAGCCCAGACCATCATGGAAGCCAACCTTCCATTCATGGACTCTATTTACATGGGTAACTGCCACAGAATGGTGGCCAACATCATCAAAGGCCCATCTCACCCTGGTAATGGCCTCCTACTACCTCTTGCACCAGGCAGAAGATACAGAAGCCTGAAAACATGCTCAAGCAGGTTCAGGAACAGCTTCTTCATGGCCGTTATCAGACTGTTGAATGGACTCTACCCTCAATTAATGTAACCTGTGTCCCCCATGACTGTCTTTTCGATCTGTACATGTTTTGCTTGCTGTGATCTGCCTGTACTGCTCGTTAACAAAGCTTTTAATTTATTTCGGCACACGTGACAGTAAATCAATCAATCAATCTTTGCGTGAATTTCAGCTGGCCTTATTTTCCAAAAAACCGGCTTATCAATTCAAACAAGTTTGTTACTATTTATTAGTAAAGCTTATTTGGATTATTAAAAGGTCTTTATGTTTATTAGTAGTAAGTTTTACAATTAGTATTGAGGATTATAAGCAGCAGCTAAGTTTATTAGGAATTACAAGTTTTGTTACTACACTAAGGGCAGGCAATGGAAAGTTATTGGGATCTGGAACAAGAATGCATGCTGATACTGTAAATAATTTGAAAAAGGAATTGGATAGGTGCTGCTAGAGGAAAAAGGTCTTGCAGCGTTGTACACAAAAAGAAGAACTAAGTACGAAGAACAAAGAACTGATGCTGCTTGGCCTGCTGTATTCCTCCAGCTCTACACCTTGTTATCTCAGATTCTCCAGCATCTGCAGTTCCTACTGCCTCTGAAACAATTTTAACCCCACTGCGAAGCCTCTTCTAAGGATACCTACCTTGAAGAAGTTACCCTTCTCCCTCCGGAAAGACCTCAGTGGATCTCTCTCCCACTGCAACTCTCTTGTAATCTCTTCAGTCCTAAAACTGCTCGACCACGTCCTGAAACAAACCAGGTACTACAGCGACATTACCTTTCTTAGTACATGCCAATGGAACCAGATCATCCCCAATGGACTACTGTCCACTTTTAGGCCTTCCCTATTTGGCCCCAACCATGACAATGTCTACATTCAGAACACAGATCCTTCAAAAACATTTCTCCGTGACTCCAGAAACACACACTCTCAGCAATGCGCCGACATTTCCTGGCACTACATTCAAACCTACCCCAGTTCAGAGCCTCCCTCTCCCAGACCTGCAAAGGACCTCTCCTGTTTTTTATTCTTCATAGGATCCACAACCTGAACTCACAATTCTACTCAGCTTTATTGGACACTAAAAGTCATAAGTACAGTAAACTTGCTGGTGCCTGCCACCCAAAATGGGCTTCCTCCACCCCCTAAATCCCCAACCCTACCCAGGACTTTCACCACAATGTGCCCACCGCCATTGGCCATGTGGCCACTATCAGAGCACCCATGGATGATGTCACATCCTCCGCCACTGGGTATGCCATTTCCAGTACTTGTGCTGCTTGGCCTGCTGTGTTCATCCATACCTTGTTATCTCTTGACTAAGTACAGCTGCTCTTTCAAAGGTTGCAAACATTTCACCACCCTGCTAGGTAACATTGTCAGTGCGTCTCTAGTGAAGCGTTGATGTTCTGTCCCACTTGTTATTTATGTGCTTCAGTTTGCTGGGGTGGTTGACGTTACTTCCGGTATTGTTTTTCAGTGGTTTGAACACAGGGTCTAATTCAACTTGTCTATTGATGGAGTTCCAGTTGGCCTGGCAACCAGGCCTCACGACCTGGAATTTCCTGGCATGTCTCTATTTGGCTTGTACGCCTATCGACGTATTGTCCCAGTCGAATTCGTGTCCCTTGTTGTCTGTGTGTAGTGAGACAAGTAAGAATTGGTGTGTTTTGGTGGATAGTTGGTGTTCACGTATCCATATAGTCAATTTTCTCACAGTGCTTGCATGGTATTTTGTATATTACCCCAGTTTTGCCGGTTTTGAGTATGGGATCCTTTACGTTCGTCAGTAGCTGTCAGTTTGTGGGCTACTTTGATACCTAGGAGTCTGAGTAGTCCTATGTTATCTCTGAAATGACCTTGATGTATGGTAGGGTAATTAATGAGTCAGGTTGTGTTGTGTCTTCCTGTTGTGGTCTGTCTCGGAGGTAACAGTGGATTGTGCTTTTCGGGTGTCCATTTCTTTTGAAGACTCTGTATAAGTGCTCCTGTTCTGCTTTGCACAGTTCCAGGTTGCTGCAATGTGTCGTGGCTTGTTTAAATAGTGTCCTGATACAGCTCCGTTTGTGGGCATTGGGGTGGTTGTGTCTTCCTGTTGTGGCCTGTTTCGGAGGTAATGGTGGCTTGTGCTTTTCAGGCCTTCATTCCTTTTGAAGACTCCATATAGGTACTCCTGTTCTACTTTGCTTAGCTCAGAGTTGCTGCGCTGTGACACATACAGACAACCACCCTATGACAGCTACTGATGAACATACAGGATCCCATATCCAAAAGCAGCAAAACTGGGGTATTATACAAAATACATGCAAGGTGAGGTTGTTGACTTGTTCGCCCAGCTGGCTTATTTTCGTTTAGACGTTTCGTCACCATGCCAGGTGACATCATTAGTGAGGCCTCCAATGAAGCAATGTCATTCTACTCCGCTTGGAATTTATACTGTCTGGTCTGTTATGGCGAGTAGTGTCCTTTATATTTTGATCTGTATAGGTTTGTATATAGCGTCCAATTCTATATATTTGTTGATTGCATTACTGGTGGACAACCGCGCCTCCAGGAATTCTCGTGCATGAATTATACAAACCCATACAGATCAAAACCAGAAATGACACTACTCACCATAACAGACCAGACAGGATAAATTTCGAGTGGAATAGAATGGCATCACTTCATTGGAGGCCTCACTGACATTGTCACCTAGCCTGGTGATGAAATGTCCAAAACAAGCCAGCTCGGTGAGCAAGTCAACAACGTCACCCACAACCAGAGCTACAAATCTTTGCTAAAACCATGCAAAGACTGTGAGAAACACTACATGGAGCAAATCAGAAGAAAATTGACTATACAGATACATGGACACCAACTAGCCACCAAGAGACACGGCCAATTCTTACTTGTCTCACTACACACAGACAATGAGGGACACAAATTCAACTGGGACAACACATCAATAATCGCACAAGCCCAGCAGAGACACACCAGGGAATTCCAGGTCGTGAGGCCTGGTATTCCTCCCAGAACTCCATCAGCCAACACATTGAATTAGATCCTGTGTTCAAACCACTGAGAAACAAACTGGAAGTAATATTAACCATCCCAGCAAACCGAGGCATATAAATTTCAAGAGGGACAGAACACTGATGCTTCAGCAGAGGTGCACTGATGATGTTACCTAGCAGGGTGACAAAGCATCTGCAACCAAACACAGCGGCTCCGCAAGTATTTGCTGCATCCCTGTGATTCAGGTGCAGATCAAGAGAAATTTTCTCCATCATGTTCAATTTCATAGAAATGTATAATTATAGAATCATAAAAGAGGGCCTTCAGCCCATCATGTGTTCCACTTTCCATAGCCTTGAATGTAATGTCACTTCAAGTGGTCATCCAATTACTTTTTAAAAGTTGCAAATCTTCCCGCCTCAAGAATCCTCCGAGGCACGGCATTCCAGATCCCACTCCAGGTGGAAAATATTTTCCTTAAATCCCCTCTAAACCTCCTGCCTTTCACCCTAAAATCATGCCCCCTTTTATTAACCCTTCAACAGAGGGGAACAGCTGCTTTCTATCGCCCTGTCCATGAACCTCATTATCCTATATATCCTCAATCAGGTTCCTGCTCCTCAATCTTCTCCGTTCTAAAGAAAACAACCTAGGCTTCTTCAGAACTAAACTGTTCCATCCCAGGCAGTATCCTGGTGAATCTCTTTTGTACCTCCTCCAATGCAATCACATCTTTCCACACTACTCCAGCTGTGGCCTAACCAAAGTTTTGTACAGCTCCAGCATAACCTCCATGTACTTATAAGGTGAAAAAGGCAAGAGTCCTGTTTGCCTTTTTAACCACCCTGTTAACTTGTCCTGCCACTTTCTGGGATCTGTGGACAAACACCCCAAGATTCCTCTATTCTTCTGAACTAGTCAGTAGTCAATCCTAAAATGATGAAATGCGATTAGATTTTGTTGATAGTGAATAATTATAGATCGTGAATAATTTTCATCAGTAGTATGCATTATTTTATATAACAATCATGTCAAGATGATAATTTTAATATATCCGTCGTCAAAGGATATAGGGCTCAATTTTAAAATGGACTGTGTCAATTTTGGGTGTTCCATGAGGGTGTCTCTCTCTGAGCCCTAGCAATTTTCTGCTGTTCACCTCATTATGTACACACCAGGCCTCTCAAGTATCATGTTCATGCCATCTTGCATTCACCAGCAGGAGAAGTACAGCTTTAGAGGAGACACAGATGACACTTCACTGAAAAGAGAAGATACATTCATAAATGTATTTCCACTTTATATCATCACCTCTCTGTACAGAAGTACAGATCAACCACCCTTAGTCTCATACCATTATTAGAACACAGTCTGAGGGAGAGCAACTCTATCCTTAGCCCCCAGTGCAGCATAACATCTGGTCAGTGTTGGGAGCATCACATTTGTAAATCATTCAAATAGTTAACATAACTTTTATTAAACAACTAGAAAAGTGAATGAAAAGCAAACAAAAAGCTGCACTTGTTTCTGGGACTAACAGAGGCTCTTGCCTTGTGACCAACAAATTTACAGTCAATGAATGATGACTTCACCCAATTCTGATCTGCTGGAAATGATTGTCAATTGAATTCTGTCTGGCTTGTTGCACCTGACATTGCACAACTCGATGAAAGTGAAGCTGATGTTCCTCCTGTTCAATCTCCATTTTCCTCCATGGAAGATTGTCACCCCTCTCCCAGCTCTTTATCATTCATCACTATCCCCTTTTCCCTGCTCCAGTTGTGCAGAACACAGCATGCAAGGATTATGTAGCATACTTTTACTGCATTTACACTGCAAGGCCACCCGAAGACTGACCCAAACATGGGAAACTCGCTTCCAGGAGGCCTATAATTTGTTCCATGGTGGCCTTGATGGATGAATGGTACTGCATCATATCTACCATTAGGGGATTGTGTAACTGAGTAATCAACCATAGTTGCAGAGGGCAGCCTTTGTCTCCCAGCAAGCATCCGACCCTTGAAATTAAACAGGAACCTGAAGTATCTCAAGGATTTAGGCTTTATGTCAATTCTGAGGGGACCAGGAGCAGACTTCTAATATTTTGTACCAGTGATCACAAATGACTTGTACATTGAATGGAACCCCTTTCTGTTGATGAAGTCAGCCATGTTACGATTTGGTGCTCTCAGCACAGCATACGTAAAGTCTATAGCACCCTCCATCTAAGGAAGCCGGTTATGCTCGCTACAACACTGGCCTCATCAGGGGAAATAAAATAGAATGGTGTGATTTTACACAAATTGCATCAGTAACAGTGGTAATACATTTGTGTATTAAGGATTGAGATGTCCTACACAGGGCCCCAGCAGATCTTTAGAAGTAGCAAATTACATAAAAATTTAGCACCTTGACAGCCACCAGGATAAAACAGTCACCATCCCTTTAGTCCACAGTCTTGCACCAGCAAATAACACAGTTCTGTAACAGCATCCTTGGACATCCACAATCTGCATCTTGCTTTCCTGGAGGAAATGGCATCAAGGACGATAGACTCAGGGCCATCTGTACCTCCTCCGCATCCTGAGGGGTCCTTCAGCAGTGAGCTCTCCATGTGAAGACTGTTTGGCAACCATTGCAGATTGCTGTTGGTCCTGGACTTCCTGACCATTTGTTCCTTCTAAAACTTTCTACACCTTCGTGGTACTGCATCCACAGTAGTGATAACACCTGCTGCATTGGATCTATTCTTGAGTGTTCCAATGAGCCTATGTGGGAAAATCAGAAAGTGAACAGGTCCATGGTTGTGTGAGCAGTCAGCATTCACATCACTCACAAATGACAGTTTACCAAAGTCACCAGTACTGTGGGACATGGAAGACTCTGATATGGTTCAAGAAGACAGCCCACCATCAACCTCACAATGGCAATAAGGGACAGGAAATAATCGCTGGGCATATCCCACTAATGCATGAATCAAAAAAAGGAGAGCCATAGAATGCCTGTACATGGACCTTTGACCTACAATGTATACAATGCATATCATTTTACACACACAGAAATTGTAAATACATTAGGATTATTGAAATCTTGTTCCCTCCCACTCCAACACTACAGCACCCAAGAAAGGTTGCACTGCATATACAAGCACTTTGTAAAATACATACAGTTCAAAATGAGAGGAAGTGTTCCAGGCAGTGACACTTTTAAGGTGTTTGCAATTACTTCTGATTCACAGAGATGACTATGATCAATCTGTAACAACAGATGACATGATTAAAATTGTTCGTGGCCTGGATTGAATTCGACTTGTTTGGTCACAGCATGCAGCTCACATGGAGAATTCAAGGATTATAGATGTTTTTGACCTAATTAGTGCAATTGCGCCTTGAAGGACCTCATGTCACTCACAAGCAGAACTCACTTCCTCAGACAGAAAAAACCATTATACAATCAATGTTTAAATTCTGACTTTAATTCACCCCGCTCTCAGGTCTCTCCACTAACCTGCCAAGTATATTAATGAAGTTGTCCAAGGTTTCACCTGAATATTGTACTGTTATATTGAATCTTGATCTTTCACAAATATTATTTGTTTAGAGGTTGAAATAATTGTCAACAGCTTTCAAATCCTCTTTGAACTTGTCTGTTTAATTTGCAACCTGGTGAGCAATAACATAATTCGCTGTACTACCAATTGGATAGAGGGTTGTTTTAGTTATTCAGCAGCTGTTTTAATGTCCGGTTTAAAAGCAATTCGACACTCTAGAATTGCTTACTCACCAATTTTGTGTTCTGTTTGGTGCATCTCTGAAATTAAATCTTCCTAGCAATACTATTTCTGATGATTTCATAGCTTCCTAATGTGATTGGTTATTTTATCTATGTTAAAGTTTCTTATTCTGCAGAAACAGCAGTTGTCCCAATGCTCTGACCCTGGAGTGGAGGGTAATCCCCTGCTATGTGGTTTTGAAGGAGCTTTCTCCACCCTTTGAAGCCTTGCTAAGACTTAATCCTCCTACATTCTCCTCGTCACCCCAAAGAAAATTTCTGTGTTAGACCAAAATTGTGTATTTCTTTAAATTGCCCCAAAATCACTTTCCTTTAACTGACAGTCTGCTTCCAGAATTCGTGAGTTCTCTTATGGCTTCCTGAGTTTCATTTTTCCAGCTCTACCTTTTGATATCTACGTACTATAGAGGTGACAACTAATCTGAGATGCAACTTTCTTTCTGAAATTACAGCTGTTGCAGCCTGAAATGCTACACCGTGTGAATTTTCCTTCCTTCCACAATGTCTGGTTGACTTACCAGGTTGACTGTAGACCACTTCCAGACAGCACACAATGCAGAATGTAACTTTGTTTTGAGTTTTAGATTTATCCTATTTTTGCATTCTTTAGTCAGATCTGCAATGCTTTTTGTGTTATCCGCTGAAGTACTGCTCTGTGTTGAGTGTTGCCATGATGTTTGTGGGTTTCACTATTAACAGCGAGCAGTATCTGTTTGGTTTGAAGCCTTTAGGATACTAACATGTTTCTTCTTCCTTTATTTGAATTTATTTTAGCTGAAAGAAATAATACTGGTCACTGCTGCCCACTAAATTGTGGCAGGGCCCACTGCTGTGATCATGACACTGCTCATCACACTGTTGCAAACCATGTTACATGTGTAGCTTCTGAAAACCCCACAGAGACCAGTATCCCATCACCAAGTCACCCTTTATTTACAAATGGAGAGTCCTTGATACTGATCCAGCTCTGTCAGAGCCAGGTCTCAGTGTGAACAGAACCTCTGACACTCCTGTTTATATCTGTTAGACAGGGCTCCCTGAATGGACCAGATTAACAGCCCCAACTAGAGAACTGATATCCACCTTATTACAATCACTTTGGGTTCCTTTAAGTCTGAAGTGGTGTAAGAATAGATCAGGATAACCTCCTTTCTGGTTTAACTAGAAGAGTCTTGTTGATTAAATATTAGAACGTTATCTGCATTACTTCAAATATAAACAGATTGCATGAATAAAAGCTACATTATCATAGAGACAGTTAGGACCACACTAGCCTCAGGTTTGTCTTTTACGAGTTCATTCTGCACTTTGACCAGTTCCCAGTGACATCATCACAGTTGATGATGCCTTCGACACTCGATCAAGTCATGACCCTTTCAGAACTTTTTTCACATTGTTTCAAGATAATCAAAGTGGCATAGTGGTAATGTCACTAGACAAGTACCTCAGATCCCCAGGCCAATGTTCTGGGTAAATGGGTGTGCATCCCACCATGACAGATGGTGAAATATAAACAGTTAGGATTTTTTTGAAAGAAAGCCAGCCTCATGGTAACACCATTGTTGATTGATTCAAAAAACACATATGGTTTCCTAACCTCCTTCAGGGAATAAAATCTGCCATCCTAACCTTGTCTGGCCTACATTAATCGTAAGAGGTTGAAAAGAGGGGAATAAAATATCTGAAGATTACTGTCCATATTTTGTGGCTCTGGTGTTAGCTACCCAAAACAGCATTTTGATTTCTCACTCATCGTTAATGTGTAATAAATATCATAAGTTTCCTGTATTTGTATGTTTGATACGGAGGAAATGTGGACAGATATTTAGGGCTTGTAATTACTAAATGTTAAGAACTCTTTTAATGATATTTTGTCTCATTCCTTTTTATATATTAAAAACAATGATATTAAATTTTAAATTTTGTTATTTTTACTTTGTCTCCATTCTTTCTCTCTTAATGCAACATTTTTTTTCTCACTAGTTTAATTTTCTATGCCTGATTTAAGATTAAATTCCCTTTAATTCACCATCTATTTGGTCTTATTGCTATTTATTTCCCAAGTCTTATTATTTCATTGATTCATTCATTGACCTGTTTTTGTCTCCATGTCTTAATCAGCTTACTGTTCCCTCAACTTTGTCAGCAAAATAGTTTAAAACTGTACTGTACTGTACTAAGTCTAATTAATGACCTAGAACAAAAAATACTGGAAAGACTCAGCCTGGCAGCAGAACTCTAATGAAGGGTCATTGTCCTGAAATGTTTACTCAGTTTCTCTCTCTACAGATGCTGGATAACCTACTGAGCATTTCAGGCATGTTCTGTAATAGCCAGATTTCCAGCTTCAGCAGAATTTTACTTCAATCTAACGAATGGCATATTCCATTCAATGTCCTGCCACAGTGAAATATGGCTGAATAACTTATTGTATGAAAGTTGTCATTTTTTTGTTATACTGAACTTTCAAGTCACATAAAATTTTTATTAATAGTATTGTCTATTATGAAATATTTCATATCTCAGACCTTGTCGCAATTTTTATTTTCAAACAATACTTAATCCATTGTCTGTTGTCACAAAGCTAGCTGCTCTCTTTTGTAGCTTTATATCTGACAACAAGTAAATTTCCTCTGGCGATATTGGGGTAAATATGTTATTTGACACTCTATGAGCTGGAATTCTCCAGAAACCTGAATTTCTGATATTCCTCAAATGTGAACTGTTACTTGACCAATCAGAAACTGTTCAGAAGTTATCCAGAATGCAAATATTTCCCAGGTTACCTCAGTAAGATTACACAAGCTTCTAGCAGAGGAGGTCTGTCTTGTTTGTAAACAGAACAATAACTTTTCATTTTTCTAATGCATGAATTATAGACTCCATCCTCCTATTATGCAATCCAATAATTTGGAAAGCCAAAGTGAGAAGCAGAAAAAAGTTGTATTAACATGAAAGCTGAGAATTAACATCTGTAGATGCATCGAAAAGGGCAAGAATGAGAAAGTTTTGACGGAAGAAAATAATGTCAGCTTGTTGATGATATACAATATCAGGGATCAAAAAGAACCATTATAGAAGATGTTTTGATAGTTCTGAATCAATAAAGCTATTCAAGGACACTGTGCCTGTATCAGAGTAGTTGATGCTAACCTGTATGAATGGATTTCATTGAAAAGTGCAGAGGGTGCCCCTAATTCCAGCTCCATGCTCAGAAGAGGCAAAAACAAATGATGACGCAATGAAATTGAATGAACTAAGTGCATTAAATGTATCTGGTGAACAAAATTCAGCTCAACATGAATTTGCAGAAAAATACCATGAATATTTTAAGATTAATTTCTGAACATACTCTGTTGATCAAATTTGTAATGCAGATGAAACTGGCTTATGTTGGAGATGTTTGCTTAATTCCACACAGGCAGGCACGAGTGAACCTGGTTCTACTGGTTTTGAACAGAACAAAGAGAGAGCTACAGTTCTCATTTCTGCAAATGCTGAAGCTAGAATAAAGTAAAGCTTTTAGTAGTTGGAAAATTTAAGTTTCCCATATTAATTAAAGGCTTTGCACAGTTACCTGTAATTAATCATGTGCAGAGTAATGCATGCATGGATAAGTACATTTTTAAAAGAATCACTTCACCATGTCTTCGCGCCACAGACCATTTTCTTTAAAATGGGCAAAGCGAAAGATGTGAAGATTGTCTATTGCTAGACAACAGTTGAACTCACAGTCATGAATCTGAATTGATGAATAGTAACATTTTTACCAGTTCTGCGTCTCCCAGCATATTAAATCAAACTATTCAAACAATGGATAAGGGTGTCATCCAATACATGAAACATTACTACAGAAGACATTTCATGGCCACATTAATCAATCAAGAAGGCACTATAGGGAACCTTCAAAGATAATGGGCACTGCAAATGCTGGAGAAGCCAAGATGACAAAGTGTGGAGCTGGATGAACACAGCAGGCCAAGCAGCATCATAGGAGCACAAAAGCTGATGTTTCAGGCCTAGGCCCAACGTCAGCTTTTGTGCTCTTAAGATGCTGCTTGGCCTGCTGTGTTCATCCAGTTCCACACTTTGTTATAGGGAACCTTCAATCTGTTTGTAGCATAAAAGAAAACAGACAGAATCTACTGGGGTCTGAGTGATGGAGACTATGGTGAGATGTGAGGCAGAATTGGACGAGAAGTTCAGCAAGGCCAGTCTCAACCCTGGAAGCATGTCACACAATAATTTACGTTTCTCACCATTAGTATGGCAATGTTTCTCACTAGGCATTGGTGAGTTCCTCATTAAGGGGGATTATCATTGTTAAATGCCTTGTTCACAGCACAATTTGCTTCATTAATATTCTGACTAATGCAAAGCATAGATATAATGCTGCCCATGTCTCAACAAGGGCTGTGGTGGAAGAACATATTGGATTGCTGAAGATGCAGTTCTGTTATTTAAACAGTCTGGGAGGGCATTCCAGTATAGTTGGACAGATTGTGCTGCAAAATCCTAAAGGGCTATGCGCTGTATAATTGGTACAAGCATCCAGGCAATGCACTGAATGCTGAGGATCCAGGATCATAGAAGCAGTCTTCCAAGGAGGACAAAGACATTGCAGAGGAGGAACTTGTCCTAGTCCATTACAGAGCTCAACTGCGTCCAGCACTATGAGCCAGACCAACCTTCATTGACCACAGTTCCAGTCAAAGACAGCTGGGTGCAGCTGACAATTGTGGACTGCACAACATCTGACGCTCATGATACCAAAATGTATTTTGAACTGTGGGAGAGAATGCCAGCGTCCCTGGTTTTTGTTTGCTTTTGCTTTCACTTTCTGTAAATAAAAGCTCATGTCTGCATTTGTCCAACTGCTTCCAAGTGTATGTTACTCCCCGCCTGGACAATCACAAGCTGCAAATCTAAAGTGAGCATTGGGAGAAGGGTGCACAGACTTAGAGGATATTCTGACAAGTATAACTATGGACAATTAAAGTGTGTGATGTCATGGTTAAAATGCAACTGGGGTGAGAAAATGAGGTTTCAGGTGGAAGGTAGTGCCAGCCATACTGGCCATGTGCTGTGAGCAGCATGGCTGTGCAGCTGCTGTACCATTACATTGCCAGTCTGTGGCAACACTAAATTGTTAATGTTTGTTTGGGTGAGAAATCGCCTGTCAAAGATGGTGCAGCCACAAAGGATGTCAGTCTTTCGGCCTAACGTATATATAATACCTGCTGAGTGATGAATTGGTTCTGGGAACAACCATGATAGGATGGGGCTGGAATTGGAGTTGAGTGACACGATAGGGGCAGTATAGGTAGTTAATCGGTGTGCACTGCAAAGTATGGTGAGACAGCATGCTATGCCTCATAGTGAAAAATCTTCTAAAAATTCTACGCAATTTGTACTTAGCCGAAAAAAAATATAAAATTCAGCTGCAATTTTCAACATGGCATGTGCTTCGAAATCAGTGAAAAATACAGTACTAAGGACAGCTTGAAAACAATTGTTACCCAGTGCTGTATTTGTGGAAGGCTCTTCTCATAAAGAAAATTTGTTGTATTTAATGTAAGACTTAGAACAAATTACATTATCCAAAATTACCGAAATGGTTATTGATATTCCTTTTACACAAGCAATCAGCAAATATCACAAAAGTGAGGCAGATTGGGTTAAAGCCGTCAAGAAGGCTGACAAGACACATATTGTTAATGATATGAAAATAATTGAGTATGTTGTGAATACTTGAAAACCAAAAGAGATTGAAGATTTCATTGAAGAGGTGAAAATTACTTAGCTAATGCTACTTTAGCTTTTGATACATTGATTACATTTGCTGAAAGGTAGACTTATTCTGCATAAGTGGTTATGCAGTTGCTCATTCTGCACTCTACTTTTATGTAGAAAAAGGCAGAAGGCAAATTGGCAACCCGACATTTGGGATTATAAGCAATAAATCATCCAGGGCTTGTAGTAGGCCCCTTTCTCTTACACCTTCTCATCTTAATCGACAGTTGTAGAAGATGCTGAAGATTAATTCTGCTTGGATACCTATAAACAGTACTTTAATACTTTACATTTTAATATGCAGTTGAAGATTAGAAGTAAAATGAACTCTGTTCTTTACTTCATGCATATTATCTGATACTTTAGGCTTGGAAAGTTTATGACGCAAGTATTATTCTGTATTCCTTCTATAAACGTAACTCTCAATTAGCATTTTAATTAATCAGAACCACCCATGTTGGAGAATGAAGATTTTACTCTACACAAGAAAAAGGTAACAATTACCAGAAGAATGGATTACATAAATAATATCAAGTGACCAGGAAAGAATTAGAAGCACTTACGTTGTTTCAAACACAAAACCATAATCAACAAGCGTTGCAACCTCTAACTGTCATTTTTTCCCACACTATTTTAAAATTTTCTGAAATAATTTTCTTCCTTGTTTTTATTTGTGAAATTCAGTAAACATTTTGCAGAAAAGGTAACTTTTTTTTCGTTCAGGAATTGAATTCAGATAATGAATCCGAAACTAACAAATGTGGCTGCAATTTTCTAAAATTGAACAGAATGGGTGATACTTAGTATTTGTTGTGGTGCTGTATGGTGATGCAGTAAATCAATTTAATAAATATAAATCAAAAATCACAATTTCATCTTTATATAAAACTTTTGCTTAATCTGCATTTAGAAGGTTTTGTCCAAATTTTCCCCTCACACAGTGATGCACAGACCCTGAAATAAATTGAGAATAATTAATTTTTTTGATAATTACTATAAAAGGCTTTTATATAGTGACAGCAGATTTAGAGAGCTGAGGAAATATACTCTTGAAAAAAGATGAGGGTTATTGGAATTTTGATGTAATTAAATTGAGGTCTTAAGGATAAATTGTATGACTTAGCTTGTTTGGGGGAGAATCAAGAAACATAAGTAAACTGTTGAATTAACTCACCTACAGAAATGCTTGCATTTATATAGTGCCTTTCATGATAAACAGACATTTTAAGCACTTTTCATCCAATGAGGCACTTCCAAAGTATAGACACCATTGTAACTTGGGAAATCTCAGTTGGCCCTAATTAGAAATTGGGTAGGATCATAATCCTACTATACATAAACAGCAAAACAAAAGGAAAGATAAAGTTTGATGTTGATTCTGACCAAGATACTGAGGATAATTTTGATTAGATTAGATTAGATTCCCTACAGTGTGGAAACAGGCCCTTCGGCCCAACAAGTCCACACCGCCCCTTGAAACATCCCACCCAGACCCAGACCCAGACCCATCCGCCTATAACCCCTGCTCCCCTGAACACTACGGGCAATTTAGCATGGCCAATCCACCTAGCGTGCACATCTTTGGACTGTGGGAGGAAACCGGAGTACCCGGAGGAAACCCATGCAGATACGGGGAGAACGTGCAAACTCCCCTGCTTTTCTTTGAAATAGTGCGATGGAATCTTCTTTAAGTCCAATGAGAGAGAAGATAGTGGTTAGAGAAAGTGGGTGGATGAGTGAAAACAATGTGGTATGTGTTTTCCAGTCAAGATAGTCTTCTTAAATGAAACAGAAATTGTTGAACAAGCTCAGCAGGTCCGGCAGCATCTGTGGAGAGAAAGCAGGGTTAATATTTTGGATCCAGTGACCTGCTTCAGAACTAGACCTGCTGAGTTTTTCCAGAAATATCTTTTTTTTCTGATTTCCAGCACCCACAGTTCCTTGAAATTTTGTATAGTCTTCCAAAACTTGTTTGAATAAATCCGGGATCAGAGAGAAATTTACCAGAGATTTTCTAAGGGTGACCAACAATCTGACAGGTCCTGTATTGAATACTCTCCTTTCATACCTGTCACAATCTTGATATCAGCACAAAGGTCCCAGACTGTTGGAAGGGGTTTACAGGCTGTTAAAACAAAAATGGGGCTGTACTTGTACACATCAGAGGTGAATCGTTGGGCCTTGCCAAAGTGGAAATAGAGTAGACATGGCCCTAAAATACTAACTTTATGAATGCTAATCTCACACTGAGCATGTTCACCAGGATGGGAGAATGATGATCCTACCCAATTTCCAATTAGGGCCAATTAACATACTTGGAAATCTTTTAATAAGAGCATGTGCTGTTTGGGGCAGGCTAGGCAAAATTAAATGGACACAAGTTTGAGAATCCAATTGTGGCTGCCCATAAATTACACTGGCACAATAAACATTTCAATGGTGCAGAGCAGGCTTGGGCCACTGGGAGTCAGGTGCCCAATAACAGTGCAGGTGGCAGAGAGTGGGCAGTCAGCAATTGGACAATGAAGAGGGTCATCACTCTCCTGACATTTGGGCATTTGGGTAGGGAGTGTGTTGAGTGGTTGAAAAACAGCAGGGCACAAAGCAACCGTAGACAATCAGCATTCAGCTAAACACAAGAAAAGCAGCAACTGCCAATAGGGGCATGGGACTTGAAATTTGGATGGCCAGGCTGTGAAGTGCAAAGCTTCCACAAGATGGGCAGAGACCTTGGCATCTAGAGGGCAAAGGACAGATACAAGGTTTAAGAATTGTAAAGATGCCATGCCTTCCATATAGATCTACCACCAAAAAAAGAGGTTGCCTGACCCCAGTGCAACAAGAGATCCTAACTCTCCTGGCAGTTGGTCACAAACATTCATTCCCTCATCATCAAACATCTTGAATCTCACAACACTGGTCACCATACCCTTTAAAAGTCACTCTAGGTTTTGAACTTCTTCACCTCTGGCTGTTTCCAAGGATCTGCTGCAGACATCAGTGCCATCTCAAGTGGCGATACATCGCTGCATCAGAAGATCACTGATGTCCTTTTTCTGAGAGTGAGTGCAGGGATTTCATGACAGTTGCAGCCTAGCACCAACACAGAGTACAGACCCACTATTGCTCACTTCCTCCCAGGTGAAGAACATCACTAACTGCTTTCATGTGAACTACTTCCATTGATGTGATTCCTTCTTACAATGCAGGTTGCTAGAAATCTTCATTCCAACCCCAAAGTCCATTGAAGGAATGGCTACTCATCCCTCTAAGAGACCCTCAGATAAAGATTCTGAGGTGGTTAAATCAAAGCCATTTGCACCTAAGAACAAGAACTGAGCAGGTCATTAAGCTCCTAAAAGTCGCATTGAGTGCCTGGACCAATTGGTGGTATTTTGATATACGCTCCTGCTGGGGTTTCTCTCATACAGTCATAGAACTGTACAGCACGGAAACAGACCCTTCGGTCCAACTCATCCATACCAACCAGATATCCTAAATTAATCTAGACTCATTTTCCAGCATTTAGCCTTTCTGCCTCGAAACCCTTCTTATTCATGTACGCATGCTGATGCCTTTTAAATTTTGTAATTGCACCCACCATCACTTCTACAACTTATTCCATATATGCACGACCCTCTTCTTGAATAAGTTGCCCCTTAGGTCCCTTTTAAATCTTTCCTCACTCACTTTAAACCTATACCCTATAGTTTTGGACTCCTCTACCCTGGGAAAAAGACCTTGGCTATTCAACCTATCGATGCCCCTCATGATGTTAAAGACTTCTATAACGTTACCCCCCAGCCTCTGATGCTCCAGGTAAAACTGCCCCAGCCTATTCAGACTCTCCCTATAACTCAAACCCTTCAATCCTGGCAACATCCTTGGAAATCCTTTCTGAACTCTTTCAAGTTTCACAACATTGTTCCTGTAGCCAGGAGACCAGAATTGAATGCAGTATTCCAAAAAGGTAGATTGTCAAACAAAGCAAAAAATATGAGTGGTAAACATGCTGTTGGGTGTAGAAGAGAGGCCCCAAAACAGCCATGGAAAGATACAGAATCAAATACGCAATCAAATTTTAGAGAAGTATGAGAATTATAAAGCAGTAATAGTCGAGGATTTTAATTACCCAGATATTAACTGGGATAGTCTTAGGGCTGAACCTATTTTTTTGGCTGATGTGTAATGGTATGTTGCACTCTTCATGATGTGGCTGTCCAGAGCACAGTAGGCGTTGAGGGCAACGAGATCCTGGAAATAAGTTGGCGGATGGAGAGGAACAGGAGATTGAACAGAAGGAGCAAGTGGAGGCAGAGTGAGAAGATGTAAAACTCCTGGCTTTGAAAATCTAGACCCCTGGCAGGGTCTCTCAGTTCCACGATCAATCAATGAGCACTCACAATTGGTCTGGCTGTTTAAGGCTTTACTCTTTATTTCTTCATATGGCTGGGTACAGAGCATCCGGAAACACAGAAGTTGAGTACTTCCATATTTGTCAGAGGAGCTGTACACACAACTTAATACAAAGACATTTTTATACTTTTCTCAAAGCAGGGTACAAGGCATGATCGCATTGTACATTCAAACAATTACCTATCAATACATGATATTGCTTCATTGGCATTTACTTGGTCCAATTATATTAACTGGTAAACAACTTAGTCACAATGCTTAGGTCACTTTTGTCCCCCGACACAGTCCCTCCACACCTGCACCCGAAGGTCAGTCAGAGCGGTTAGTACTTCCTTATCTTATCACGTTACTTCTGTATTCTAAAGGGCGTATTGTCTGCTAATCTTCCTTTGCTACAGTCTGGGGGTTAGTTATTCATGCAACTCTAGCTGAATTAATAATTAGCAGTCTAGAAACCATTATGCAGCTCTAGCAGAATTAGCAGTTGGCAGCCTAAAAGCCATTTTGTTGTGCTAACTTGTATCGAGAAACCATCTTAATGCCATTTAAGTTACCAAGAACATTTGTCAGGCAGTTGCTCCTAGCTGCAACTAGTCACATAAGTGCAGGTCCTGAGCCTCCATATCCTAGCCAAGCCTGTATTCCAGTTTTAGACTCTCAGCTTCATAAAGAGGTGGCCAGGCATGGGCAGGATGCAAATGTCTTTTTAGGAAGCCATGTATGTGATAGATCATTTCATTAAGGGACTTTGAAACAAGTCCCTCTCTCCCAGAATGATAGGCAAGGGACCCAAGTCACTTCAAGTTATTGCATGAACACACCCATTTAATCACATCCATGAATACTCACTGTATTATGAATGATGTACAGGTATCCAGAGAGTTTGCCCTCTTCATGGTTTCTTCATCACCTCACTACACTTTTTTCACCATGTTGCCAATAAAAGGAATCTCAAATGTATACCTTCAAGTTTATAAAGTGATAAGAAAGGGAAACAATGCACACAGATGGTAAGACAACACCTAGTGTTGTAATCAGTACTTTCTGTAATGCAATGGTTTTCACACTTGGCTAATCCTAGTCAAGGTTCTCTTGTAGCCTCAGAAGAAATGACAGCAGTTGACGTGTGACTGAGATGCATATATGGCAATCATCAGCATCATAGACGTGCCCCTAGGGGCATCCATGGAGGCTGCTTCAACTGCTTTATTTCAGGTGTCAGCTGTCCAACTTGGCCCTTACACTGTCTGAAGAGCTGAGGAGGCCAGGGATCATTAAGACATCTGTGAAGGGTGGCACATGCTTCTCTATGACACCCTCAATCTGGAGGAGAACATCAACAGCAGCATAAAAGGCATTTGCTCCAGATACCTCGATCCTTTGATTACATTTATCGTATGCAATGCCAGCACTTTGCTCCTGCATCCACTCTCAATATGACTCACAAAGGAGGAGCATAGCTCTGAGCTATCGTGGGTCATGTGAGCGGCATGAGCTCCTTTATTCTCAGCCAATGGCCCTGCACCATCTCGGGAAATTCTCATATATGGGAGCACATCTCATCCCTCAATTACAAGCAGAACCTCCTCTCTAGTGACATGCAAGGTTCTGCATCTCTACCAGGCTAAATATGTATTTGTGTCTGTCCTCCCTCCTTGCAAGGAAATTCCCCATAGCTGCCAAGGACACTTTTCCTAAACACGTACTGTTTTTTAAAGATGTGTCAGGATCCACCAAGATGGGAGCATCTTTGCCAGTGTACGGTGTGCTTTTCAAGTGCTTCCTCAGTTTCATGAATTCCCACGTAAGCTATGAAGGGAGTTGGAGAGTGTCAGTGAGTGAACAGCTACAACTTTTAAAGACACAAGAGCAGATCGTAAGAACCAGCCTCCCAGCGCAAAAGTCACGCAGCTCTGAGATTTCAGTATACACCTCCTGTTC